>NC_083314.1:167286288-167586288 GCF_963455315.2 Globicephala melas | reverse complement strand
CCCACGCCCTCACCATTTTATCATGCGGACCCTGGGGCCCAGAGAGGTTAAGTGAATTGTCCAGGTTTCCCCAGCCTGTCGGTGAGGGAACTGGAATCCAGACCTCCCGGTTCCTCGCATCTCACAAGAGCCTTAAGCCTCGGCCTGGGTCTCTCTCAGAGTAAAGGGAGAGGGCGAAGGGGGCTGGACACCAGGGAAAAGATGGGAGGGCAGCCTTCCAACCCTCACCCTCGGAACGCACTCACCTCTCCGCCCTCAGGATAGTGGACGAAGTACGCTCCATCCGCTTCAACCAGGAACAGGAGGAGGAGCTGATGCACAGGCACTTGTCGTGGAGCCCGTCGAGGGCAAGCGGGTCCTCCATAGCCACCCGTGAGATGACTTGCCAGCAAGACTTGATCACTGCGCTCGTCAACAGGGAAAAGGTGCAGCTTCCTTCCCCTACCCAATGGGTACTCAGCTCGCCACGCCACCCAGCTCAGCCTCAACCCCATTAGTCAAGGCCTCTGTCTATTCCAAGATCTGGTCCGCCCCCTAGACTCCCAAGCACCCCAGCAGTCACCGCCAATCTGGTTAGGTTCCAACTTTTCCTTCTTCGGGAGGCCCCGCCCCTCCCATAGGGCTCCAACCACTGAGCCATCTCGGTCTTCAGCACCGTCAAACCTACCCTTTCTTAGTGAGACTTGAGCGGTTCAGTTCCTGCTTAGTGGCAGATACTCAGGCCCACTGGGGGCATAGGACCCCCAGGTCCTGTCTAGGGTGCATAAGAGGAGCAGCCTCCTGAGGGACGAAGATTCTATGGAGAAAAAGTCACACTCCCACATTATTTAGTTTCTTTCTGCTTCCCACACCATCAGACTGGGAACCTTGTGAATGTCCACGGCCTGAGCTCCCACAGTCAGAGAGCAGACTCGGCAGGCTAGAGTTAGACGTGAAGGACTTCCTGCCAGGCCTGGATGAACAGCTGTTGAGCTGAAGGAGGGGAGTAAGGGGGCATCTGCCATGTCAGGGTGGGGGCATTGACAAGAAGACCTCTTGGTTTGCAGGTTCAGGAATCCAACACAAATGTACTCCTTAACAAACACAAGTTGAGCCGCTGAGAGGGCAGGACGGTAGCCAACGGGCATGAGCACACACGCCCAGCCACTGCATCTTCTGCGTCACTAGCATGACTTGGCACATCCTGGCCTGAACCCATCCTCTCCCTTACCCCCCGGGCAGATGCCTGGGGATGGAAGGGGGCAGCATCTCTAGGGCTTGTGCCTGGGAGCCCCAGGTCCAGAGGAGCCGGGATGGAGAAGGATGCTGGATGAGAGTGGGAGCCCTACCACAGGATGAGCACAGAAGGGGGTGCTGGCCAAGGCAGCCAGGATTTGCCCTAAGGATGGGCATCCCTGGTATCCCGCTAGACCAGAACTAGATGGAGTCTAAGTGGGCCCAAGCACCAAGAGGAGAAAGGTGAGGCCAGTGGGGCCAGGTATCTGTATCAGCAATAAACTTTTGTGTTGGGACCAATGTGTCTGACTGGTGGATCTCCAAACCCTTGAGGCAGCCTTGCCCCTCAAGAGCCTGTTTGTCCAATGGGAGAGTCACTGGCTGTCCTCCAGAGCTTCCAGTCTAATGGGAGAGAAAATCCACACCCTGAAAATTTTTGACTTAACGGTAGAGATGTAATCCCTGCCCTCAGGGTCCTAAATTCTGGGGGTGAAAATCTGGTCCTCACAGTTCCTCACAGTTGGGAGTGCCTCTCTTATGAAGGAGACGCCCTACCCTCTCTCTGTGTCTGAAGGTGTAGGAGACTGGTCCTCATTCTGGGGAGTTCTAGTCTGATGGGGTCACCATCGACCAAGTCATGCAGGTACAGGAAGCTCTATCCTGGATCAATGGAGAATGGCTGGGCGAAGTGTGGGTCCTGGCAGGCTCTCTGGGGAAGAAGAGCACTGAAGCTTCCTGGAAGGCATCAGGAGGAATTTGAGGGTCAGGTGGATGAAGTCCGGTGGAGAACTTGGGACCTGTGAGACCTCTTTGGGAGCTTCATACAAAGACCATCGAGAGCCACAGCAGGTCCTGAGCTAGGCAATGCAGAGTCTGAGAAAGCTGTGGCAGTCGTGGGCACTATGAAGAGCTGCCTCGGTGGATTCTCATCCTTGGGCAAATCACTGGGCCTCATTTTCCCCATCTGTGCAATCGGGAGAGGATAAGACTGAGCACTAGCTCTAAAATCAAACGGCCAGCACTCAGCCCCAGAACTGGGAGACTGATGAGATCAGCTGTACGGTTGAGACTCAGGTTCCCTGATGTTGTGCGAAGGGAAGGCTGGAAGAGATGTTGTGTGAGAGTTCTGCCCAGCTGTTCAGCAAAGACTGACAACTAGGGGCCTTGGGGATATTCACCAGTTGGAATGGGAATCCCCAGAGGCCCACTGATTGCAGGTGACGGGAAACTCCACCCTTCATCCCCTCCCACTGGCATTGCTTCCAGCCCTGAAAAGCCCCCTGGGGCCTGCTGGGAAGAAGTCTGGACAACTGGGGCAGGGGTGGTGCACTCAGCAGGCAGGTGAGAGGTGACACCCCAGCAGTGCTTCACTGTCTTGGAGTGCTATCTGTTCCCCTGTTTGGGCCAAGACTCCAGGACCATCAACCAGCAGAACGATGGGCAGCCAGTGGCTTTTGCTGCTGCTTCTGCTATTTATGGGGAATGGAGCCCTCAATCTGCCTGGTGAGTAGCCACATACACCCTTTCCATCCATCCTTCTCTGGGGGCTCTCACAGCCTTCTTCTGGCTCACCAGGGAGGGGAAGAAGGTGGTGGAAGATCAAGTAGTATCCCCAGGAAGATCTCATGTGAGCACAGCCATTCCCCAACCCACCCCTAAATTGTCTGAAAGGCTTGGGGCACCAATGAGCTCGGGGGAAGGAACATGATGGGATGACCTCCAAAGAGCTTCTGGCTTTGCCCATCCATCCTCATCCAGGATGCTGTATTTGTCTGTCTATTCCCTCCATTCTGTCTGTCATCTCAGCTGTCTCCCCTTTTCTGTCTGTCCTTTCCATCTGGGCTGGGCCAATAGCTTGGGGTTTCAGTAGGCTAGTTCCCTCTCAATCTGGCCCAGAACTGAGGGCCCAGGGGCTTGGACCCCTGCTGCCCTCCCCTGCCCTACTCCATCAAAGGTCAGCCGCCACCCCCAATGCCTCACTGAGTCCGATGGAGGAGTGCAGCCCTGGATCCTGAGCTCCTAGGACAATATAGGGGAACATGTTGGGAGGTGGCAGGAAATTGCATGTCTTAGCAATCCCATGAGTCATGACTTTTTCCAAGGCCAGGAGTATCCTTGGCAAAACACCCAGGAAGCAGATAGCAGTTTTGGTGAGAGGCACAGAAGGGGATAATTATTATCAATAGCAGTTTCTACTTATTGAGCACCTACTGTATGCTAAGTACTGTGCTAAGTGCTTTACGTGCATTATCTCATTTAATCCTCATGACCACCAGTGAGGTAGGTATTGTTTTCACTGCTGTCTTACAGTTAAGGAAACCGAGACTCAGAGACATAAAGTGATTTGTCCCCTCATCAGAGCTGGGAGTCTGTCCCAGGTCTGACTTTAGAGTTCAGGCCACATTCCATTGCTTCTCAAAGGAGCTGCTGTCGGCAGGAAACTTCAATATCACATAAATGTCAGTTCTTACCAAATCTTTAATTGTGACACACTTCCAATCAAAATCCTAACAGGGTTTTTTGTAGAAGTTGATACGCGGATTCTAATACACATAAGGGAGAACAAAAGGCCAGCAACAGCCAAGATAACTTTGAAGAGCAAGATGGGAGACTCACTCTACCAGATACTAAGACTTACATTAAAGTAAGATCATGTGGTGGTGTTGCAACAATAGACAAGCAAACCAATGGAATAAAAGAGCAGGGAAATCAGTCTGGATGCGTAATAACAGGTAGCATCACAAATTGATCAGTGGGAAAAGGATGGATTTTTCCATAAGGGGGCAGGGACAACTGGTTAACCACATGGAAAAAACATAAAATCAGATCCAGTGGAAACATCTCTTCCCGCACATAAAAACTCGAGACTCCCGTAGCAAGACATCTGTTCATTTCAGCCTGGAATTTTCTTGCAAACAGACCCACGGATCACTAGAGTTTAGAGGACTCTTGCGATATTAAGCCCAAGTCCCTCACTGTGCTGAGGGGGTTGTAGAAGCACTGAGAGTGTGGGGGGGTCTTCCCCAAGACTACACAGCAAGTCAGTAACAGAGCCAGGTCTAGAGCCTAGATCCCCCACTCTTTCCGTGCATCCTGGCCAGCACTCCTGCTCTATTGTGACCCCTTAGCTCTATTCAGGGCTAGAAGAAAGTGGGAGGCGGAAGGAGCAGGTGCCAGATGGGGGCGGGGTCAGGGAGAAGGATCAGTGCCTCTTTGGAGCTAGGTTGTAGGAAGGACAAGCCCATCACCTCCAGTTTTCTAAACTAGTCCTTTGACAAAGACCAAGGTTGCAATGACAGGGCATCAGGTGATGCGCCTATTTCTGCCCATTGCCCGGGGGAAGAGGAAGGTTTTCAAGGGATCCAGCTCAGTGTAGCTGATTTGGGCCTTTTTCTCTAGAGAGAGTGGCTGGCTTGGACATGAGAATGAAGCAATGTCTTTGTGAGGCAGTGCAGCGTGGTAGGGAAGACATTGGGCTCTGGGATCTGATGGATCTGATTTCAAATCCAGTGCCACCACTTCCTGGCTGTGTGACCTTGAACAGATGCCTTCCCCTGTCTGAGCCTCAGTTTCTTCATCTGATAAATAGAAATAATTTTCCTTCCTTCAGGGTGGATGTGAGGATTCAGTGCACCAACACTTGCACATTGGAACAGCACCTTACTCAGACAAGGTGAAAAACCAAAGGTTGTCAAAATTATCTTTGACTGCTATTGCACTAAATGAAGCACTTGGCTTTTGATGAGGGGTCACGTTGTAAAAAAAAAAATTGTGTATCTTTAAATATTAGAATCATGTTCAATGCAGTAGGAAACACATCAAAAAAGCCATCGAGAAATCAAAGATCAAGTGTGATAATAGATTTCCATCTTTTTCTGACTCTGTCTCTGTAATAATTCTTGAGTGGAATGAGACATAGTTGCCTGATTTAGTTAAATTCGCTCTCCCTGGCATGCATCAGCTGAGATCTATTAGCACAGAGCTGGCACATAAATGAATGCGCGCCAGTAATAATGTAGTTGGTGTTTTGTTTTTTGTTTTTGTTTTTGGCTGCGTTGGGTCTTTGTTGCTGTACACAGGCTGTCTCTAATTGCAGTGAATGGGGGCTACTCTTCATTGCGGTGCACGGGCTTCTCATTGCAGTGGCTTCTCTTGTGGAGCACGGGCTCTAGACGCGCAGGCTTCAGCAGTTGTGGCACGTGGGTTCAGTAGTTGTGGCTCGCAGGCTCTAGAGCGCAGGCTCAGTAGTTGTGGCTCACAGGCTTAGTTGCTCCACATCATGTGGGATCTTCCCAGACCAGGGTTCAAACCCGTATCCCCTGCATTGGCAGGTGGTTTCTTAACCTCTGCGTCACCAGGGAAGTCCCATGTAGTTGGTGTTGATATCATTTTTTTTAATCTTCCAATAAGGATATTTGATAAAGTGAGAACATCTGAGAAGAACTCTGGATTGGTGGAGGGAATGGGTATATAGGTTTCTTTTTGTTTGTTTCACAGGCATTATGACAACCTGGGGTCAGCTACAACATCTTCCACTAAAGACTATGGAACTGTGGGAACTATAGAGTGTTCCTCCACAATTTCATCTCCATCCAACAATGGGAGAGACAATGGCCCTGCAGTTCCACCTAACACCTCACCAACAACTGGCAGAACAGAACCGTCTGAGTCCCAGCAGCATATCACATCAACTGCTCCTCCAGTTTCACTACCAGCCAGCAGCTCTGCTGGGTCCACTGAGCAGACAACCCCAGCACATGAGACTCAAGAGGAGAGATTAAGTACAGTTATCACCACAACCTCTGAGGGCACAACGCTGCCAAATTCCATGGTGACTTCTACATTGAAGGACCAGGGAGGGACAACCAGAAGCACAGCCTCATCCAGCATGGCCACCTCAGCAAACCCCTCAAAACAGAACCAGTGTGCTCCAGCTGCATCCCCATTCGCATCAAGCTCCGGAGCCAATGGATTGGAGTCATCAGTGGTCGCTGACTCTCCAAAGGTCAGCCACGATCACAGCTCCAACGGCCTTAAACACACCAGGCAATGACGTCACATCGTCAGGGTCCATGAGAACCACTGTCTCTGAGAAGTCAGCTACAACGCTATCCCCCGCAACATTGGACGAAATCACTGATGTGAAAGAATCTTTACCTGTGACAAGCAGTGCAGTTATACCGCTTCGCTAACCATGACCACCTGGGGACAGACATGCCTGGCACTCAGGCAGGGGTAACTACCGCTGCACCCCCAACCCCAATAACAGCCCCCACGATGAGCATGCTGTCCAGAAGACATCACAACACCATCACACAAGCACCTTCCCATCCAGTGGAATCAGCCCCCAGTGCTGGCACTGCAATGGCCCAGTCACCTGAGACAACAGCTGCTCATTCAACAACCCTTATTCCCAGCTCCTCGGGGATGACAAAATCTGCTGCCAGCACTGGAGCCAGTCAAGCCTCCCCTAAACACACCAAGAACAGTAGTCCTGGAGCAGGAGTCTGTACTTCAGATGAATACCCGGCGGACAGGAGAGTTTGTATGTGCAATAACAGCTACTATGCCCATCAGGTAAGTCTGAGGAACTCATGTCAGTACAGCGAAGAACTCTTCACAACTCTCTTCACATCTGAAGGCCCAGATGAACACATGTCCAAAGGGTGTGGGAGGGCCAGTGAGGTTTGGTCAGATATTGACATCTAAAGAGTCCATCTGGGCAGAGGTGATTTCTAGTGAGAGGAAAGGTAGCTGAGCATATGAATTTGTCTTAGTCAATTCAGGCTGCTATAACAAAATACCATGCACTGGGTGGCTTATGAACAGCAGAAACATTTCTCACATTTCTGGAGGCTGGAAGTTCAAGATCAAGGCACCGGTAGGTTTGCTATTAGGTGAGGGCCCACGTCCTGGTTCATAGAGAGCTGTCCTCTTGCTGTGTCCTCACATGATGGAAGGGCCAAGGGAGCTCTCTGGGGTCTCTTTTATAAGGGCACTAATCCCATTCTTAAGGGCTCCACCCTCATGACCTAATCACCTCCCAAAGGCCCCACCTCCTAATACTGTCACATTGGACATTAGGATTTAACATATGGATTTGGGGTGGGGGTGTGTGCAAATATTCAGTATATAGCAGAGGTAGAACGGACAATTCATCAACCCCCAGCCCCCAGGATTCTAATTACTGACTAGAGATTAAGCCTTCCTGGGGGGAGTAGATGATGATCCACCAAAGAAAAAGGCTGTAGCCCCAACACAGGCCTGGAGGGCTAGACAGGGAAACGGAGGCAAAAATCTTGTTGAGGCAAGACCAGTGTGGCTGGGTTCACAGGGTCTCCCTGTGTTAGTAGCAGTACAACTAACTCCCAGGCTCACCCTCTGGCAGGGCAGAAGCTGGGTCCTGGGAACCGAAAAAGATGATGGTGTCCCCCACACATATGCCTCCTACAGTTGAAATAAATCTAACCCCCCAAAAATTTCAAGTTAGCAAAATTCTGATTTTCCTAAAATGACTAGCCTGTTTTTTTTTTTTTTTCTTCTTTTGGCTGTGTTGGGTCTTTGTTGCTGCATGGGTTTTCTCTAGTTGCAGCAAGCGGGGGCTACTCTTCGTTGCTGCGTGCAGGCTTCTCAATGCAGTAGCTTCTCTTGTTGCGGAGCACAGGCTTCACTACTTGTGGCTGGTGGGCTCTAGAGCACAGGCTCAGTAGTTGCGGCGCATGGGCTTAGTTCCTCTGTGGCATGTGGGATCTTCCTGGACCAGGGATCGAACCTGTCTCCCCTGCATTGGCAGGCGGATTCTTAACCACTGCACCACTAGGGAAGTCCTACCCTGCTTTTTAAAATATCAAATTTCTTCAAAAAATATTTCCTTGGCATTCCTGCTTTGGTCTGTTGGATAATCCAGCCTTAGGATGAAGCTCCTATTACATTTAAAACTAGGTGGTGCTTAACTTATGGGCCAGTATTTTCCAAAATGTATTTTGTGGGACACCAATGCTATGGGATTTCAATAGACATTACACTAAAACAAAAGGGTTGTATTGTCAAGTATATTTTGGAAATACTGGATTAAACAAAACTGTTTTTTGACTGCAGGACTTTTCAGAGCCTTTAATATTTAGTATTCCACTGTTCACTGTGACTCCTTTCAAAGTCAGATTTTTAAAACAGATTATGGCATGCATTTTCCAAGAGTGTCCCCAGAAACCTCATTCTTAGGAATATTTAAGCAGTACCTTGGAATATACCCTGTTGCCAACGAGGGAGTTCAGATGAAGTTGAGCAGGCTGGGCAAGGTAGAAGTGACCAGGATGACAAGTCTGACCCAGGGGGGCTTTAGTCAAACTCTGGCTCATTAGAGGTTTGTCCCCATCTCAACAAACTCTCCTGGGGAGACCAGGGTTATGTACCCACTTGTACAATGCAACATGTGTCCCTCCACAGAATATAGGAAGTATATCATTGTGTTTTCACACACTGAGAATGAGACACCTTTTCTTTTCGTGTTAACTTTCTTCCCTGTGAGTAAGAACATGGACTCTGCAAGATAGACTGTCTGGGTTTGAATCATGACTCATTTTCTTCTGCTGGAGATAATATGATCACATTAACTTCCGGGCATCAGTTTTTGAGTGTTAGCTATTACTGATATTATTATTTGGCATTCCATATCACAATATACTATTGATTGCAATAGCAGAAAGTTATGTGACTGACTTATACTGCTCCCCTTCCACCAACTCAGGTTGGTACAAAACATCTGCTCTTTTTTTTTTGGGGGGGGGAAACTTCCCCCACCAGGGATTGAACCCGGGCCACAGCAGTGAAAGCCTGGAATCCTAACCACTAGGCCACCAGGGAACTCCCAAAGCACCTGCTCTTATATTGCAGCCCATCCCTCTGACCAAACATGCCTTCCAAGATAGAATCAGTGAGCTTTTAAAAAAACGGAAAGGAAAACAAAATCTTTAAATTCAAAGTAATAAAACAAGTCCAGAAATATTTAGTATTTCCATAACATTTTACTTTTTAATGACTAACTATAAGCATTTCATCCCAAATTCAACAGCAAGTGTGGAAAGAGCAGACATAGAAAGAGGGAAGGGTTAAATATTGATATTAGCTTCTCCTTCATCACCCGAAACCACTGGTGCCTGACATGTATCAGGGCACCATGTGGTGCCAGGGGCAGAAAATCAACACTAACTGGCCTGAGGAAAATTAATTAATTATAAAAATTGAAAGCATTAAACAAAATAAAACAAAATTTGTTGCCTCATGAAACTAAGAAATCCTAAAAAGGACTTGAAGACTCTCCCTCATGGCTCTCAAAGGCACTCCCTCCCTCTCCTCCCTCAGTAATGTCTCTTTGGGAGTTCAGGCTTTTATAAGACAGAAAGAGCCATTGATTTCAGACAGTTTAGGTCCCTCAAAAACCCCTAAGGCCCAGGTTACCTGCTGGAATGAGAAGGAAATCAAAGAACAAAACAAATTAATATCTCCAAAAATAATCTGCCAGGCAAGTAACAGAAACCAACGGGGCTGGAGAAGGGGAAACAGGAGAACTTATTACAAGGGCATCTCATGGAGCCCAAGGGTAGCCTCCAACCAGGGTCTCCAGGGACTTGGAACCATGCATGTGGTGGAACCCAGGGCGTTGCCTCTCTCTTCTCTCAATCTTGCTTCTCCCCTTCTGCACCTGTACCTGCTTTGTTCCCTTCTCCACACACTGGCTTGTCCTGCCTCTCAGCCCACGTGGCAGAAAAGGGCTGCCTCACAACTCTCAAGCTTTATACCGCCTCCTTTCAGGCTCAGTTCCTGGGAAAGTGGTTCTGAGTGGATCAGCTAAGTCCAGGAATCAGGGTCCCCCAGTGCAATCATGGCAGAGGGGTCTCACCTCCCGCTGGGGAGAGTCTTCGTTTAAGCGAGTTGTTATGGGTTGGGCTAATATCCCCACAGTGTTTCCTCCACCCAGATTAGAATGCGTACCCTTGCCCATGGCGTCATCCCAGGAGCCTCAGGAGGCCTCTGCCCTGGCTCTTGTCCTCCTGCAGAACTATCCAGGGTGTTGGTGGCCCTGCGCTGCCAGCTGCAGGAAATTGAGGTGGTCCTGAGCAGCTGCTTCCTGAAGACTCGCCACTGGATCCTGGAAGAAGGTGCCTTTTCAGGATGCTCCAGTGTCAGTAAGACAGAGGAGGGTCTTAGTGTCCAGGTCTTCACAATGGAGAAGAAGGAGGGTACCTGTGGACTCCGCCTTTCTGTGAGCAATCTGGGAGGGGCCCTCTGATAGGAAGTTGGGCTGTATGTGTGTTTTGGGGGTGGGACTGGGAAATGAATGATTGGGCACCAGTTGTGACTTTATTTCCATTTAACCGAAGAATAATTATCTGGAATGGAGTCCAGTCTTGGCAGTCAGACCAGTCTTTTTGGGGAAGAGACCACGTTGTCCCCCATCAGATTGGGAATGCCTTTATAAATGGTGCCATGATTGATGGACTGGGAAATCGGTTTCCAAACTTGTCAGCCACAGAATCCTTTAAAATAATCCTTTAAAATAATAACTACTAATAAAATAATCCTTTAAAATAATAACTACCGCAACCACAACCAATATTTATAAATTTCTTACCATGTACCATGTGCTGTGGGTCAGATTCTTTTTTACGTGCACTATCTCACTAAATCTTCACAATAATCCTGTGAGGTTCCCATTTTACAGATGAGCAATCTAAGGCTCAGAGAATTTGAGGGATTTTCCCAAGTCACACAGCTAGTTATTAACAGAGCAGGTTTGTGCTCCTAACTGCTCACTGTGCTGTCACTTCCTTTCCTTGGAAGGGATCTTACATAAAAGCCAAATATAAAAATAAATATATAAAAGCAGGGCAGGTCTGATTGAATGGAGTGGGAGGAAGAGTGCCCTGCTGGGTCAGCTTCCCCCTAGCACATAGGTGGGCTTTAATGCCCCTTCAAAGAGGCTCTGGAGCTCCCCAGGCTCACTTTGAAAACTAGAGTTCATTCTAACGGCAGGGTGGGGTGGGTGATTTAGTTCCTCCAGTGTCTTGTTCTGCCACCCACAGAGTCATGGTTTCTCTTGCCTAAGTCATAGAACAGAATCGGTAGTTTCAACATGTAATAGCTAAGTCTTTGGCTCTGCCCCTAGAATTCTCTATCAGTGTTCTTTTTTTAATAAACTGCTTGATTTATAGCAATAAAACAAATCATTTTGATTCCTTTTTTAAAATCCTATGGAAACAATGAAATACCAAAAAGATATCTGAATCTTGGGATAAGGACCAGGATTTGGCAATTTTAACAAGCCCCACAGTGATTCTTTTATTTTTTTGCAAGAGATTCTAAAATGCACATTGAAATTTGAGAACCACTGGCACGGAGTTTAAGAACATGGGCTCTGGGATCAGAGAGATGTTGAATTCTGGCTTTGTTAATTGCTTTGGGCAAATCTTTTAACTTTCTAAGCCTCAGTTTACTGTTCAGGGAATACCATGGCGGTCCAGTGGTTAGGACTCTGCGCTTTCACTGCTGAGGGCCCGGGTTCAATCCCTGGTCGGGGAACTAAGATCCCGCAAGCCGCATGGCACGGCCAAAAAAAAAAAAAACAAACTTCAGTTTACTCTTCTGTAAAATGGGACTAATAACAGAACCCTCCTCAGAGAGTAGTGGTCAGGCCACAGTGCCTGGAATACAACCCACGCTCAGTAAACTTTAGTCATTACTCTTATTTAAATCAACAACTTGAAGCAAATGATGATGGAAGAAAGTGATTCCCCTGGAGATCTGAGAGTAATGGCTGCCTCCCTGTGTCTTCTAGACCAACAACAGCCATGCCCTTTATTCTCTGGAGGCGCAGCTTCTGCAGGTTCACCCTGACTATACCAATGCTGGTTCCACAATGCTCAACTTCAGCTGCACGTACCCTCTGGTGGTAAATGTCAGCCAGACCCACACCTACCCGGTGGTCTTTTTCCTGTGAGTTCTTTTCTGTCAGCTGCCTCTTGGGCTGGACCCTGTGGAGGCTCTCGAGTTCCCACTGCTACCTATAATCCAGGCAAAAGGAGTCAACACCCTCAGGATGTTGCCCCGCCATGCCCACCCATCATAGGTACCTCTTAGATTGAGACTCGGAGTATTACTGGAAGAAAAAGATGTTCTGTGAAGTAATGCATTATGGGTTGTTTATGTAAATTACCTTGAGGTAGGATGGCTCAGATGGCTTCAAGGGTCCTGGGGTCTGGGGATCTGTGATGTGGCCCCTCACTTTTTAGGAGGTCCAGGAGGAAAGTTGGAAGTTTTGCTCCTTCCCTCCCCTAGTTCTCTATGGCTACCAGTGCTCAGTGACCTAGGGTGCAAGGCAGAATGCGAGTGATGCCCCTACCTCTAGGGTTTTGTGGTGAGGGTCTCATTCCCGTCCCTCTCCAGATATATCACTATCCGTATTATGGGCACTGGGAACACCATTGTCATCCTGGGCATCTTCACAGACCCTCAGCTCTCATCTCCACTTGAGAACAGACCAGTTTCCCTTGGCAAGCCTCTCTACGTGGTCCTCAGAGCCACAAGTAGTGGCCCAGACAGATTTGCCCTGGTGGCCAATGAGGTCTTTACCAGCACCAGCTTCTCCAGGACAGGTGCTGTTAAGGCCACCTACTACTTTGTGAAGGAGAGGTAAGTACCTGTTGGACTCTGGTAACCTCTTTTCAGTGCCACACTAGCTCTTGGACTGTAGCTTGTGCTGGATGGTTTTGTACCTATGAGCACAGATCCTGTCACTCTTCTCTGTATCACTGGTACATAGACAGTGGGAGAAAGTAAGTGCTGGGTGAATGTTTGTTGAAAAATATTCAAGTATTATTACCATTCCCATTTTTCAGATGAGTAAATTAAGGCGTTGGGAGATTAAGGTCTGTCCAACATTACAGCCAATTAATGATACTCATTCCTTGTATTCTTTCCTCAAACAATTACTGAGGACCTACAGTGATAAAAGTAAAAAAACAAAAACAAAACTAACATTTCAGGGTGCTATACACTACATAATATATTTGACATTTACTCCATGCCTGACCCTGTTCAAATCACTTCACATATATTAACCCACTTAAGCTTCACAACACACTCTACGAGATAGGTATATTTTTGTTCCCATTTTATAGATAGAGAAACTTCACAACTCGAAGTAGGAGATCTTGCTAAGTTCTGGGCCAAGTCCTTACCCTCAACAGCTCATGGTCTAGGGAAGGAGCTGTGTCTCCTGTCTTCTGGTTGTATTTCATTAATATTAACAAGTCTTCGCAGAACACAGTGAATCATTCATTACCTCATTTATACCTGAAAACAACACTGTGAAGTATTATTTCCCCCACTTTAAAGATGAGGGGATTAGAGAGGGTACAGAGTTTAATGACTAGACCAAGGACATAATGCTGGTCTACTCATGCTCCAGAGTCCTGGTTCTGAAATACCTCAAAAACAGTCCTAGCGTGCAATTCTTCCTTTGTCAGGAGGAAAGAGAACCTAGTGATTAAGGTATGGGAGGGCACTGCAGCCAGGTTGCTACCTGAAGAAACTTGGACAACCTACTTAACTTCTCTGAGCCTCAGTTTCCTCATCTTTAAAAAATAAAAAGACCATCAAGGGGGGAAACTAGAATGGACTTATTGATGGTGAGTTTGATTCCTGGAATAAAGATCACAGGGTAAAAAAGACTAAATGGGCTTCAGGAAGCACAAGAGACAGAGTTCAGAGGTGACTCCCTAATGCCCACAGGAGGTAGCGTCTGTGTGGCTGGTAACTCAGTGGGAAGATAATTTGCTGTCCCTTAGGCTTTTGCATTGGATGTTTTCTCTTCCTGGAACCCTCAACTCCCTGATACCCATATGGCAAATTCTCATCTCCTTAGTCTTTGCTAAAATGGTACCATTTCAATGAAACCTACCCTGTCCATGCTATGTAAAATTGCAACTACCCTGCACTCATCCAGTCTAGATCCCTATTTCTTTCTTCTATCTACTTATCACCTCCTTTCATACTACATTACATGAGATCATTTATTTTTTTTATTAAGTTATTTATTGTCTGTCTCCCCTCACCCACAAGAGAATAGGAGGTTTGGTCTGTTTTGTTCACTCAGTTTTCTAATTCTCCCAAGCACCTAGAACAGGGCCTATGTATAATAAGACTTTCTTTCTGCCCATGGACTCTACACCACAGGTCTATCCAAATACTACCAGTTATAGTGAAAGGGTTACATCTAGGTTATTGTTACCTCAAAAAAAGTCACCATGACAATAACGTGAACAGTTCAAGCCTACCTCCGAATCTCTTAGCTCAGAATTTTCTATGTCTACCAGAGTTTGCCACCAGTAACTAAAGTTTCCTTTTCTAATGTGGAGAAGTTACTGCTAATAAGTGATCACTGATAAGCTATGCCCAGTCAAGAAGCAAACTTTATGGAAGGGGAGAGCCTTAGAAAAACTAACAAACAAGAAAATTAAAGGTCATCTTGTCATGATTTACTACCACCACACCATCAAAATAATAATAGAAGAGGGGAAGGAGAAGAAAGGAAAAGACAGAGGGAGAGAAAATGTGTTAGGGAAAGAAAAAGGAAGGAAGGAAAGAGAAAAAGAAAAAAGGGAGGGAGAGAGAGGGAAGGAAAGAGGGAAAGAGGGAAGGAAGGGAGAGAAAGAAAGGAAGGAAGGAAGGAAGGGAGAGAGAGGGAGGGAGGAAGAAAGGAAGAAAGAGGACGGGGGCAAAACTGTCTTCCTGCTAGCACTGATGTGAGGATGAAATGAAATAATGCATGCAAATTTTCATTATGAGACCCAGCATCTACACCCACAGGACAAGCAAAAAATGGGAAATCAGTGTTTGCCGGGGCTCCTAGCAGTGGGTGACGCTGCCTCTCCCCACAGCTGCCCAGTCAGCAACAGGCTGCTCGTGGGGCCTGCGGGCCAACGGGGCCTCCCTGGAGCTGACGCTGGCCTTCAACCTGTTCCGCTTCTCGACTAGCGATACGCTCTACCTGCAGAGCCAAGTGACCCTGTGTGACAAGCGGGCGGGACGCCCGTGTCCGCCGGTGAGCAGACAGGCAGCCCTAGAGGCTCCGGGCAGTCGCTGCAGCCTCCGCCGGCCGCAGCTCCGGGTGGCTAGCTGAGGAGCCGGACTCCAAGCAATGCAGTCGGGTAGGGACTAAGGAGGGGCCTGCAGGGACTAAGGAGCGGGGGACCAATAAGGGCCTGACTAAGGAGGGGCCTGGAGGGCAGCGGTGCTGGGGATTGGCCTATTCCTCCGGAGGCGGGGCTGAAGGCGGGGCCGAGGGCGAGGGGCCTGTGGATCGACATAAAGGGCAAGATTTTGGAGCCCTCACTGGGGCTACCTGGGGGTCTCGGACAAAGGCCCGCCCAGGCTGGGGCGGGAAGAGACCTCGCTACCCTTCTGTTGTGTCCCTGCAGACCTGTCAGAAGAGTCCGCCTGGGAGGAATCGAGCCTGGGAGATCTCAGCTCGGGAGGGTCTGGAGAGCGGCGCTGGATGGATGGTGTTCGGGCCCATTAGATCAAGTGGTAACTGGATCATATGGGGGGCCTCCTTGACTCCTCTTCCAGTTTTTCCCACTGACCTGCTCTGAGACCCCGACCCTTCACTGAGCCTCCTTCTACCTGTGTGTCCTCAGACTCCTCCCTCAATTCTAGTTCATGTCCTCCCCAAGCCCATATCCTCCTTGGCTCCTCCTTTGCTCTGGAGAGGTCTCCTCCCCTCACCCGGTCCCGGTTCCAGTCTCACTCATTAAGCTTCTCTCCTCCCATTCTCATCTTTCCTGCCACACCAGACCAATCTTCTACCAGTCTGTTTGTCCCTTGTGCCAGTATGCTCTTTGTAAATCCTCCTTGCTGGTCTGAAACCATCTCTCCTTTCTCTCTATTCCCTGACAACCTTCCAAAGCTCTGACCCTTGCAGGAAAGCCTATCTTCTTAGTAATTCCATTCTTTAGAGGCAGAAGGTTCATCATCACACCTTTCTGAGTCCCTACTTCAACAAAGGGTTCTTTTTGCCCAATCTTTCAATGATGGGAGTGTGCTGACCTGGTACTATCAGGATGCCTCCTTAAGCTTAATCTTTCTTCCTTTGTGGTTTCAGAGCCCAGTGCCTCCAGTAGCAGGAGTTTGGCAGGTTGGTACACAGCGATTGCTGTGATAAAGTTCTGATGACTGTGCCAGGGTCTGGGGGTGCACACTAGCTTCTGGAGTGTGCTGGTCTTGGATCTCGTCCCTGCTTAACAGTATGTGACTTGGGAGAGGTCAGTTACCCTAAGTCTCAGCTTCCTCAGCTGTACATGGTAGAGTTATCATTGTGAGGTTGTTGGTAGTCATAGTTAGACTTTTATCCCTCATCAGAACCTGAGGCTTTCCCGAAATGATTTAGGGTAGGGGTTGAAATTTCAAGATAGAGGGCCATGAAGATAACAACAAGTGAGAGGGGTTGAGTGGGGTCCACACCGAGATAGAGAGTTCATCTCTGTGTCTCCAACCACCTCCCCCCCCCCAGTCTAACAGAGGAACTGGCACATGGTGAGTCCCTGGAAGGCTTTGTTGAAAAAATGCATGAATGACTTACAAAACAATCCCCAAAGTGGAGTATCTAAGCCTAAAAAGTTTCCCAGGCTCTCAAAGCCACCTAATTCTGCTTTATAATTTCTTTCTTTCCTGCAGGATCCTGGATGACCATCTTTCTTCTGATGGCAATAGGCTGGATGCTAGGATAAAATCCTGCCCAGATACCTGCCCCAACTCTAGTCCTTAGCCTTTAGTTTAGTTGCCTGAGGCAAAGGTAGGGTGGAGGAAGATTTAGGGAGAGACAAGTAGTCTGTCCTCTTGTTAGGGACCAGAGAGGTTGAGGGTGAAGATGGAATCCATGTGTGACCCAACTACTGTCTGGTTAGGAGTGGGACCACTGAGCCTTAGGCAGTGCTTCCTCATCCCACCTTCCCTTCCCATCTCTGGAACTCTTCCAATGGTGGGATTGGGCAGCTCAATATGATAAGGGGCAGGGCAGAGGGTATGGCCAATAAACAGCAGGGAACTTTCCTACTTTGTCTGACTCCTTTTCTGTGTTATCAGACCACAAAGCTTCAAGGCTTTATGAGAAACGGGGTGTGTGTGTGTGTGTGTGTGTGTGTGTGTGCATGTGTGCATGTGAGAAGTTGCTTTGTTCTCTATGGGTCTCAGTTCCCCCATTTGTAAAACGAAAGAATTTGACCAGATGATCTCTGCTTCAACATGGGGACTCCATGACTCTCATTTTAGGGTAAGTTGTTGGGCCTTGGCCAACTGGTTCCAAATCTCCTTTCTTCTGCAGAATGGGCAAGAGCTATTTAATTTCAGAATTAGGATTAAATGTGTCCATATAATATTGTTCTGACCATTAATTATTTCCAACTTCATTAACTCCTGTTTCCTAATAAAGGGTGGATACAGGCAACAGTATGCTATCATTTATTCATTCAGAAACAGGTTGGAATCTACTATGTTAGGCCCTGGAGATTCAATATTACACAAGACACAGGCTTGGACCTTACAGAGAGGACAGTTGAGTTCAGGAAGCAGGTGGTGTGGATTGGGAAGCAGGACAGGCTTTAGAAGTTGACAGAGGTGGCACTTTCACAAAATCACAAGAAGGCCCTGTGCCTCTTTTTGTTGTTTCATTTTTGAAATACTACTTTTATTGATATCTATGATCATTTAGAAATTAATTTCTTGGGAAAATATGTTGTTCCAAGCAACAAAATAAATATTAAATTCAACAGTCTCAACATTTAATTTACAAAATCTCTTCTTGTCATTTAATGGTTTAATAGCTCCAGAAAAAATTAAGTCAAATGATTAATCCATATTATTTTTTCATGTACATAAAAATCACACACTTATTAAATCAGTACAATTAATTACATTTCATTGGGAATTCATATTCACTTTATAAGTCTGGAGTAGAAACTGTTTAAATATCCCTCTTGACAAAGGCATTAACCCTTGCCTGTATTTAAAATAGATCCTAAAGGATAAGGGAAAAATATCATTTACTATATTATGCTTAAATATCTCAAAAAGAAAATAGAATGAAACAAAATGAAGTTAACAAGGAAGCTATTGAACTTAAATTATATTTAGTTGATCATGTTAAAGACGCCTCTGTGCTGTGTAACAATAGATGCTTATAAAATAATCCACCAGACAACACTTAATGCATGTGAAAGTAGCTCTAATTACATGATTACGAAGATGCAGTTAATTTTCTCACTTTTCTTGGTTAAATTAGGGTGGGACATAACTGGCCAACTCTAGTCTTTTTTCAGTTATGTCAGGTGATAGTTCCATTCATATATCTTACTGAAATATGCAAGTGTTTTTTCTTTTTCGAATTTTATTTTATTTATTTTTTATACAGCATGTTCTTATTAGTTATCCATTTTATACATATTAGTGTGTCTATGTCAATCCCAATCTCCCAATTCATCACCCCCCACCCCCCGCTGCCACTTTCCCCCCTTGGTGTCCATATGTTTGTTCTCTACATCTGTGTCTCTATTTCTGCCCTGCAAACTGGTTCATCTGTACCATTTTTCTAGGTTCCACATATATGTGTTAATACACGATATTTGTTTTTCTCTTTCTGACTTACTTCACTCTGTATGACAGTCTCTAGATCCATGCATGTCTCTACAAATGACCCAATTTCGTTCCTTTTTATGGCTAATATTCCATTGTATATATGTACCACATCTTCTTTATCCATTCGTCTGTCGATGGGCATTTAGGTTGCTTTCATGACCTGGCTACTGTAAATAGTGTGCAGCAAGTGTTTTAAAATAATAAAGTAACTGAAGATTTACTATGTCATAACTAAAAATTGTGAATGTTCTCTGAAATTAGTGCCAAAATTTTTCGTTAAAATATAAATGAGGAGTCATTCACATTTGAAAATTGGTATTATAATAATGGAGTTACTTTTTTTTTTTTTTTTTTGTGGTACGTGGGCCTCTCACCGTTGCGGTCTCCCGTTGGGGAGCACAGGCTCCGGACGCACAGGCTCAGCGGCCATGTCTCACGGGCCTAGCCGCTCCGCGGCATGTGGGATCTTCCCAGACCGGGGCACGATCCTGTGTCCCCTGTATCGGCAGGCAGACTCTCCACCACTGCACCACCAGGGAAGCCCTGGAGTTACTTTTAAAATATAGATACCCATTGGAGAAAACTGTACAAATGTACTGTTTGCCAATTGTAAATTTAAATCTCAGCAGTTCCACTGTTTCTAGTCTGGTTTTTCTTCCATTCTCCACATCAGCTTTTCAAATCTTCCCCATTCTTCTCAGCCCTCTACATGCCTCTGTTCCCTCCCTCCTTACAGTTGCTTTTCACCAAAGAAATAGAAGCCATCAAGTGGGTGTTCCCACCACCCACCAGCCCACAAATTTACTCATTTACACACCTATCCTTACCATTTATATTTTAATAAAAGACTTCTGGTCTTAATTTCAGAGAATACTCCCTAAGTTCATCTATCATATCATACCCAGATTCATTATCAATTAAATCTTATTTTCTGCCATCTATATTCTTACCTTAAAACACTATAAGAGAGGGCAAGTAATAGAACCCCAGAGCCCTTCCTTTAGAGTGAATTTGGTCCGGTAATTAACTCTTTATGTCTGGTTCTTCAAAGTTAAGAAATCACACAACTTCTATTTTTCTTTTGTTGAGTTATAATTGGCATACAGCACTGTATAAGCTTAAAGTGTACAGCATAATGACGACTTATACATCATGAAATGATTATCACATTAAGTTTAGTGAATATCCATCATCTCATACAGATGCAAAAGTAAAGAAATAAAAAAGAATATATTTTCCTTGTGATAACTCAGAATTTACTCTTTCATATATAAAATACAGCACCGTTAATTATATTTATCATGTTGTATCACACAACTTTTTAATGCCTCTCTCCCTCCCAAGTCGAGTTTCCAGATACCTGGAATTTTACTGTACTTTGGCTGATGGCTTTGTTCCTCCTTTTAAACAATTTCAGTCTGATTTTTCAAGTATGTATTAATGCAAATAAACTTAGTTCCTTTTCCTAGGGAGCGAGTTTGAGCAGGGAGGCAAGATTGATCCCTTACCCTTCAACCTGTGTCCTGATCACAGATTGACCACTGACTCTAATCCAGACCAAGCCCTGACCCTGATAAGACAGTGACTCTGGCCACACCCTAACTCCTGGTCACAACGTCACCCCCTGCTTCAAGTGGGAGTACTATAGATGGTGAGGAATGGGAGGAGGGTGGGCAGGTTAGGAGGGATCCCGGAATGAGTTGCGCTGGCTGCCAGCTTCTCGATCTGCACAGGCCAAGCAGGCCACTTCAGGCCGAGGTGAACAGGGCTCCGCCCAGAGGCGAGACCCGCCAAGGGGTAGAGGCAACGGCAGAGAGCGGCGGCGGGCTCATGCGCAGAGAGATCCGTCGGTTCTCTGCGCCGAGGGCGGCGTGCAGGGGCGGGACACCCGCGCGGCCCGACTTCTGATTGGTCGTAGGAGGGAAGAAAGGGGCGGGACCAGGGCGGTGCGCGCTCTGAGGCGCGCGGCCTGGCGGGTGTGTAACGGCCGTTAGGCGAGCTGAGGCGCTGAACCGCCGTCCGCAGCCGACGTGGTCGCAGTGGTTGGTGTCCCTGAGTGAGGGATTTCGCTGCCCGCTTTCAAGCTCACGTAAGTCCTCCTCCCTTCGGGGGCCCCCGTCGGACTGACAGACCCTGTCCCCTGCCTAGAGAGCCTTGGCGGAGCCTCAGACACTCTCGACCGTCCTCCGCGGTGGGGAGGGCCGCGGGAGAGCGAAGAGCATGCGCAGAGCGACTGAGCCGTTCGCCTTGGGTCTCTGACGCCCCGGCTTTCTGAAATAATGCCCCCCGCTCGCCTCCTTGGGTCTCAGTGGCCTCCCGTCCTCGTCGCCTCGCTCTCTCCCCGTCACTCACTCCGCAGCAGTTGCGGGACCTTTGCGATGGACAGGCCCAGTGCTGGTCTCCAGGGCACGGCGGGAGGGAAGTTCTTGCCCTTCAGGAGCTCGCAGCCCCGGGAGAGGAGTAGACATCCCGCGGATGGTTGCTCGGCCAGCACTCAGTAGTGCAGGGTGGAGAAGTATGGGAACGCGGAACCCAACGCGCCGACGGAGTCTGAGGGGGCGGGGAGCCCTCCCCGAGGAAGTGAAGTTTGAGCCGAGATTTGGAGAAAGATAGAGGAGGAAGGTCGGGGGACAGAGAGCCCGTGTGAAGGCGCTAGGCTGGAGTTTCTCAGCCGGCGCGATTTTGCCCCCCACGGGATATTTGACAGTGTCTGGAGACATTTTCGGTTCTCACAACTCGGGGATTACTCCTGGGATCTGTTGGGTGGAAGTCAGGGGTGCTGCTATACAGCCTGCAGTGTACAGGACAACCGCACATCAAAGACTTACCCGACTTCCAATGTCGTTAGTACCGAGCATGAGGCACCCTGCTATAGACAGGGAGGAGCTGGTTCTCTGGATGAACAGAAAGTGTGTTAGAGCTTATGTATGCAATAGAAGCTGTTCAGAACTTACTTCATCACATTAAACCGGGAGGATCGGAGCCCTGTTTGTCTTTTACACCGGTCTACCTCCACGATATGGCACAGAGCCAGGCAAACAGGCACTCAGTAAATTTTGGTTGATGAATTGAGTACTGTGTGCTAGGAAGGGAGGAGTAGTGATACAAGGACGATTAAGAGAACCATGTTTCATTACTTGCCCTTAGGCCTTGTCTGTTTTATTATGTGGTGGTGTTCAGGACCTGTTCTTTGTAAAGGCAGCATCTTGGCAAGGATTTGGCTTCTCTTTCTTTAGGTTTGGTTTAATGAATGATCGAGGTGATGAAAATAGTGTGATGGTGTGAGGTTCTTAGTGTGTCTGTGTCAGCTGTCTGTGTTTCCCTTCAAATCCTCTCCTGTCCTGATGTGGTTCTGTCAACAGCTGCCAAGTGTGTTCCACACCATTAAGATTATAATTCTTCAAGGGGAGAACTAATAACAGCCAAAATCTAATTCTCGGGTAGCAGCTTGGGAAATAGAGCCTGGGTGGTGACCAGGGGCAGAGTGAAGAAATTACATGAGCTGCCCCTGCTCCTAACTGCTTTAGGGCTTGCAGCTCTGGCTATGTCTGAGGCATAGAAACTCCAACTTGTGGTGCCTTGGTAACTTCCTTTATTTCTTTTTGTCACAGCCAGAATGCTGACTAGACTTCTGTAGCATTAGAGCACAGTCCTGGCTTTGAAACCTCTTCCTAACTGTACAGTCTTCACCTTTCTAATCCTTTATTTTCTCATCCATAAAATGAGGTAATAGTAGTAACTACCTCATAGGTTTGATATGAGCATTCAGCATAACACATGATACTTGAGAGCCTTTAGCACAATGCTTGATGGGTAGTAAGGACAGGCATACCTCAGAGATATTGTGGATAGGATTCCAGACCACTGTAATAAAGTGAGACACACATTTTTTTGGTTTCCCAGTGCATATGTAAGTTATGTTTACACTATATTGTAGTTTGTTAAGTATACAATAGCATTATGTCTTTTAAAAATCTACGTACCTTAATTAAAAAATACTTTATTAAAAAAATACTTTATTGCTAAAAATTGCTAACCATCATCTGAGCCTTCAGTGATTCGTAATCTTTTTGCTAGTTTGCTAGTGGAGGATTCTGCCTCGATGCTGACGGCTGCTGACTGAACGGGGTGGTGGCCTCTGAAGGCTGGGGTGGCTGTGGCAATGTCTTCAAACAAGACAGCAGTGAAGTGTGCTGCATTGATTGACTTTTCTTTTTTTTTTTGCGGCACGCGGGCCTCTCACCGCCGTGGCCTCCCCCGTTGCGGAGCACAGGCTCCGGACGCGCAGGCCCAGCGGCCATGGCCCACGGGCCCAGCCGCTCCGCGGCATGTGGGATCCTCCCGGACCAGGGCATGAACCCATGTCCCCTGCATCGGCAGGCGGACTGCCAACCACTGCGCCACCAGGGAAGCCCTGATTGACTTTTCTTTTCACAGACGATTTTTCTATAACATGCAATGCTGTTTGATACTATTTTCCCCACAGTGGAACTTCTTTCAAAATTGGAGTCAGTCGTCTCAAACCCTGCTGCTGCTTTATCAACAGAGTTACTTAATATTCTAAATCCTCTGTTGTCATTTTGACAGTCTTGACAGCATCTTCACTGGAAGTAGTTCCATCTCAAGAAACCACTTCCCTTGCTCATCCATAAGAAGCAACTCCTCATCTGTTAAAAGTTGTATCATGAGATTGCAGCATTCAGTCACATCTTCAGGCTCCACTTCTAATTTTAGTCCTCTTGCTATTTCCACCACATCTGCAGTTACAGTAGTAACATCAAAGAGCACAGATCACCATGACAGATGTAATAATGTTGAAAAAGCTTGGAATACTGCGAGAATTACCAAAACGTGACACAGAGACGAAGCGACCAAATGCTGTAGGAAAAAATGGCACCCATAGACTTGCTTAACACAGGGTTGCTGCACATCTTCAGTTTGTAAAAAATGCAATCTGTGAAGCTCAGTAAAGTGAAGTTCAATAAAAAGATGTATGCTTGGACTTAATATATGTTAAATTCGTTGAATGCATAGTTCTGTAGTTTAAACAGCTTTGAAAATGGAAACTATCAAATGTTGGGTGCTTTTCTTCTGTCTGCCTCCATTATTCTTACCTTTCTTGGCTGTATAATTGGTTATTTGTGTTACTGCTATTTATTTATTTATTTTAAATTAATTTATTTATGTGGCTGCATCGGGTATTAGTTGGGGCATGCAGGATCTTCATTGTGGCCTGTGGGGTATTTTGTTGTGACTTGGGCTCTTTAGTTGTGGCACGTGGGCTTAGTTGCCCCGCGGCATGTGGAATCTTAGTTCCCCCACCCAGGGATCAAACCTGCATCCCCTGCATTGGAAGGCGGATTGTTAACCACTGGACCTCCAGGGAAGTCCCTGTGTTACTTCTTACACATTCATTTCTCTCACTTTTATCTCCAGAAGTCTGTCTCCTTCAAATGGTCCTAAAAATTTCCACCAGTAGGCCATCTACTTCTGAACTTAAGGAGGAAGAAGTTTAAAATTATTTATTCTGTACTGTTTTACTCCTTGGAGTTCTTTTTTTTTAAATTAAGGTATAATTCACATACCATAAAATTCAATTTTATGTATGCCCAATTCAGAGGTTTTAGTATATTCACAAGCCATCATCACTATCTAATCTCAGAACATTTTGATCACCCTAGTAAGAAACCCCATACCATTAGCAATTGCTCCCCATTTCCCCCTCTCCCTGCCCTCCTCTTAGTCCCTGAGAACCACTAATCTGCTGTCACTATGAATATGCCAATTCTGGACATTTCATATAAATGGAATTATACAACATGTAGCCTTTGGTGTTTGTCCTCCTTCACTTACTATAATGTTTTCAGTAGCAGGTATCAGTGCTTCATTCCTTTTTGTTGCCTAAGTACTTCGTTCCTTTTTGTTGCCTAATAATATTCCATGGTGTGGATGTACCACATTTTATTTATCTATCAGCTAATGGACATTTGAGTTCTTTCTATTTTTTGGCTATTATAAATAATGCTACTATGAAGATTCATGTACAAGATTTTGTGTTGACATATGTTTTTATTTCTCTTGAATATATACCCAGGAGTGGAACTAGAGTCATAGGACAACTCCATCTTTAACTGAGAGTTCTTTTGTCATCCCATTTTCAACCCCTCTGAACTTGGAAAGGTCTCAGAATCCAATGCGCCTACCATTTTGTTATATTTTAAAGAAAGGGGGACTTCCCTGGTAGTCCAGTGGTTAAGACTCTGCGCTCCCAATGCAGGGGGCATGGGTTCGATCCCTGGTGGGGGAACTAAGATCCCACATGCTGCACGGTGCAGCCAGACCAAAATAAAATAAAAGATCCTTAATTTAATCACATCTGGAGGAAAAAACCCTTTAGAAAAAACAGAAAGGGATTAAAAAAAGCATTTTGATATTGATGATTCGGTATGACTAGCAGGTAGGGCATCCTTCTGTGTCACGAATAAAACACTGAATAATACTAGCCATAAATGGAATCTTTTTTTTTTTTGCGGTACGTGGGCCTCTCACCGTTGTGGCCTCTCCTGTTGCGGAGCACAGGCTCCAGATGCACAGGCTCAGCGGCCATAGCTCACGGGCCTAGCCCCTCCGCGGCATGTGGGATCTTTCCGGACCGGGGCACGAACCCGTGTCCCCTGCATCGGCAGGCGGACTCTCAACCACTGTGCCACCAGGGAAGCCCCTGGAATCTTTTTTTAACTGAACAAAGTTTCTCTTACCCAGTATGTAGAGACCTGGGATTTCAGGGGATGGTACAATTTCTGTTGTAGATACAGTGAATTAGTGAGGGTTTGTGTTGTTGTTACTAAGAGGAGACTATAGAGGTCAGTAAAGCACATCAGAGAAATAGTACCATATAGCTTTTTTTTCCCGCCCCCCCCCCCACCTCTCCAAAGTTAAATTTCACCTCTCAGAATTGTGTTCTGTTGACAGGGTTTATCCCAAACTCTTCTGGGGCTCTTATAAATTCAGAGTTTCTAAATTCGTACTTTATCTTCTGAGGACTGTACTGTGTCACTTTTTATTAACATAAACTGTTAATATGCCAAGTATAACAAAAACATTAATTAAGCACTTAATATGTGTCAGGCACCATTGTAAGTTAATTATAAATGAATTAGAATGAATTAGGTCCTGGCTTTATCCTCATTTTTTTTTTTTTTTTAATTTAATTTATTTATTTGACTGTGTTGGGTCTTCGTTTCTGTGCAAGGGCTTTCTCTAGTTGCGGCGAGCAGGGGCCACTCTTCATCGCGGTGCGCGGGCCTCTCACTTGCTGCGGCCTCTCTTGTTGCAGAGCACAGGCTCCAGACGCGCAGGCTCAGTAGTTGTGGCTCACGGGCCCAGTTGCTCTGCGGCATGTGGGATCTTCCCAGACCAGGGCTCAAACCTGTGTCCCCTGCATTGGCAGGCAGATTCTCAACCAGTGCGCCACCAGGGAAGCCCCTATCCTCATTTTTATATGAAGGAACTGAGGCACAAAGATATTAAGAAATTTGCCCAAGGTTACACAGCTAATACGTTGCTCGTGTCGGGCTTCAAACCCGAACTGTCTGATCAAGAATCGATACTCTGGGGACTTCCCTGGTGGCACAGTGGTTAAGAATCCTCCTGCCAACGCAGGGGACACGGGCTCAAGCCCTGGTCCGGGAAGATCCCACATGCTGCGGAGGAACTAAGCCCTTGTGCCACAACTACTGAGCCTGTGCTCTACAGCCCGCGAGCCACAACTTCTGAGACTGCATGCCACAGCTACTGCAGCCTGCATGCCTACAGCCTGTGCTCCACAACAAAGAGAAGCCACCACAATGAGAAGACTACACACTGCAACAAAGAGTAGCCCCTGCTCGCCACAACTAGAGAAAGCCCGCGCACGGCAATGAAGACCCAAAGCAGCCAATAAATAAATAAATAAATTTATAATTAAAAAAAAGTCAATACTCTGAACCACTTCTCTTACTCTGTACTGCCTCTCAGTTACTGTGCATTTACAAGATATTATTATTATTTGCTATTATTAGTTACAGTTAATTAAAGTTTTTGTTTACATAGATAGTAATCAGACTTATGCTGAATTCTCAGAACCTACCATTAGAATAAATATAAATGTTTTAAGGAATGAGGTAATGGGAAGAAAACCTCATGTTCCCAGCTGAGTATTGAGGTTCTGCTTATGACCAAAAAATCTATCTTTGTACATCATATGACTAACTTTCAATACTGGAAGGAATCGGGGAATTCATTTTACGTTAATCATAATTGAAGTTATAATACTTCACTGTTGGTTTGGTTATTTAGTTTTTTTCCCACCTCACTCTTCCATCCTGTTCCCATGGGTAAGTAGATCCATGGCAATGTTTGTTAATTAAAAGTAACATTATTTTAAATTTTTGCAACGATTGGATGGGCTCTAGACCTAATAGGATCAGTATTGGGAATCTCTATTTGGTTCTAGGTTTTTTCTTCTTGCTTCAGGAGAAGTAGAGTGGAATATTGGGAGTTGCTTTGCCTTAAAAAAACATCCTCAGGAGTAAAACATGTGGAAGAATACTTGAATATTCTGTGTGTTTTTGACAGTTTCAGCTGAATGAGAACAAGTTACAGGGAATTAAAAGATAGTGGTGAGATCTGACTGGTTCCTTCATTCTACAGCTGGCTCAAATAACTGTTGATGGCCATGCAGGAGAAATACCCAAGTGAGCGGTTCTCTCATGCCACATCACCAGGTGAGTAGTCAGAGTTTTCTGGGTTAAATTATGACCTTTGCTCTATTATTTTATAACAGAAATTTCCTTAAAAGGAAATACTGAACAAACAAGCATTCACTGAAAGGCTGGCGCTTAAAGAACAAAAATGACATGGGGCTACATTGAATAGAAAAATAGGTCTCTCTGAGAGAACAACTATTTATCTCTGGTCCTGTGTAGCTTCCAACAAGACCACGTGATTGACTGGGAGAGGAGGACACATAAAGGATTGGAACAAAGTGACTTTGGAAGATAGTTCCATTTGAAATCAGAAAAACACAGCATAAATTACTGTGTTCTATGTTGTCTTTGTAGTCCTGTGGGTGGGTCAGTCATCTGTTAGCCCACAAAGATTGGAATTCTTCTTGGATGCCAACAGTCTCACTTGTGTTGTCACTAGAGACTCAGGAATTTATCTCTAGAATGGATTTACAGGGTTTTGAAAGCTCAGTAGATATCCTAAGTTGATATGTTAAAAGTTTGTGTATGTATTTAATATATATATTAAAACATGTAAATATATACATATACTCAATAGACAATATTAAGTAGATATGGTATATTCAAATAGGAAGTAGCATTTTAGAAAAATAACTTTTGAATTTGGGGGGATTTATGAAGAAAGAGTACATTTGATGGAACTAATGGTATGTTTTCTTTAACTTGAAAAATCCCACAGTGCCTTATAGCAGACATTTGGTAGATATGTTCTCCTAGGCATACTGCCTTGCATATAATAAGCACTTGTAAAAGCATTTGTTGAATCAATTCAAGGTTCATTCAGCAAATATTTATTGAACATTGCTATGTGCCACGCACTGTCTTAGGATTGAATTATGCAATTTCTTATGACACTTATGTGTATAGTGCACCTTCTTGGAATGTAGAAATTCCTAACAAAGCTTACTGCTTTTCTGATGGCTTTGTTTTCAGTAGTCTCTCATTTCCTACTTTTTTTTTTTTTTCTTTTTTGCGGTACGCGGGCCTCTGACTGTTGTGGACTCTCCCATTGCGGAGCACAGGCTCCGGACGCGCAGGCTCAGCGGCCATGGCTCAGGGGCCGAGCCGCTCCACGGCATGTGGGATCTTCCCGGACCAGGCACGAACCCGTGTCCTCTGCATCGGCAGGCGGACTCTCAACCACTGCACCACCAGGGAAGCCCAGTAGTCTCTCATTTGATTGATAATGGTCTTAATATTTGATAAGGATGCTGCTGATAGGACGTGATACCAGCTTTCAGACTTGAATTTTGAAATAATCATAGTCTCTATAACTACACCAAAACATATTTTTATTTTAGCAAATATCACTTTTAGAATTGATGTATGGAGTGGGTGAACAGAGAAGTGGTAGTGGTGAAGATTAGTAGTAGTAACAGGGAGTGATTTCCAGTAGGAGGCCAGGAACATGGTAGTCGAGACCCTCCATTGATTTTCACTATTTCAAAAGACCTGACAAATTGTACACTGACTAGAGAGATAATGCCATATAGACTCACCAGGAGGTCAAATTTCTTTGCTTCTCCCTAGAATTATGTTAATTTAGTATAGTAACACTGGCTAATCTTATGCTGATCAGATGCTCTGATTTTTGGCTGTGTTTTCTATTAAAGATTGTTACAGGGACTTCCGTGGCAGTCCACCTGTTAAGACTCCGGGTTTCCATTGCTGGGGATGCGGGTTCGATCCCTGGTGGGGAAACTGTGATCCCACATGTCACGCAGCACAGCCAAAAAATTTAATAAAAAAAAGAAATTGTTACCAATTACTGTGTGTATATAGATTCTTTCAAATCAGGCAGTCCACTGAGACCCAAAGAATAAAAGGAGTTCTTGGGGAAAGTGAGGTTGTCTTCAGTAGAAAGCAGAAGTAAGGGTAGCAAAAAAAAGGAGCAACTGTAGAAGAAAGTAGGTTCAGAAGATGGGAGAAGGGCTTCCCTGGTGGTGCAGTGGTTGAGAGTCCGCCTGCCGATACAGGGGACGCGGGTTCTTGCCTCGGTCTGGGAAGATCCCACATGCCGCGGAGTGGCTGGGCGCGTGAGCCGTGGCCGCTGAGCCTGCGCATCCGGAGCCTGTGCTCCGCAATGGGAGAGGCCACAACAGTGAGAGGCTCGCGTACCACAAAAAAAAAAAAAAAAAAAGACGAGAGAAGCACTAAATTCAAATATCATTTGCTTCCCGCTAAATCATAGAGTCTGTAGAACCACATTTTCTGATTTCAGCTCAAACTCTGATGCTTTAAATGGATAAGTAGCTACCATTACCTGTTTGTTTACATGGATCATCAGATAAAGTTTAGAAAAATTACAGTGGTTTTTAAAAAATAATTTGAATTTAATTTTTTGCTAGTATATTAGTAAATCAAGTATTTATTGAACACTTTGTATCTACCAGCCCTCAAACAGCAAGCTGATAAAGTCAAATAAATCTCATCAGTCTTGTTTCATCTTACCTGCTCAGAAACTTTAGTAGTTTCTTTGCATTGCCCCCGCCCCACAAACTCTTCAGATTAACTTATAAGACTCATCTTGATTTGGATTTACCTTAACCACAAGGGTACCCTGATGCAGTCAAAGCAGTGGTTTTCAGCAGGGGACTGGATTGCCTGTTACCTTGCAGAGCATTTGGGAACATATGGGATGTTTTCAGGTTTTATAGTGATGGTGGGATGGAGTGAGGGCTGCTGCTGGCATTTAGTTGACGGGGAGGGACTAGGAATGCTTAACCATCCTGTAATATGTAGACTATACATTGAAGAATTGTCAGGCCCAGAATGCCAAAAGCACCTGTAGGAAATCCTGTAGGAAAGAATGTGGTTATTGGAATCAGAACAGCCTGGGTTCAAATCTCAGCTCTGTCCTCTGCAAAACAGGGGTTATAATACTTTTCAGTGAGTAGGTAGATGAGATCATGTTTGTAAAGTGCTGTGGCTTCTAGATTGCAAAGAATGGAGCTGCTATTAACTATTACTGTCCCAGTACCCCTGGATTCTTGGTAGTTTTTATTTCTGTCTTTGAACATTCTTACCTCTTATGCTATTTCCATTTAAAATTAACTGGGCTTCCCTGGTGGCACAGTAGTTAAGAATCTGCCTGCCAATGCAGGGGACACGGGTTCGAGCCTTGGTCTAGGAAGATCTCACATGCCGCAGAGCAATTAAGGCTGTGCGCCACAACTACTGAGCCTGCGCTCTAGAGGCCGCAAGCCACAACCACTGAGCCTGCCTGCCACAACTACGGAAGCCCGTGCACCTAGAGCCTGTGCTCTGCAACAAGAGAAGCCACTGCAATGAGAAGCCCATGCACTGCAGTGAAGAGTAGTCCCTGCTCGCCGCAACTAGAGAAAAGCCTGTGCGCAGCAACGAAGACTCAATGCAGCCATAAATAAATAAATAAATAAATAAATTTATTAAAAAAAAAAAAACTCCCTAAAATTAACTAATTCAGAGTAGCTGAAATAGGCACAGGAGAAAGAAAGGTGTGGGGTGCCACTATTCTCTAATAGGTTTAAGCGATTTTTTAAAAAGTTTTGTGGGGTTACCTGAGCAGGTTCACACTAAAGGTGGGAAATGCCACTTGTTTCAGGTTCCAATGTGATTCAGAGGGGTGGTTCCCTGGGGACTGAATGGCAGACCCCAGTTATCTCGGAGGCCTTTCGAAGCCGCTTCAGCCGTTGTTCAAGTATAGCCGACAGTGGGGACACAGCCATTGGCACATCATGCTCAGACATTGCGGAGGGTAAGTTTGGATTAATGATTTGATTACCAAAATGTGTTGTCAATTTCAAATTGTATTCCACGTACATTGTCATTTCCAGAGTATTCATAAGCCAATCCATTCAGTCAAGGAGTCTTCTTGATTCTTCTTATCCTATGCTCCTCACAGCCGGTCCCTTCCTCTCAACTTCTACTGTTTGTCCTGTCTGAAACAACTTTCTAATAGGTTTCTTGGCATCAGGTCTTTCCCTCTCCTACCAGATTAATCTTTCTAAAAGCCTGATTTCATAGTTTCCCTTTCCTGCAAATCCTTAGTTGTTTCTTTTACTTGGAGGATAAAGGTCAGAGTCCCCAATTCTGTGATATGGCCCTATCCCATTCAAACATATTTCTTACTGTCACCAGGTATGTTGTCTTAACTATGCTACGTGCAGAACCTTTTTTTGTTGTTGTTACTTGAGTTCTTTCCTTCTTTAATCTGGGCCCCTTTATGCTGTTCTTATCTCCTCTTGCCCCTCCCAGCTATGCTTATCTTATCTTATGATTTAATGACACGTATGAAAAAGCTTTTCCAATTTCTTCCTCCCATTACTGATCTTCCTTTTTGCAATTTTATATCTTTATTTTTTTCTGTCACTTGTTTTTGCACTTAAGTATTAACTGTCAGACTGTACTTTACAAGAGTATTTTGTTTCTTCATTTAGATGGTGGGTTCCTAGGAGGGCAGAAAACCTAATGATAATAATTAATTACTGTTTATCAAATACTTTATGATGCATACTGTGCTAAATTTTTTTCTACATTTTTTCATTAATACCTTTAAGAACTCTATGAAATATTTTATTTCCAATCTACAAATGAGAGAGCTGAATTTCAAAATGATTAAATGAGCTGATTAAAGTCACAAAACTAGTTACCTTGGTACTTGGTGCATCTGATAAGATGTCACACCCACTAGGATGGCTATAATCAAAAAGATAATAACAATCGTTGGTGAGAATGTAGAGAAACTGGAACCTTTGTACATTGCTGGTGAGAATGTAAAATGTTGTAGCTGCTTTGGAAAGCAGTTTGGCAGTTCCTTAAAAGGTTAAACATGGAGTTGCCTTATGACTCAGCAAATCTAGGTATATATACGCAAGAGAATTGATGAAAGCATACATCCACACAAAAACTTGTACACAAATGTTCGTAGCAGTGTTATTCTTCATAGCCAAAAATTGGAAACAACCCCATGTCTATCAGTTGACAAACAGATGAGTAAAATGTGGTATATCCATATGATAGAATATTATTCAGCCGTAAAAAGAAATGAAGTACCAATACCCCCCACAAACTGGATTAACTTTAAAAACATCTATGCTAAGTAAAAAAGCCAGGCGCGAAAGACCACATATTGTGTGAAATATCCATAATAGGCCAATCTGTAGGGAGGTAGAAAATAGATTTAGTGGTTGCCTAAGGCTAGGGAAGTTAGAGTAAATGCAGCATGACTGCTAAAGGGTAAAAACATTTCTTTGGGGGGTGATGAAAATGTTCTAAAATTGATTATAGTGATGGGTACATAATTCTGTGAATGTACTAAAAACCATTGAATTGTATGTTTCAAGTGGGTGAAAGTTGTACATTATGTGAACTGTATCTCAGTAAAGCATTTAAAAAAAAAAGAAATGTTTGGAAAAAATAAAAGAAGAATGAAAAGGAGAAAAACAAACACATCAACTACATCTACTACTAGTACTGACTCCTGGACACCTGGCATTTAATTTTTTTTTTTTTTTTTTTTTTTTTTTTTGCCACACCACGTGGCATGCGGGGTTCCCCGACCAGGGATGGAACCCACGCCCCCTGCCGTGGAAGTGGGGAGTCTTAACCACTGGACTACCAGGGAAGTCCCTGGGATTTAATTTTAATAGTTTGACAGCTGTGTGTATATGGGCCCAGTGTCAATAAATATTGAGTTAATGGAATCATAGACTTTAAGGTAGACAGAACTTTAAAATCACTTAATCCAGTTTTTTGCAGGTGAGTAGCAAAAATTCCCTGAGGGGTTAAGTAACTTGCCTGATGTCACACAGCTAGTTATCAGATTCAGATCTCCCACCTGTATTGTTCTTTCCATCACTTGTGTAATCAAAAGTGTTAACTGTCAAGGTAGTTGTGACTTGTTAAGGTTTTGTCTACATGTGCAGTCATGGGACCTTTTTCATTCTGACTAAATAATAGGACTTACAAACATCAAACAATGGTCTAGATTTTTTCCCCCCCATTGAATTGACTGGCTATATCTCATTCAGTCAAATTGTTACACAGATTGTGTGTGACTCGATGTGTGCTTTTTATTCCTTTGGGGAAATATATATATTAATTGCATAGTACATTCTTTTTTTTTTTTTTTACGGTACGCGGGCCTCTCACTGCTGTGGCCTCTCGCGCTGCGGAGCACAGGCTCTGGACGCGCAGGTTCAGCGGCCATGGCTCACGGGCCCAGCTGCTCCGCGGCATGTGGGATCCTCCCGGACCGGGACACGAACCCGTGTCCCCTGCATCGGCAGGCAGACTCTCAACCACTGCGCCACCAGGGTAGCCCATTAATTATCTATAGTAGTGTGTATATGTTAATGCCAAACTCCTAATTTATCCCTTCCCCATCACACCTTTCCCTTTTGGTAACCATAAGTTTGTTTTCTAAGTCTGTGAGTCTGTTTTCTGTTTCGTAAATAAGTTCACTTGTAACATTTTTTTAGATTCCACATATAAGTGATATCACATGATATTTGTCTTTCTCTGTCTGACTTACTTCGCTTAGTACTATAATCTCTAGGTCCATCCATGTTGCTGCAAATGGCATTATTGCATTCTTTTTATGGGTGAGTAATAATCCATTGTGTATATGTACCACATCTTCTTTATCCATTCATTTGTCAATGGACATTTAGGGTTTTTTTTTTTTCTGGCTTCACTGTGCAGCTTGTGGGATCTTAGTTCCCTGACCAGGAATTGAACCCAGTCCATGGTAGTGAAAGTGCAAAGTCCTAGCCACTGGACCACCAGGGAATTACCCATTTAGGCTTTTGATTCTACCCTTCTCTAAGGTGTTTTACCTTGAAGATTCTCAAGGGACAGGATAGAGGTGGGTACTGGAGAGCTCAGAAGGCTTTCAGTTTTTTGATAAAGACTGAAATTGTCACTGGCTTAATTCAGACTACCATACTTCATAAACCAGTAAGTGATGTAGGCAGAAGTGATCAAAATTTAGCAATAGCTAAGTCTACCCTTACCAAGAAAGGGAGGTTGCTAGAAAGAACAAATTGCTTTAGGCGGGGATGGGGGTTGAGGGGCAGGGAGTGTGTTTGAGGAAAGGAGAGATTTAGAAATACATCCTTGAAGTGGCAAAAACCCAGTGATTTGGGGAATTGTAAACTTCTCATAAAAATCACGTATCCCATACACTAAATTTGGAAAGCCTTTGAAAATTGTAGATGATAGTGACCCTTTTGAAAATGTGTTGCTATTTCGTTTCAGAATGCTCTAAAACACAAACCAGACTTAGCAAGTGTGATGTAACTTGACATTTTATAGCACTTTCTGAGGATTACAGTTTCCTTAATATAAATAGATAAACCCAGTAGATAAGTGACAAATGCTGCCAAAGACCTCACTTCATCATCCGTAGGTGGACCACACTCACCAGAAAATTAGAAAAACCATATTCTCTTGGGCAGCTGGTACCTTTCTTCTTGGCTGTGTTTTTGCCATTACTGGTAGGCATTATGGGCTCAAAACAATTTGATGAGTCTTTAGAGAGAGTGGGGCTGTGGATGGAGAATGGAAGGAGGTGTTGCTGAGTTCAGCATAGTAGCAGCCCTCACAACCACAGTCTTACTGTCCTCTGTTCCATAATTATATTTTGGGAGTGGGGACACTTGGTGAGAGTGGATATTATGGTGCCATTATGGAAGATTTCAAATAGAGACCTTACTAGTCTTAGAAGTCTTCATCACCACCAGTCTACCTTAACCCTGTTGACTAGTTCTGTATTTAAGTTTTGGGACATCAAAAACTGTGTCCTTTGACTCTGAAATGTCCTTTCTTGGTCCTGAGAAACTGATGCATGTCATCAAAAATTACTGGTGGTTTTGTTTCTTGTTTGTTCTTAGTATGGCATTTTATATATCGCACGATCATCTGAGTAGAGGAAATTAGAGACTATGCATATATTATAAGGGATAATTTGGCTTGCCTGTGTGTTTTTTTTTTTTTTTTTTTTTTTTGCGGTATGCGGGCCTCTCCTGTCGCGGAGCACAGGCTCAGCGGCCATGGCTCACGGGCCCACCCGCTCCGCGGCATGTGGGATCCTCCTGGACCGGGGCACAAACCCGTGTCCCCTGCATCGGCAGGCGGACTCTCAGCCACTGCGCCACCAGGGAAGCTCTTGCCTGTGTTTTTAAAGAGCTGCTTACAAACCCATATGAGAAGATGATAGCTGATCTGTACTCATATAATTCTGGAAAAGGTTAGTGTCTGTCCTCATTAGCTGAGTGTGTTCTGTGTTGGTTGATGGAAAATGAAAAGAAACAAATCGGACGTCTACTCTTCTCCGTGGTAGACATGCTTAGTTTGGAAAAGAATACTAGACATAGTTGAAAAAGGAAGACGTTTATATTCCTTGTCCCCCTCACTCAGTTTTCTGCCTGCTGAAGGTAACGTGTGTGTTTCCTCATATTCCTGTATTGTTCTTCACTTGCAGCCCACTGTCCTGTGTTAATTCTGTGACCTTGTAGTCCTCTTCAGAGTAGCACTTGAAAGTTGGAAATATGTAGAAATATGAACCTTCTACAGCAGGGCCAATCAGCGAGTTGTCTCCCAAGACTAGGCAGGAGCTAAAGGAAACATAAGTCCAGTCTGAAGGAAAGTGAAAAATCACAGTTGTATACAAACAAGTGGGTAAATAAAAGGCAAAATATAAAAAAGAGGATTTCACTGTTTACCACTTGAGAGTGCTCACTGTGCTAGAATGAAACCTGAGAGTTACTAAGAATAACTTCACATATCCCGGCAGTCAGGTCTGGTGTGTGGGAGAGAGAACAGAATCCTGATTCAGATGCTGTGCTCCCTGCCCTAGATACAAAGCAGCACTATCCAGTTCGCTTTATTTTTCGGATAGTTTAGATTCATTGCTCACCTTCACAGGGGAGCTTTTGGAGATCACAGAGGATTCTGGCAGCCCTTGGAAAAGACATTTTTATTAGATTGGATTATAGCTTAGAGTTACCCAGCTCTTAGAAGAGTAGGATCTAATCCATTTCCCTTAAGTAAGTGATTTTTTTTTTAAGTTCCATTTTCAGCTTTGTTGACTGGCAGGATTTTTTATTCAAATACAAAGGACAGAGTATAAGTTAAAAGTGAAGCCAGTGTTGCCTTTTGTTGGTTTGCCTTGTGAATGGCATTTGAGGTCCTAGAACACACATCTCCTGTTTAGGCTGCTGTGTTTTTTGCCTGATACTTGTGATGACAGTGCCCTTTCTGCGTGGTCTTAGGACAAGCAGAGAATGTCTGGCATAGCAGCCAAAGTCAAGAAAGCTTGCTGCCTCTATTTTGACTTACGGAAGACTGTTCTCTCCGCAGATTTTTGCAGCTCGAGTAGCAGTCCTTCTTTCCAGCCCATCAAAAGCCACGTAACCATTCCAACAGCCCATGTGATGCCTTCTACTTTGGGGACCTCTCCTGCCAAGCCAAATTCTCCTGCCGGACCCTCTTCTTCCAAACTTCCTTTGTCAGGGTTGACTGAAAGTGTGGGGATGACAAGAAATGGAGACCTCGGTGCAATGAAACGTTCTCCAGGCCTATCTAGAGATTTCATGTATCTTTGTGGTGCTCCTGGAGAGAATGGAGTTGAGCAGTCCTGGTTTCCAGCAGTGGGCCATGAAAGAGAAGAAGAGGCAAGGAAGTTTGATATTCCCAATATGGAGTCTACTCTCAATCAGTCGGCAGTGATGGAGACGCTTTATTCAGATCCCCACTACCGAGCCTCCTTCCACAACCCAAGAACCGACACAAACAAGGAGTTATACAGAGTGTTGCCTGAGACCAAGAAGGCACCAGGCAGTGGGGCGGTATGTGAGCGGAATGGACCACACCCTAGTGGCAGCGGGGTTCTTCCTTTGGGACTCCAGCCTGCTCCTGGGCTCTCCAAGCCTCTACCTTCTCAGGTGTGGCAACTGAATCCTGACCCTTGGCATCCCCGTGAGCGATCTTGTGAGCTCAGCACTTGTCAGCAGCAGCTGGATTTGATCCGTTTACAGATGGAACAAATGCAGGTAGAGACCCTTCTTCCCTTGGATTTTGCAGTTTCTGTGCTGATCATAGAACTGTATAGGTTTTGTCCTATAAGTTTTGACTCCAAAGAAAGCATTTGTAAAAAGGAGGAAAGATGTTTGTAGATAGGAAATGAAGTCTTGTGAATGTCATCAAATCTGTTGGTGGTCTAATTAAACACCAGATAGTTTCTCCAAAGCAGAGGGTTATAAAGGGAAACCCAGAGTTAGGACACCAACACTGACTGTGTGTGTATGTATTTATGTACCAGTCACTAGGCTAGGTACTTTAACATACAGAATCTTATTTAATCCTTATAGCACTCTGATGAGGTAAATGTAGAAATTTACCAGTTTCTTAGAATAAGTAATCTGTCCAGGGTCACAGAGCTGGTGAGTGGCAGAGTTCTAGGGTTCAAAAACTATCTTTGAATCCCAGGTTCTTTCCACTATAACACTTTTGGGTTTTAAAAAAAAAAAGTCCTTGTGCTGCTTAAGAATGGGAAGAAAGGAAGCAGGACACATTCTCCTTTCCTGGTTGGTGAGGACATCTTAGCTCCTGTTTAGCTTCTGTTGCCAGATAATGAAAGACAACTGACCTTTTCTTAGAAACTGGAGCCTTTCTGAGCAGGGAGTGTCCAGCTGGCAGAAGTCTCCCTAGCAGGTTCTTTCCAGTCATACATCAGAGCTAAAATTATTTCATAAACAGTGGGCCTTCTCAGACTGAGCCAAAGTAAGCCTTGACTGCAGACCCAGCTGTAGCTCAGGTGTTTTCAGGTGCCTATAGGTCAAGATTAAGCTGCTCTGGGCCTGCTTGTCTTTCAGCTTCAGAATGGAGCCATCTGCCACCATCCTGCTGCTTTTTCTCCTTCATTGCCCACATTAGACCCAGCACAGTGGATCAGCATCTTGAACAGTAATGAAAACCTTCTGAAGGAAAAGGAGCTCCTTATTGACAAGTAAGGGGGCAAGGGGTGTCATAGGGCTAGCCTCTGCTGTCCCAGCCCCCACTAAGGAGGTCTTCCCAAGGGCAGTGCATCTTCCTCTGTTTAGGACCCTGCCTTGCCTCATGGTAGAGCTAGGTCAGTAAGCAGCCTAGTCCAGTATGTGAGTAATGTGATAGGCCAGTTGCATATCTCTGCAGGGGCTGTGGGGAGTGCCTAAAGGAGGCAGCTGACTCTTCGCAGCTGATCTTTCTTCATTTCCCCTGTCAGTTTTCTCATTTGCTCTTCCTCCTTCAGGAAACAGCACTGACCAGAATCCAGGGTCTTTGCTTACAAAGTGTGGTTTGTACCTAAGGGAAGTGGGGGCTTATATTGCAAGTGGATTTGTGTCAGGACCCTGGACCTCATTCTATTCCGGCTTTTGCAGGCAGAGGAAACATATCTCTCAGCTGGAGCAGAAAGTGCGAGAGAGCGAACTACAAGTCCACAGTGCTCTTTTGGGCCGCCCTGCCCCCTTTGGGGATGTCTGCTTGCTGAGGCTGCAGGTAAGCCTTGGCAGCCAGGATGGCATTCTGCTTGTCATAACCCAGTATCTTCCCTGTGCTTGGCACTGTTAGGCATCCAGGAGATAGAAAATGAACCAAGTGATATAAGGTGTCCCTGCCCTCAAAGAGTAAACATCTTAATTATAAAGTATCTCCTGTTCTGCCCTTGTGGGGGCAGAAAAGGCTTGAGGGTAGATCAAGTGGAAGTCCAGGTGCCTTGGTATCAGGACATACTTGGGAGAAAAGGAAGGCAGAGCAATGTACTGAGTGATGTTTTGAGAAGTCTTAATATACCAGCCCTGGCCAAATGGAGGGGGAAGCAGAGGTAATGCAGGATTTAGAACCATTCCCACTTTTATTCTTCCATGTCTAGGAGCAGCTGAAGGAAACCATGCTCTCACTTAGGTCAGTAGCCCTAAAAGAAGTTGGCCAAGCTTCTTCTGTAATTTGGGCTTTTGAGTGATGTCTGTTAGACAGATTATAGTACTGTACTGGCTTTGCCACCTAGTGGGCCTGTTAAGATAGTGTTCCATCTTGTAGAATCAGAATGTTAGTGTGAGAAGGGCCGTTAGATAAAATCTAGTTCGGTCCTCTAATTTACTGATGAGAAAATTGAAGCCCGAGAAGGAGGAAGAATTTGCCTGAAGTCGTACAGAGAATGAGTGGAGGAGAACCAGGCCTTGAGCCCAGGTCTTCTGATACAGTGTCCTGTATTCCTTTGTTACACTGCAACTCATCAAGTATTGCTTTAAGCCAGTGGTTCTGAAATTTGAGTATGCATCTGAATCACCTGGAGGGCTTGTTAAAACACAGATTATTGAGACCCATCCCCAGAGTTTCTGATTCACTGGGCCTGGGAGTTGGGCTTAAGAATTTGCATTTCTAACAAATTCCCAGGTGATGCTGAAGCTGTTAGTTCTAGGACCACACTTTGAGAAGCACTGCTTAAAGAAATTCTTAGAGAAAGGTGATATTTGACCACAAAGTATACTAGGTATAAGTAACGTGTATGGGACTGTCAGGGTAATGAACAGTTATATATTGAGAATCTCTCTGCAGGAATTGCAGCGAGAGAACACTTTCTTACGTGCACAGTTTGCACAGAAGACAGAAGCCTTGAGCAAAGAAAAGATGGAGCTTGAAAAGAAACTCTCTGCTTCAGAAGTTGAAGTCCAGCTCATCAGAGAGTCACTCAAAGTGGCATTGCAGAAGCATTCAGAGGAGGGGAAGAAACAGGAAGAAAGGGTGAGCTAAGGAGCTGATAGCTTTCTAATTCACAAAGGAGTTGGCAGTCAGCCCTCTCCTGCCAGACCCTAAGCTGTTTCTGGCCCCTATTCTTGGAACCTGGAGGAGCCAATTGGGTGAAACCCCCTACATTGACTTCTTATGCAGGATTGATCTGTTAGAAATGGAACCCCTCCTTTCTGCTTCACCTGCACAAAACTACCACAGAGAGGGAAAGCCGTATAATCCCTCACTGTCCCAGGTTGTGATGGGCTACCAGCTGGCCTGGGTGGAAAATCAGCCTGGGCAGTCATACGAGATTGTGCTGTGGCAAGATGTACCTGTGGTACATCATTCAGCCTGGTTTCTCCTCACTCTACCTAAAAAGTAGGTGAAGAATCCCATATATGCAGATATTTTGGGAGTTTTAACATTTTTGCCAGTGCTCTTAGAATTGCTTAGGGTGAGATTGGTTATCATAGAAGGAGCTAAATCTTTTGGTTCTGTTCACAGGTTGCACTAATGCAGACATTCTTGGGGGACCAGTTTAATAATGTTTAGTTCTGGACCACTTGCATCAAAGTCAGCTAAAGTAGTGTTTCGTAAACTTTAATGTGCTTAAGAATCATTTGGAGATCATGATAAAAAAAAAGATACGGATTCAGTAGTTGTGGGAGGGAAGGGGGCCCTGAGATCCTGCATTTCTAATAAGCTCCCAGGTGATGTTGGTGCCATTGGTACAGCATAGACTTAGAGGCTTGTTAAAAAAGAAACTTTTAATCAAAATAATACATGTATCTAAGTTAAATAACCAACATGTTATCAAATATCAACATATTTATAGTAAAAATTAGTGGTTCTGTGCCCAGCCCCACTCCACAGAATTATCTGTCCTCAACTGTTTTCTTTCTTTCTCCTGATATATACCTCTATATTTCTGAATAGTAGTATTTTTTTTTTTTTTTTGAGGTACGTGGGCCTCTCACTGCCTCTCACTGTTGTGGCCTCTCCCGTTGCGGCACGCAGGCTCAGCGGCCATGGCTCACGGGCCCAGCCGCTCCGCGGCATGTGGGATCTTCTCGGACTGGGGCACGAACCCGTGTCCCCTGCATCGGCAGGAGGACTCTCAACCACTGTGCCACCAGGGAAGCCCTGAATAGTATTCTTTTATTGAATTTTTTGCTGTTTTTGTTTCATGAATGCAATATCTTTTCTCTGATGATATTGATTATACCTTTTGGGATATCTGCATCTGCTCATAGTGTTGTTTCTTGTTTCCTTCAGGTCTTTTTATTTTGGTGTCTTTCATGTTAGAGGCTTGGTGATCCTTGAACGAAAGAGTGCTCATATTTAAGAATGTAGTATTTTAGAGACTTCCCTGGCGGTCCAGTGCTTAAGACTCCACGCTTCCACTACAGGGGGTACAGGTTCAATCCCTGGTTGGGGAACTAAGATCTCACATGCCGTGCGCTGCAGCCAGAAAAGAAAAAAACAAAAAAAACCCCACAACGTATCAGTAGTATTTTAAAGCTGCGTGGAAGCTCTGGGTTCATGGTAGTTGCCCGGTGGGCTTCCCTGTGGGATGATCAGAGTTAGTCTGCCCTTTGCACTTGGGAACCCTCAAATATCAGTATCTGAATGTCTCATCTCACTCTGTCTAGGAAAGAATCTTCAGCCTGCTGCCTGGTGGAGAGACTGGGGACAGGAATGATTTTGGCCTTTGGGTTCTCAACACTGAGAAGGAGATTAGGTTTAAAGTCCCACAGTTCTATACATAGATTTTTACTTATACTGATTTTCAACACAGTGCTTCTCTCTCTCTCTCTCTCTCTCTCTCTGCTGTGACTGATATCCCTGAGCTTGACTATCTCTCAGTTGCTTTCTCCGGAAAATAAATCTCCAGTCTCCTTTTGGGGAAACCTAGGCTGAGAATGGTATCCAGCTAACCTGAATATAGACTTCTAGTGAATCCCCCTATTTTTCAGGTCTATGGCTGATACATACCTCCCTCAGGTATCTGGTGCTTCAAGTACAGGGGTTCTTGCTGGTTGTGAAGGGCACATTGTTTTCCAAGTTGTCTGTAACTCCTACTGCAGATTATAACTCCTTTGCTCCAAGTCATTTATCCCCCCAATTACTTTTATCTTCTGAAAACATGTTGAAATATCTTGTATACTTTTGTCTCCTCTTTTGACTTTTAAAAGTCAGTACTTTATTTTTCTCCTGTTGTTTAGAGGTGTTTTGGAAGAGAGAAAAGATAAACATCTCTGGCCAGTCTACCATTTTTTTAATTCACAGTTGGTTATGAGCATTTTTAATAAGCTTCCCAGGTGATTCTGATGCATATTAAAATGTGAGAATCTGGAGAATCACATGGAGCTTAAAGATTGTACCTGGGGTAAAGGTTTTGACTGATTTTCAGGGATCCCTCTCAGTACTGTGTTATCTTTGGATTAAATTAGGCCTGTGCCTCTTTGGCATCAGTAGATCTGCCTTACCTTTTCTCTGCTTTCTCTTACTTCCTCCAGCTTCCTTTTTCATGAGCCAAAGAAAAAGCCATAATAGTGAAGAAAAAGTTTCCATTCAACAAATCTTTTTTTTAAAAATTTGTTTTATTTATTAATTTTTGGCTGTGTTGGGTCTTCATTGCTGCGTGCGGGCTTTCTCTAGTTGTAGTGAAAGGGGGGCTACTCTTCGTTGCAGTACACGGGCTTCTCATTGCAGTGGCTTCTTTTGTTGCAGAGCATGGGCTCTAGGCGGTGGGCTTCAGTAGTTGTGGCACGCGGGCTCAGTAGTTGTGGCACATGGGCTTAGTTGCTCCACGGCATGTGAGATCTTCCCAGACCAGGGCTCGAACCCGTGTCCCCTGCATTGGCAGGCGGATTCTTAACTACTGCGCCACGAGGGAAGCCCCATTCAACAAATCTTAATTGATTGCCTGCTCAGTGCCAAGCATTGTGCTGTGTGTTGGGGATATGATAGTAAGCAAAATGGACACAGCCCCTCCTCTCAAGGAGTTTAGAGTCTCATTAGCCCTTCCAGATGATTGCTTAGCTTTATATCCTATGTGGTGCTTAGGGAATAATGCATTACCTATCTCAACAGAACAGAACAGACCGGCTGTATGTCTACTGTATATACAGTTATATTTACTTTTGCAATTCAGTTCTGATGCAGACCACTTAGAGTTAGCATCAGATTCCACAGGTTTAAGGGCATGGTCCCCCAAAAGACTATGCTTATTTGTTACTTCCGATGCCAGCTGCAAGTTTTGGGTTCCCTAGACTGCCTATATACTTCTGACCAACTGGCTATAAATCCAGGGGTTCCCATGACCCCTTCAGGTTCAGTAATTCACCAGAGCAACTCAGAACTCAGGATTACTTAGGATTACAGCTTTATTATAAAAATACAAATCAGGACAAGCCAAATAAAGAGACAAATAGGATGAGGTCTGGGAAAGTCCTCAAAGCAGGGCTTCTATACCTTTTCTCCCTTGGAATCAGAGCATGTCATCCTCCTAGCACATCCATGTGTTCACCAACCAGGAAGCTCCACTGAGCTTCGGTGTCCAGAATTTTTAATTGGGGTTTTATTATGTAGGCATGATTGAACTCAATCTCCTGTCTTTGTCCCCTCTTCACAGGGAGTTGGGCTCAACTCCATCGGTCTTTATAGTGGCCAGTCTGCATTCTGGGTCATCTCATTAGCATAAATGCATTTATGGTGGGCTCTGGTCCATTAAGAAAAACAAAGATACTCCTTTTCTATTATTTGGGATATTCTAAGAGTTTAGAAGTTACCTCCCAGGAAGCTGGACAAAGACCAGACAAATTTTTTTTGGCTGCACTGTGCAGCATGTGGAATTTTCCCAACCAGGGATCCAGGGATTGAACCCAAGCCCCCTCCAGTGGAAGTACGGAGTCTTAACCACTGGCCTATCAGGGAAGTCCCAGATTCCTTATTATATGGTAGAGCTACCAATTTTTGAAAACTGCCAAAGGAGCCCCGCTTCCTTGCCCTTGATTAGAAAGTTCTTGTGTGTTAACTCTGCATTTTATGCCCTAATCTCAAATGGCAAAATTTTATCAGCTTCCTGCATTCATTGTACTGGAAAACATTCATAGCCCTAAGGGCAAAGACATCACTTCAAAAAAAGTTGATGTTCGGGGTTGTAGAGGAGTCAATGGAGACAGATTCTCGACATTTCTTCCCAACAGGTCAAGGGTCGTGATAAACATATCAATAATTTGAAAAAGAAATGTCAGAAGGAATCAGAGCAGAACCGGGAGAAGCAGCAGCGTATTGAGACCTTGGAACGCTACCTGGCTGACCTGCCCACTTTGGAAGACCATCAGAAGCAGAGCCAGCAGGTAGCAGCAATGTCTGGGCATACCTGGGGCAAGAAGGGAGTGGCCAAGCAGGGGGGCTTTCTCAGCCTCTGCTGCATGCAGTTACCTTGTGGCTTTCTGAAAGGAAGATCCCAAAGGAGTCATGTCCACACACTCATATCACAACTGAACTGCAAATTTTTTGAGATACCCAGACAGAGTCTTCCTTGGCCTGTTGACCTAAGCATGGAATCCTGTCTTTCAGCTTAAGGATTCTGAGTTGAAGAGCACAGAGCTGCAGGAGAGAGTGACTGAGCTGGAGAGTTTGCTCGAGGAGACCCAGGCAGCCTGCAGAGAGAAGGAGGTTCAACTGGAAAGCCTGAGACAGAGGGAAGCAGAATTCTCCTCCACTAGACATAGGTAAATACCCCTGTGGGGTTGAGGAAAGGAGTGGAGAGCTATGTTCTGGTCCTGGCTACCCCACTCATTACCTGTGTGACTTTGGGCAAATCACTTCACTTCTCTGAGCTTCATTTTCTTTGGATTGTAAGTAATAGGAAAACTGTTTATGGACAAGGACTATGTCTTTGAGATGGAATGTGGGGGGTATAGTGGTGTAGTGGGGTGGGATTTGTCACTGTATCCTTTGGAAGGCTCCAATCCAGTACCTGGCATAATAATACTAGATAATAATCCTTGAATATGTATGTGTTGAATGAACGGGAGCACTTCATAAACTAGAAAATGAGTATCTCTATATTTGCAAAAGTAGATCCTGGTGCTGAGGACTGGAGGTTATCCACATTTTGAATCTTGCAAGGTAAAGCCTACCAGGAGCATCTGTTTCTTCTCCTCAGCCCTAGGGATTGCTCTCGATTGCCACAGCAGGTTCTGAGAACAAAACAGGATGCCATAATGTACTCTCAGGGTGTCTTGGGAGCCTCCTCCATGTTAATAGAAGTTTCTGAAAATGTAGTGGCTGTGTTTCAGCAGCCTCTTGGACCAAATCCAGCTGCTAATGGGATGGATTGGATTTCTCATCCCATATTCAACCACAGTGACCCTGTTGTTTATTTCAGCAGATGGGCCATGATGAAAGTGATTGTGGGGATCCATGGGAGGACACCACTGGTGGGAGTCAGAAGCGAGGTTAGGGGACATAGCTGGGTCTGCCCCAGACTGTATGTGCAAAGAAAAAAGATTTTTTTGGTATTTTCTAAAATTTCTGCATTGTATACATGTGACTTTTATAATTTAAATACATGTGATGAATGTTTACTTTTAAATATCAAAACAGAATAAAAAAACGTTGGGCAGGTAGAGAATTGGTAGCACATTGTATAGATGCTGACCTCTAGGGAATGGAACTAGCATAGACTGAGCAAGCAGCTTCTGTGTGGCACTCCCTACGTTATACAGACCTAAGACATTATCCCCACCTATGGCTTGGAAGGGTGTAAATGTCTTGCCCCAAAACATACAGTAAATAGCGGAATCAGGAATCAAAGCCACATCCCTCTAACTTCAGAGTTCTTTAAGAGGCCACTGTTTTTCAGCCTGCAAGATAAGCAGTGTGTGGAGGCGGCCAGTGGAGAAGATACAGCTCAATGGGGAGAAGGTCCCCAAGTGGAAATGGAGTCCTGGCAGAAGGAATGTGATTCCCTTAGAAAGGTGACTGAGGGTGTCCAGGCTGTAACGGGGTAGGCTTAGGAAAGAAAAGATTGGGTATTGGTAGGGAACCATGAATTTCTGACCCTGAACCCTCTAGGATCTGCTGCCCAGAGTTTTTCTCTCCTTCTGAGAAGTCATCCCTGCATAATAAATTTGCATTTTAGATATTCATCCTTATGACTGGCAAGCAACGTTAGGGAAGGACATGCCTCTGAACATCCAAATTTATATGCTCCAAAATGGTACACTGAAGCTTGGTGCACTTCATTCATGGCTCAGGCCCTATTCAGAACCTCTTGCATTGGGCAAAGTTCTACCCAGTGAGGGGGCTCTAATTCAGCAGAGAAGAAGGAGCTCGGGGCCTAGCAGTGAGACTGGTTGAAGGTCAGCAAAAAAGAAGACCCAGAAATGGTTCAGAGAGTACCTGAGGTCTCAAAGGACAGGAAACTAGTCCTGTTCAGGTTCTCTCCTCGAACAGTCAGTGTGACCAAAGCTATAAGTAATGATAACTGTCATAGCCCTGGATAGGACAAGCTTCATTAAACTGAATTTTCAGTCATGTCCTTTACCAAAGAACCAGAATATACACTGGCTGTATATGAAGTTGATTCTACTGGCCTACAATCATCAGGGTGAGGGTGTCTCTCTCCACCCGACTTCCCCATGGTGGTCATAGGTCCACACTACATTCCTCTTTGTTTAAATCTCTTTGTGACTAGAGCACAGGAGTGTGAAGCTAGTTAGCCAGGATAGGGAGTCTGGGTTATTTTTCTGTAGGTAGAGCTAACTTGTCTTCACTCTGTTCTCACTATTGACTGGCTGTAGCCAGTTGGGCTAAGAGCCAGACCACAGATCCTAGTACAGCCTCTTGCCCTCTGACCTCACTATCAGCATGTGCTTACAGCCTTCCTTGATAACTTTGCCTTTCAGATTGTGGAGAAGCAACAGCAGAAGATTGATCAGTTGCGTTCACAAGTACAGGTGAGCTGGAGTCCTCGGGACATGGTGGGCAGGACTTAATGATGGAATTTCTAGAATTCAACCAACACTATTCTCTGCCATGCAATTTACTCGGTGTTAGGAGCACAAGAATGAGACCCAGTCAGTGCTTTTAGCCTACATTCTTGTTGGGAAGGGGTTTTAGCACAGTACTGTTAGAGCATCCATATTATCCTGGGGGAGCGTAGAAGAGTCAGTGGAAGTAGAGAGGTCAAGGAAGGGTTTCTGGAGATCATGAGCCTTCTTTTTTTTTAAAATTAATTAATTAATTTTTGGTTGCATTGGGTCTTCGTTGCTGCACATGGGCTTTCTCTACTTGGGGTGAGCGGGGGCTACTCTTCATTGCAGTGTGCAGGCTTCTCATTGCAGTGACTTCTCTTGTTGCGGAGCACAGGCTCTAGGCACGCGGGCTTCAGTAGTTGCAGCACACGGGCTTAGTAATTGTGGTATGTGGGCACAGTCGTTGTGGCTCGTGGGCTCTGGAGCGCAGGCTCAGTAGTTGTGGCGCACGGACTTAGTTGCTCAGCGGCATGTGGGATCTTCCCGGCCCAGGGCTTGAACCCATGTCCCCTGCATTGGCAGGTGGATTCTTAACTACTGCGCCACCAGGGAAGCACTCATGAGCCTTCTTGAAGGAGGAGGAAGGGTTAGCCAGTCGATGAGGAGGCACAGGATAGGATGGTATTTCCTGATAGAAGGAACAGCATGGGTAGGAACATGAAGGCATGAAACAGCAGGGTTTGCACATGGAGCTGCAAGCAGTTTGATATTGTTGAAGTAAGGTGGTAAATGGAGAACTGGGCTATGGGAGGGCTGGGACTGTTCAACCAAGTTAGCTTTTATTCTTTAGGTAGGTGATGGGAATCTACTCTAGTATTTAATTGGGGCGTGATGTGGTCAGGTTTGCAACTCAGGCTTGAGTGTGGAAGAATATTGGCACTTGGAGAGTTACAAGGCTGGAGGCCAGTGGACTGTAGCAGAAATCCTAGTGAGAGATGATGAAGGATGATGCATAAGGCAGCATTGCAAGAAGGAGTTGTGAGGGGACAAATTTAAATGAATTTTAGGAGGTAAAATTGAGAGGAATCAGTGACTGATAGAATGTAGGAGGTTGAAGAATAAGGAAAAAGACAACTCCTGGTTTCTATTTTGGGCCAGAGTAGGAGTGTCCTTAATTGGGTTCTCCAAGAAATCCTAGGTACAGATTCTCTTTGGACTCTAATAGAGGTTTTCACACCAAACAGGAGAGATGCACGTCCACTGAGGAAGAACTGAAAGCTGCAGTCCTACCCTTGTCATTATGTGGGTCTATTTAGTTCACATATTTCAAGTCCTGTAAGGAGATAGTCAAGCCTAGTGAGTGTTTACATCCATTTATTATTATTATTATGACGATTAGCTGCGCTGCTCGGCTTGCGGGATCTTAGTTCCCCGATCAGGGATTGAACCCAGGCCCTCGGCAGGGAAAGTGAAGAGTCCTAACCACTGGACTGCCGGGGAATTCCCTACATCCATTTAAAATCCCAGGATTTTAGTAGTTTTTAGTGGATCTCAAAGTATGTTTCTTGGAACTCTGAGGTTCCACAGCATTTAAAATAGTATATTTACCCATGATGAGACTTTGGTGGAATTAGGTGGATTCAAAATGGTCACCTTGGGTGTTTCATAGTGGTGAGACGTTTTCCTTGGCTGCTAAATTTTTTATTAATACAAAATGGAAAAGTTCAGAAATATTATTTATACTTTATTTGTTCAAGTCAGTTTCAAAACTGGGGGGAAATTGGAATGAACCAGAATGAGAGGCAGAAGATAACAAATATAAATACCTCCCTCTCTTGACCCTGACTACCCCTACACATGCACGCACGCACGCACGCATTATAACTAGATTAGGTGCCCGAGAGAGTGCTCTCTCTACCCCTTCTCATCTCTGTCAGAAACATTTAATATACAGTATTGTCAAGGGCATTTGGCTGTGAGCTCCTCAAAGACAGGGATTGTTTGGTATTCTTTTTAGTATCCCCAGTGCCTGTCAACAGTAATTGCCCGATAAATAATTGAACTCAACTCAATGGACGTTCCTTGCCCTCAAGAAAGTTATGGTCTAGTGGAGGGAGGAATCATGTGCACAGCCAACAAATGTACTCATGAGCCATGATGGAGGTATGAGTAGCAGGGCAATATTAGGATTAATTGGAGCTAATTTGCAGATTAAGGAAGGTTCTGGCAGAGCAGAGGGGCATTCTGGGCAAAGGGGAAAGAGGAGTGAGCAACAGTATTGGAACTGTAACCTTTGGGGATGAAGGCCAGTTAGTTGTTCAGTGTGACTGGAGTAGAGGCTGTGTGGAGGGTAGAAAGAGATAAGGATAGAAAAGTAAGTAAGGGCCAGACTGGCCTAGAATGCCCTGCTGAGGAGCTGGCCTCTATTGCTACATGGTCAAGGGCTAGAGAAGGGTTTTGATGCGAAGTCACAGACCAGGGCTGTTGTAAAATAATCTCTTAGCAGCAGTGTGTGGGCAGGGTGGAGCTTTACTATGTATATAGTCCAGACCAGAGGCGATATGGTCTGAAGTAGACTTGTTACCCCTGATGTGTTCTCCCACCCTCCTTGCCATGGGATGCAGAGCCTAGAGCAGGAAGTGGCTCAAGAAGAAGGAACAAGCCAGGCCCTGAAAGAGGAGGCCCAAAGGAGGGAGACAGCCCTGCAGCAGCTGCGCACAGCTGTGAAAGAGGTGAGCAGCAACAGCTAGGCCTCTTGGTACTGTCTTTACAAACCTGATTTCTCTGTATCCTCCCGATCCCTTCTCCCACAGGAGCCCCCACGTTTGGGAGGTCCCTGCTAAGCTTTTTTGTCAGAGGAGTAAGAAGGGACATTGCATCATCCTTTATATTAGAGGTCCTAAGCCTTTGAGTGGCCATAATTACCCAGGAATGCTTTTTGGATATGGACGATCACTCTCTCTTATTTTGTATTCCCACAGTCACAGGTTTGTGGGGTTGGGGATGAAGGGTTCAAGAAGATTGAAGGTTTGGTGATCCTCATGGAGTAAACAGAGTTGTCGGCAGGGGGCGGCCAAGGTCACTGCCCAAGTGCTGAGGAAGGAGTCTCCCAGAACTAGGATTGTCAAATGGCCCAGTGTGGGTGAAGGGTGGGGACTGGAGGAGAAAGTCTATTCAGTGTCTTTAAAACAGAATAGAGGTAGGAAGGGAAGGAGTGTGCATTAAGCTGTTCTGGGAAAGGGAGGGAAAGAGACACAGATAGACGTGAATAGCTGATCTCTGTAGTGAAGCCTGACTCCACTGAGGTGAAGGATTGAAAAGGCAGGACACGTTTCAGCACTATGTCCTCCAGGTCCCCAGCTGCTTCAGCCCTGCCTCGTCCCAACCCACCCAGTGGCCACTAGCTGTCTTGTTGTCTTTCTTGCCTGCTTTATTCCTCTGACACACTCTGATCCGGCTGGCTGGTGGCCACTTTTGTCAGGGTGGCAGGGAGAGATTGAAACCAGTGTCTCCTCAGATTTCACAGTTCACGTTAAACCTTCTCTGATAGCCTGGCTAACAGAGTTGGCTGAGGGACTGGCTTCAGATAGAGTTCCGAGGGGCGGGAGTATCTTCTCTGGTTCCTGAACAGAAACCTGGAGGCTGCTGACTCAGTCTGCTGGGGTGCAGTTTCCCCTCCAATGCTGCAGCCCTGTGGGCCCAACCTACCTGCAGGAGAAACTAGGCCTGATATTGAGGGGGAAGAGGGGAGTGCAAGGAGGGGGGACATCGCCTTTGACTCATAGCTTCCCCTCCACGCACATATATACATATATCCACACTCATGCACAGATACTCTGCTTTTCCCTGGGCCTGGGTTAATGTGCTCGCCTCTCTGTCTGCTCAGCTTTCAGTACAGAACCAGGACCTCATTGAGAAGAATCTGACGCTCCAAGAACACCTGCGCCAGGCCCAATCAGGGTCCCCATCTTCATCAGACACGGCCCAGCTGGCATTTGAGCTGCATCAGGAGTTGGCCCGTTGCCTTCAAGATCTGCAGGCTGTCTGTAGCATTGTGACCCAGAGGGCCCAGGGGCATGACCCCAGTCTCTCCCTGCTCCTGGGCATTCACTGTGAGTCCTCAGGCCAGTCTGGGACCCAGGAGAGAGTGGCTTTCATTCTCCTCTCACCCCTATCTACCTTTCCCATCATTACTGGTAATGTGTGAACTGGGCTCCGTAGACCTGGTCACCACCCTCTGGGAGTTTATGTGTTTTGCAAAGTAGACGTTCAGTAAATCTGTTTTGGAAACAGGCATCCTTATGGGGTACCTGGGTGAAGGACAAACACAAACGTGGCCCTTAGGCAGCAAGATTTCAGCCCATTATTCCTAGGTGCTTTTTAAAAAGTGCCATGTTCCAAGACCACAGGCCTTATGGCACTGCATATCCATACTGCGCTTTCCACAGGAAAGTGTCTCCTGAGTGATTTACTAATAATCTCTCGAAATGCTCTCCTCCCCAGCTACACAGCACGCAGGGACTCAGCTAGATTTTCAGAAGCCGGATGTGATCAGGAGGAAACTAGAAGAGGTTCAACAGCTACGCCGTGACATCGAGGACTTAAGGACCACCATGTCAGACAGATACGCCCAGGACATGGGAGAAAACTGTGTCACACAGTGAGGAATGCTGGGGGTGGGACAGGCTGTATTCCCCAAGGGAGAATCTGGTCTGCTGAGAGCCCGGTCCAGCAGGTCCTGCCCTGACAATCTCTTGCCTCCTGTCTGCTGCTATTCCCAGAGAGAAGGGATGGAGGGGAGGTATGCGCTGCATCTGGGGCCAAGGGCTGATTAGAGAATTTTGTTTGCCCTGCCCCACTCTGGCTTTGCCTTGTTGGATTGCATTTGTCCTGTCATCCTGATTCACCCTTTGAGGGTGAGTTAATAATTAACTTTTGCAGGTAGACTGGGAAGTCCTCACAGACTGTTCCCAGTTGCTGGCTGACGTCAAAGGCAAGCAGGCCGCTTACCTCCTTTCTCCATCCTTTGGGATGGCTCCACATTCATTCCCACTCCATACCTTGGTCGTGCTGATGCCCAGAGTTCCTTAGAGGGGCCAGGAAAGGCTGAGTACCAGTAACAATGGCCATTTGAGAATTCTCAGGCCCCATGTGCCAGCCTTCCTGGGACCTGAGCTGGCTCTGGGTTTTCCTAGGCCCAGTCCCACTGCTTCTTCCTCAGGGCTCTTGTTCTCATAGATGCCTCAGGGTGATCTATTCCTTAGCAAAGTACTAACTAGAATTGGGAGCCCAGGGATTATAACCAGGGCTTCTTCATCTGTGCTACCATGCCCGTTTACAGGAGACCCCACTCTAGTTGCCCTGTGCCCTTGGGGCCCTGGTCGTGTGGTTAGCACAGCCCTTTCTCCTTTGTTCTCAGGCTGGCCAGGTAGCCCCCTTGAGTGCAAACTCACTCCTCTATGGTTCTGGGTTTGGGCAGGATTTTCCCCCAGGATACTGCAGGGCAACTATCAAGCTGCTCACCCCCTTCCCCCCGGGGCTGGGGCCAGTGCCTGGCCTTCTGATTTGTGCCTCTCTTGTGTTTGGGATTGGGGGTCCTTTCCCTTTCCTGCTCTGGGCTCCTTGAGAGTTCAGAGTACCCAGTACAGGTCAGCTTTAAGGTACAACTTTCAGTGTTTTTCGTTGTTTCTCCGGGGCCTTTGGACCCTCTGCTTTCTGGTTTCTCTTGCCTCCTCATTGAGGGAGCATCTGGTAGTTGTTTGTATCTGGTTGTTGGGCCAGCCCCGCGCCTCCTCTAGATCTGGAGCCAGGCCAAGCCAGGCTGTGTGTGGGGAAGGGGGAGCACTGAGTAGTTCAGGAGTCCAGAGCCAGCCATTGGGAGATTCTTGCTAAGCTTCGGGCTGGCAGGGCAGCATCCTGGACCTCACTCCTGGCCTGAATGAGACTCCTTCATAAGTGTTTTTACAAGTTTGTGTTTTATTTATGGAGTGACTTATCCCTTCCATTCAGAGCAGCCCCACCCAGCCATCCCCTCAGCCTCTGGGCTCCTGCCTCCTAAAGGCAGAGCTGCCTGGTTGGTCTCCACCCTGTATTGGCAGCCCAGCCACCATGCTCACGGGTATTTTTCCTCATAAAGTTTATAAGCAGTTATTTATATGAATCCTTGTTATGTCAACTGGTTTGTATTGCCTATTTTGATTACAAAATAAAAATTTAACAGACTCCTCGGTTTCCCATTGCTTTCCATCACCATCAGCTCGTACTCCACCCCTCACTTTGGCTTGCTGGAGCCAAAGCCTGGGTGTTTAGCCAAGTTCTCCAAACAGCAGCAAGGAGGGAACTTTGGCAGGTCCAGCCTCAAGTCTATTTCTACCACTTCTGCTCCTCTGTCTTTCTGTGGGGACAGATAAGATCTCTTCCCACAGCACTTTCTGTTGGGTGAAGCTGCCCTGAGTCACAGAGCAAGTTTGTCATTGAGTTTCAGTAATCCTCTGAGGAGGAAGTCTTTGCCTGTGGGTTGCTGTAAGGAAGTGGCTTCCCCAGGGCAAGGCAGGACTCTGTGTTTGCCTCCAGGAGCTAGGGTTGTCTTCCTGGGCTGTTCTCGGAGCCCTGGACCTGGGAGGACTAATGAGGGGTGTCATGTCCAACCCCAGACAGATGGCTGGGGGTCCAATGTTGGGCTGGTTGCTTCCTCTGCACCCTGTGCCATCTTCTGCGAGGAGTTGGGGTGGGGCTGGGGCCACCCCAAGACCAGCAGTGTATCTTTAACAAGGGCCCAGACTCTCAGGAGTCCTGACACCAACCTCTACCTCCACCCAGTCCAGAACTAGAAACCTCTTTCATACCTTGGCCTCCATCTGGCTCTGTGAGGGTGTGGCCCCGTCTCCTGCCACCACCCTCACTTGTCTAAACCTGCCGATCTGAGCGGAGATGAACTCTGGGGAAATCTCTAATCAGAGCCCCTCCGTGCTGTGGTGTGCCGCGGGGTTAGCTACGTGTGGGTGGCCCCTGGGGCAGTGTGTGCGTGTTGGGGTCGGGGGGCATCCCGTGAAGCGAAGCTCCCTAGCGGGGGAACTTTAGGTTTGAAAACAGCCCAAGACTTCAAAGCCCGGAGCGGAGCAGCGCTGTCGTGGCACCGGGGGTGGGTAGTTAGTTGGGTGCAGCAAACCCGCGCGAGGCTGAAGGGGCGGCCTCTGCCAAACCCTCACCCACGCCCTCCCCGGCCCTTCCTGCCGTCAGCTCGCTCCCCAGCCTCACACTGTCAGCCCCAGCTCAGAGGGCTGAAAAGGGCGGCCCTGCGTGGGACAGGGGTCCTCGGTGCGCCCGGTCCCCAAGGGGGGCGGGAGGGGGCCCGGCGCTGCGTGGGGCGGGGTCGCGCAGGCCCCGCCCCGGCCGCGCGCCTGTCCGTGCCGCCCATTGGTCCCGAGAGCTATGACTCGCGGGCTGAGCAGGAAGGAAACCGCTCCCGACCGCGGCGGCCTCGTCTCCAGGCCGTGCAGCTGCTGCCACCACTACCCCGTCTGCCTGTCGGCCCGTCGGCCCATCCGCAGCATGAGCGGCCTGCGCGTTTACAGCACGTCGGTCACCGGCTCCCGCGAAGTGAGTGCGCGCCCTGGGGTAGAGCGCTGGTGGTGGTCCTGTTGCTCTGGACCCGGCGCCTGGGACCCGCCCCCAGGGCGGGGGCGGCGAGGTGCTGGACACGGCCTCCTGAGTTGGGTGGGGGCAGGCTCCGCGGCCCCATCCTGAACACCACCTTCGGGCATCCTGGGTCGTCTGCACACCCACTATCAGGCTGAGCCTTGACCATGTCCTTATCTTGCCCTTCCTCTCCTCCACTGTGTGTGTGTGTGTGTGTACCTGGGGGCGGAGGTGGCGCCTTACCCGTCTCCACCCAGGCCTGCCCTGCTTTCTCTTTGCCGAGCTCCTGGCTCTCCCCACCCTTAATTTATCTCTTATGTTCACTCTGACTCCCCTCCTCATGGTTGGTGGTCCCTCTCTCCTTCCACACCACCACAATCCTGACTCCTCCTCCCAACTCCTAGTGGCCAGAACCCTCCCCTAGGGCGTGGAGCGCGACAGGGGGACAAAAGCTCCTGGCCACACTCTCTTTTTTTCTGCCCAGGGTTCCCCCCATAAACCCTCTAGTCTGCTCACTAACCCCTGCCCGCCCTTTGCCCCCAGATCAAGTCCCAGCAGAGCGAGGTGACCCGCATCCTGGATGGGAAGCGCATCCAGTACCAGCTAGTGGACATCTCCCAAGACAACGCCCTGCGGGATGAGATGCGAGCCCTGGCGGGCAACCCCAAGGCCACCCCACCCCAGATTGTCAACGGGGACCAGTACTGTGGGGTATGGGCCTGGGGGTTGGGGATGGAGGGAGTGTTATAGGAGGATACCAGCCAGAGTCAGACCTGAGACAAAGCACCAGTACTCAGGTGACCACCTCTTGTCCCCTCCCCCAGGACTATGAGCTCTTCGTGGAGGCTGTGGAGCAAAACACACTGCAGGAGTTCCTGAAACTGGCCTGAGCCGAGTCAGCCCCCTGGACTCCATCACCACGTTCCCCCCAGCCATCACCCATGAAGGACCTTGTGACAACTCCGTTATTCCTAACCTTCCGACCTTGGAGCCCCTCCCCCCAACCCAAGACCTACCGCCTCCCCTAACTGTAGCTCCCTCTTCTCTATTCAAAGGCAACATTCCTTACCCACTAGTCTCAAAGGCAACATTCCTTACCCACTAGTCTCAGAAATTGTCTTAAGCAACAGCCCAAGTGCTGGTTGTCCTCAGCCTGGCCCTGAGGCTGCCACCCTGCCTGGCACTGGCTGATAGGCACCTTTCTTGGTTCCATTAGCCAGGGCTCTGCCAAAGGCCCCGCAATCCCCATCCGGGAGCACCGCAGAAACAATTAAATGTTCCATTCCATTGGCATCGTGTCTTTGGTGTGGCGTGGACATCCTGGGTCCCTGCTCTGAGCAAGTCTGGTAGATGTGATTGTGCTGAGGCTGTGCTCCCGTGTGGCACCTCTGTGTGCGATTGACAGTGCGTGTGTTTGGATATATGTCCAGCACACACATACCTGTGTGGACCAACGGTTTCTAGAGAGTGTGGGTGGGTCACCCTCCAGTGCACATGCACGTGATGGTGTCCATTACCTTGGTGTATACTGCACGTTTGCATGCCAGTCAGTAACGCGGCTGTGCCTCGTGGCCACCTGCCTGTGTCCCAACAGCTCGGCTAGGTGTGGGTGTGTCATGGAAGTGGGTGCCCAGATGCAGTTCTGTCAGCGTTGGGGCAGTGGCTTTGATGCATAGTGTTGAAGTGTCCCCACGTGCTTGTGGCCCTGCGCGTGTGTGTGCGCAGGGATCTGCACACTGGTACAAGAGGCGCTGGGCTGGGGCGGGCCCTCTCTCCCCTGGAGCAGCTTAGCCCTTCTGGGCAGAAAGAGGAACCTAGAAGACAAAGACCCAGCGGCCAGGCCCGCCAGCTGGGGCTCGAGTTACAGAGGGGCGGCGCCGCCCCCTCCTCGGCGGAGCTAGTGCTGCTGGGCTGCCCTGCCAAGAGAGCCTCGCAGAGCAGCCGGCGTTGGGGTGGGCGCTTTATTCGGGGCCGGGGGCGGGCAGCAGAGCCCGGCGCGCCCGAAGCAGCAGCGTGGCGTTGGGCACCAGGCCCGCGGCCTGCAGCGTGAGAGTGTCATTGTGGTAGACTGTGGGCGGGAACGTACTGAAGATCTCGAAGGTGGTGGCCTCCACGGCCCTGGGGACAGGGAAGAACGAATCAGGCCGGGTCGTGGGGCCAGAGCCCCGCTGCAGCCGCCAGCTGAGCCCCGCGCCCACCTGGCCTGTGCAAGCAGGGTGCGCACATCACCGACTGTGTCCTCCGGCCGCATCAGCAGCAGGAAGGCCTGCTCGCCATTCTCAGACTTGATGCGCAGCGTGGAGAGCGCGGGCACGGGTGACTCCGGAGACTCCTGGCTCCTGTGGACCCAGAGGCCGTCTATACCCCCTGGTAGCCCAGTCCCAGGGTCCTCACCTCTCCACTCTGCCCTCACCTCTCACGCTCAGCAGCCAAGGCAGGCGTCTCCACCACGATCTCCTGGATCTGGACACACAATGGGCAGCATCGATGGAGTGGACAGAGCCCTGGGCCCTGCCGGTCACACTCTCCCCCCAACCCCTACAGGGGACTTCTCCTGACCAGGGATGGATGAGACCAGTGAGCCAAAGCGGGAGGGGGTATTCTGTGTAAATGGGGGCCCAAGGAGAGGAAATAGAAGGGAAGCTTTGGGAGGTAGCCCCATCGTTCCCTTCCCTCATTCTAGTGGGGGAGACAGAACCCCACACAGTGACCAGGCTGGGTGCCTAACCTAGGAAGGCTTCCCCAGGGAAGGCTTCCCTGGGGAAATGACACTTGAGCTGTGACTGAAGGATGAAGAGGAGTCCTTAGAAATGGGATGGGGGGCAAGGATATTCCAGAGAGCATAGGTCAGGGAAGACTTCTGAGAAGAGGTGATATATTTGAGAAAGTGTCAGCATTCATGTGGCTGAAGCTGGAAACCAGGTTGGACTGGAAAAAAGAAAAGGTTAGAGGTGGCAAGAGAACCAGAAAGGAATGACAGGCCTTACCTAAGAACCACTGGAGGGTTTCAACAGGGAAGAGCCAGGATCCAATTTGCATTTTTAAAAGAGCACAGAGGCTGCTGGGGGAGGATGGCTGGCAGGGCGGGAGTGGAAGTGGGAGGCCAGTGAGGGGCCACTGCAGTTGTCTGGGAGACACTCTGGGGCCTAGGCTAGGATGGTGGGCGGGGGGAATGGAGAGAAGAGATGGATTCGGGAGCAGTTCTGGGGATAGACAGATCTGACAGGACTTGGCCGCTTGTGGTGAAGGCAGAGTCCTGGGAAAGGGGTTTGGTATCTTTCACAGGTGGAGACGAGGGAGGAGTAGCAGGATAGTGAGTGAGGAGAGAGGATGATGAGACCTGTGAAGGCCAGGAAGGTGTATTTCGGTCTGGACCTCAAGAGGGTGGCCTGAACTTGGGCTCACCCCCAACCTAGACTCCCGACTTTCCCACTCTTACAGCCACACTCCTGCGTTGGCCAGTTGCTCTCTGGTCCCAGCTCAGAGAGACCAGGAGACAGTCTTGAGAGCTCACCAGCTCCATCGTTTCCAGGAGACAGGGGAACAGCTCTGAGGAACTCATCTCTCCATCCAGGCCATCCTCAGGGGCCCTCAAGCCTGAGCCTCCAGGTAAGCCGCTGCTCCGGTAGGCTGGGCCAGGGTTGATGGTAAAGCCGCCCCCCCGCCCCCCTACCCCGCCAATAAGGCTGGGGGAGCCAGGGCTGGACTCACCTTCAGGGTGTCCCGGATGGGGCCTCGAATGTCAATCACCTCGCCTTGTCGGATCACTAATTTGGGCAGCCTGTTCAGAAACTTCTCGGCGGTCATCCTGGAGCCTGCAGAGAGGGCATTGGGAGCCTTGGCCGGGGCAGAGACTGTGTGTGATGGTGGAGGAGGCTACCTGGAGCTTGTCCTGCACAGTGCCCCCACCACCTGGCTCAGCCTCAGGGCCGAGCTCACCTGGGTGCTCCATCCTGTCCAAGGGCTTTCGAATCCTCTGCCAGCCTACCACTCGGCCCTCGCCAGGGAACGGGTCCAGCCCATTCTCTGGGTAGACCTGATTGCGCAGGTCACTCACCTGTCAAGAAGGAAGGGAAACAGCGGCTGGCACAGCTCTTCAGCCCTGAGCTCCATGCCCACCCCTACTTGCCCAAACAGAGGAATAGGCCCAAGGGATGGTCTGATGCAATCCCCATTTTACAGATGAGGAAACCGAGGCCCTGGGAAAGAGCAGGAGAGCTGCAGTTCATGCTGCTCCCACCCACCTGAGCCCTGCTCTTCCTGCAAGCTCCCCTCATCACTCCAGCTGCAGCCACAGTACTGACATCCTCCTCACAGAGTCCCTCTCGGGAGCAGACCAGGAGGGGAGGGATGAGGGTGTTAGGAGAGGGCAAAGCCCTGCTTGGCATGAACTACCTCAAACACCCCTGGTCGTGACTCACGCTATTTTCCCCCTCACACGCTCTCACTGTGGAACTAACGCACCACCCTCTGGGACACAGCCTCATGTGCTCCCATCACAGCACCCTCATCTCACTGCCGACTGCCCCCACAGCAGGGGGCCAGCTCCATCTCAAGTCCTTTAGTCCCAACGTTTGCCCCCCAATGGCACTACCTTCCACCCCAACCAGGAGGCTCCAGGAGCCTCTGGGGGGAGCCAGGACAGTTTTACGTGGACTCCTCACGTTCCCCAGGCTGTCCAGGTGTCCTGAATGCTGGGGAGGAGGGGCAGTGGTGCCACGCAGCTGAGGGCTCTGCTTTCAGGATGCCAGAAGGGGGCGCTGCCTGCTGTTCAGCTACATACCTTCCCCACTGCTGATGCGGCAAGTATGGCTACGGCAGCCTTCCCGCTCCCTTCCCAGCCCCGTTTCAGGCTCACCCTCCTTCTGGAGGTCATCAGACTGGGGTCTCTGAGGTGGGGCAGTGCCCCTAGGTGATGCCTGAGGAAGCATTCCCACCCCCTCCAAAATCCCCACACTGGGAGTGAGTGGTTTGAGGAGAGCCCATCACCTTAAAGGGGACCCCGTCAGGGTACAGCCGCTGGAGCTCTGACGGGAAGAAGCCATCCAATATGTCTCGGAGGCAGCGCTGCAGGGGGAGAGGTAGGGTGAGGCCTGGCTGGCCCTGTGCAGTGCCCTACACCCTGCTTCCTGTCTAGATGGCAGGCTCTGGGCCCCGGGATCGTGGGGCCAATTACTCTCTGGATCAGACTCTGGAAACAGAGTCCCAGGACATGGTTGAGGGGGGGCGGTTCTGGAGGTTCTGCATGAGCCTGGGTGCTGGGGGTGAGCTGGGCCCATCATCTCCAACTAATGGTGAGCAGGGGGTGGGCCACCACAGTGGCTTGAGGGTGCACAGGCCTGTCTCTCCTCCCCATCACTCCTACCTGTGTGGAGGGATCGTGGAAGGGCCGGAAGGGCCCATCGAACATCACGATGCCATTCCGGTAGAGCTTCAGTGGGATGGGCTCAAGGACACAGTGTGGCACTCTGCTGGGCATTGGTGTCAGCTGGGTGTCACTGTCTACCGCCAGCTCACTGAGATCCTTCAGGCTAGCCAGCAGCCTGTCAAAGTCTACCTCGGGGGGTACCAGTGAGTCTCCTGGCAAAGAGGATTGACACCCATGAGCCTCTCTTCATGGCTGCTGTGTGCTCCAGATCCCTGGCTTCCACAGCCCCCTCCTATGCTGGGCAGGGGCCTTAGCATCTCTTTAAGTGACCACCTGGGGAGGAGGAAGGACAGCTAACACTAGATAATAATAATAGCTGTCTTTTAGTGAGCATTTACTTTGTGCTAGGGTTTTAACATCTATTATCCCATTTCTTCATACCAACCCTATGCTGTAGGGACTATAAACATCCCCATTTTCCATATTAGGAAACTAAGGGTTAGAGGTTAATGGCTGGCCTAGGGACACACACAGTAAGTGGCAAGAGCGGGATCAGATCCCAGATCAGATGTGCCAGGCACTGTGTTAGCAGCTGAAAGGCACAGTCCAGAGTTCCCAGCGGTCTGGGCTCAAATTCCAGCTCCTCCACTTCTACCTGTGTGACTTTGGTCACGTCATTTAACGCTCCGCACCACAGCATTCTCTTCTAGAAGGTGACGATGATAGGACCAGGATGGCTGTGAGGGTCCAAGATGACCACGTAAGAATTCCAACAAGCATCTGTCTGTGTTAGTTATTGTTGCCAGCTCTACTGTGCACAAATGGACCTCAGGCCAACCCAGAGGCCACGCAGCAGGGGTTATTTATCTCCATTTTATACATGAGGAAACAGGCCCACAGAGATGAAAAATGATTTGCCTCAGGCCACTTGGCAAGTTAGAAGAGGGGACTGACCCTGGAGTCTGTTCTTTCCACCCATCTGCACCATCAGGAGACAGAGGTGAGGGTCGGGACACCTGCTGGACAGGACATGGGAGACCTTGGGTTGCACATGTATTTGGCCTCCTCTTCTGACAAATGTGTTGTCCATAGAGCTGCTCATAAGGTTCACGGGGTGCAGGTGGGGTGATGAGGCAGCCAAGACAGATGCCAGAGCAGAAAGGATACAGGGCAGGTGGGGTGCTGCCGGGGGACAGGCCAGGAGCTTGTTCTCAGTCCTGAAGGGATCTTGCCCCGAACTAAGTCATCTCCTAGGGTGTAACCCTATAAAACACTGGTGACTTTCTGGGCCTTCTTGGAAGCTGTTTTTCACCAGGACAGCCAGGCTGAGGCAGGATGTGGGTCAGGACTCTGGGGACCCAATTCCTTTCCCCACAGTGGTGCAATGGCTGTACCGGGGAAGTACAGATGTGGGCGGCCCTGTTTCCTGTTGCCTTTGTGGCTGCTGAAACGGTAGGCCCCAGCTGGCCTTCCCTTCTCCCCTACATCTCCTACTGCTGCAGGGGCTGCACCTGCGCCCCCCTCTTCCTGGGGTCCCCTGGAGTCCCTGAGAGTCCCAAGAAAAACTCACAGAACATCCTGGATATCCCTGATATGAGCCAGAACAATATCGAGACACTATTTTCCTTTAACAGCTAACTAAGTACTTTCAGAACACCCAGGTAAACCTGAAAATAACAGCAGAAAAGCTCATCACTGTCAACATCTGCCCCCATCGCTATATTCTTACAGATGGGAAAGTGAGGCCTAGAAAGTCACATGACTCGGCCAAGGCAGGGCCACACAGCACGGCCAACAGGACGACTCAGAGGCGCGCGGACTGCTAATCCAGCTGCCTCCTGGGGACTGGGCTTTTCAGGGAGCTGAGGTGTCGACAGGGGAAGGGGAAGGGGCAGGTGGAAACCCAGGGGAGGATGCCAAGAAGCAATGAAAGAGAAAAGGAAAGTTGGCGGAGAAAATCAGCCCGGAAGGCTCTCAGCCAGGGCTCGGGGGTGGAGAAGTGAAAGCAGGGTGGGCCTGGCAGGTATCAGATGCAGCAGAATGGAGGTGACACAAGGGGCCCGGGAGAAGGAACCACCGCTCTGGACAAACCAGGGCTAAGAGAATAAGGCAGGAAGAGCCTGGCATCGCCACCTCACAGCCAGGAGTGCTCAACAGAAGCCTGGCCCCGTGCAGCCACGTCACATGGGATGAGGCAGGTCAGAGGTCAAGTGAGGCATTTCCTCTCTGAGCTGCAGCTTTCTTTTCCAGGGAATGGGTAGATAACAGAAATCTTCATCCTGCCCGCAAGATCCAGGGGTGAACTGACTGTGATGATGACTCAGCATTTACTATGCCAAGCACCAAGAGGCAGGTCGTCTTCTCCCATTTTACAGATGAGGAAACTGGGCCTTGTAAGGTGACATGCCCCGGGTCACGCAGCTTGCAGGGCCCAGGTGACTCTAAGCCTCTGTCCTCAGTGACCACGCAGGCTTGCCTCTCAGTGTTGGTTCTTCAGATACTGCTCACTGGGGTTCCTTTCCAAGGAGGAGTACAGTGCAGGGAGATCATCTCTGAGGCCTCATCCAACTTTTGAGAGCCCATGATTTTATTTAAAAGGGGAGTGAACAGGCATGGAGATCAAGTCCAAGCTCCTTGGCCCAACTCCCAAGACCCTCAGAGCCCTGGCTCCCCAGCCTGCCCTCAACAAGCTCCCCCACTCACACTCTGAAGCCATACAGCCCGGGGTACCACTTCCAAGCTGTGTGACCCCGGGCACATGGGCCAACATCTCTGGGCCTCAGCTTCCTCTTCTATAAAATGAAGACAATAACAGCCCCACTTTACAGGGTTGCTGTGAGGCTCACAGGAAGTACCTGGCAGACAGAGCTGTTGTTGTCACTAACACCCCACCCTCTTGATCATCACAGGGCTCAGGTGCCCTCTCACCACCTCCGTGGAGAAGCCTTGCCCGGAGCCCCTGCCCCTGAGCCTGGGCCTCTGTTCCTCCTGGGTTTCTGGAGCCCTTGGGCCCACTCCTGGCCCTCATCACAGGCTGCTGTCATTTTGTTTGCTTATTGGTCTTTCCAGCTACACCGGTCACTCCTTGAACACAGGCAAGAGCAGCCAGCCCTGGGCCTGGCCCACAGTGGGTGCTCAAGACGCACTGGATCCGTCCCTCCACCCCACCACCCCGCCATCCAGCAAGTACGTCCGCAGCGCCCGTGCCCTGCCAGGCTCTGAGCGGCATGGCCACGCCCATGCCCAGAGTCCTGCCCTCCTCAGGCTCATACTTGAATGAAGGAGACAGGGTGACAAAGAGTGACAGTGGCATGTGTTAAGTGCCACTGTGGGGTTGCAGGGCCCAGAGGAGGGCCAGACCCTGCCCCTAGCGCAGCTGAGTGGTGAGCCTGCCCTGGGCTGGCCCCTCGCACCCTCACCGGGAGGACAACCTGCTGCCGTGAAATCCTGGCAGTGTCCGACGTGCCCCAGCTGGCCCGTCCCAGCACCGCAGGCGAAGGCTGTTGAAAGGAAACAGGCCTGCTATTTCCACCCACCTGCACGCCGGGCCCTGCTCTGGGGACTTCACCTACATTCACTCTGCTCTTCAGAGGAGCCGGCGGGGAGAAAACGGGCTCCGAGAGTCTGGTCACCGCCAGGGCCACAGCCAGCCTGTGACTCGGCAGGAGCTGACTTCTCTGGCCCTTGCTTTGATCATCACGCTGCTTTTCCCCACCTCATCCTGTAGAGGATCGTCCCAGCGGGCTCTGACCATCCAGGCCAAGGGCACCCAGGCAATGCCTGCGAATCGCCTGCATGTGCACGTGCCCTGGCCTTCGGGTCGCGCCCTGTGCTGGCACTCTGGAGCGCAGCAGGGGCGGAGCAGTAAATGGACATGGTCATCATTCACCGACCGCATGTCCGCCTGAGAGAACACTCCACGTACTCTACACTGTGGTATTCAGTGCTCTCAGTTCAGGGCCTAGGGGTCAATCGTACCATCTCCTCACCTCACAGATGAGGATGTGGACTCAGAGGTGAGGCAGGTTCCCCACACAGGGTACGATCTGACCCAGGCCCCCCTCTTCAGCCAGAGCCTTTAAGGCTTTCACTGCAACGCAGAGCCCCTAACTACGCGCCCGGGGCAGCTGCAGGGCGGCACAGTGCCTGGCGCCGAGCAGGCACTCCACGCACATGTGCTAGAGCAGGTGGGGTTTGAGCTGAGCTTCACAGGAGGGGAGAAAAGGGGGCAAGGCACTTGGGGGACACAGCACAGGACCGAGCTAGTGGGAGGGTGGGTGGCAGGAGTCCAGCCTGCCTGGGGTCTAGGCCAGGCCAGTTCCAGGGGCCCAAGGGCAGCCCAGGGACAGCCCATGGAGGAGTCAGCCTGGCTTCCTGAGCAGGGGAGGGAAGAGGCTCCCACACAGATGCCGGAGCCTGGGCTTGGGGAAAAGGGTTGGGGAGGTGGGCGCTGGGAGTGGGAAGGGGAGATGTAGAGAGAGGGCAGGGACTTGATGAGGGGTGGGGGGGGTGAGGAGCTCAGAGGTGAAGGGTGGGGGGAGCTCAGAGTTGGCTGGAGCTCTCAGCCCTGAGGCTCAACACCTGACCCGAAGGTGGTAGGACCAGAGACGGAACTGTCCCTTTCATGTCTCCGCATACCCTGAAGCACCTGGCAAGGCATCCTGTTTGCTACTCAACATACTGGTGGGAAGGGGTGAATGATCTGGCCTGAGGCCAAGCCTTTGCAAGGCTTCCTCTCCCCTGAGCCCCTTCATGGGCCCAACTGACCCTCCTCCCTAAGAGTCCCAGGCTCTAGAATGTTTGAATCAGCCCCAGTCTGCCTAATACAGATGCCCCAGCTCACCAACCCACTGGCCTGCTGCCCCAGGGCCTGTGGGGAGTGGTACCCAACAGAGGGAGATCCAGAGAAACAAGCCAGAGCATCAGGGTCAGCCAGAGGCTGGCTTCATGGACCCAAGGGCCCTTGGGGCAGGGGCAGGTTGGCACGTGGGGACAAGGCCATAGGGAGAGGAAGGGAAAAAGCCAGGAAAGGGGGGCGGGCAGTCCCAGGAGGAAAAGCTGCTAGAAATGAAAAACATGTTGTTCATCTGTCAGAAGAGCTAAACTGAGCCCCCTCCATGTTGAAGAATCAAAAGGCAAAAGAAGAAAAAGACACAAATCAGGAACTTGTGGCCAGGCTTTAGAACAAGGGGCTTGAGAACAGCCGTACTCTGAGCAAAAACAAACAACACAGAGCAGTTGGGGGCTGCTCTCTTTTTGGGAGGAGGGGGTGGAATCCACAGAACCAGGTCCAGAAACCAGCTGTCTGGTCTCACCCCTTCCCCAAAGGAGCAGGGAGGGCCCCACTGGCCAGAAGGAAGTCTGCCCTCCAACTAGTCAGCAAGGCCACATGAGGCCTGAGCCCAGCTCACCGCACAGGGGCAGTGTGTGTGTGTGTGTGTGAGTGCATGCATGCGTGCGTGCGTGTGTCCATAGTGCTGGCAGGCCTCTGGCCCTGGACCCCAGGAAGGGACATCCTTACAGCTTCTGGCAGTTGCCTAGCAGGGTCTCGCCTCTCACCCAGGGAGAACTTCCCATAGCACTCAGCCCAGAGTTCAGCTCCTGGCATGGCCCAGGTGCCATACAGCTCCCCAGCTTTGCCGTGTCCTAAATGGGACATCTTCCCTGACAGCTGTGCTCCCCAGGGTCATCCCAGGTTCCTCCCACCGCCCCCCCAATGTTCGAGCAATCGCCAAGGCCATGGATTCCCCTCCTAAATTTCTCTGCTCTGCCCCTTCTCACCAGCCCCACCAGTATCACCCTTATGCTGGGCATCATCTCATCTTTGGCCTGGATGACTGTAACCATCTCCCAGTGGGCTCCCAGCCTTAAGTCTTGCCCCCTTCACTCAACAGACTGCTTAAGTGCCTCAGTTTCCCCATCTGTAAAATGGAATAACCCCTGGCCTGTGCCAAGGCTATTTGTGAAAATGCTTTAAAAGTGGCAAATTTGGTGCAAATGGAAAGTGATGTTTTTGAAACAAGGGTGAGGGGGTTTTCCCCTGAGATTTAGGGGGAGCTAGCCAATGTGCAGCAGGTGGGACTCTCATGTTTCCAGTCTGGGTTTTTACCCAGCAGGAAACTTATGAAATTAAGAAAGTACAGTTGTCTTCCAAACAGTCCCCTGGGAGCCAAGCTCACGTTCCCCTGAGACTGCCACTGCCTTCTGACCATGGAAAACAATGAGAGCTCCCACTTGCGGGGCTGATGACATGCGAGGTGAGTGCTAGGTGTTGCGTCCAACCCGCTGACTCGTAGTAACTCCATGGGAAAGAATACACTGATGAGGAGCTACTGATCTACTGATGAGGAACTGAAGGCTCAGAGAACGGAACTCGAGTACCCAAGTCACACCTGGGTTAGGCGGTGGTGATCAGGACCCAGGTGTGACCAACAGAGCCTGGAGAACTACCTTCCAGGCAATGACCTCCATTCTTTGAAGGAAATGGACCCAGCTTTCAGAAGTGGCCAGTTCTGGGACTTCCCTGGTGGCGCAGTGGTTAAGAATCTGCCTGCCAATGCAGAGAACATGGGTTCGATCCCTGGTCTGGGAAGATCCCACGTGCCGCAGAGCAACTAAGCCCATGTGCCACAACTGAGCCTGTGCTCTAAAATCTGCGAGCCACAACTACTGAGCCCGCGAGCCACTACTGAAGCCCGCCCGCCACAGAGCCCGTGCTCTGCAACAAGAGAAGCCACCACAATCAGAAGCCCACGCACCGCATCAAAGAGTAGCCCCCACTCGCCGCAACGCAACTAGAGAAAGCCCGCACACAGCAACGAAGACCCAATGCAGCCAAAAAAAAAAAAGTATATATATATATATATATATATATAAAGGAAGTAGCCAGTTCTATGGCCCCAAATCTCTGGAGTGCATCCCTCGGGATATTAGCAGTTGAGTTAAAAATAAAACGTGGTGGAGGCCCAGAGACGCAGGTAGATTTCAATAGTTTGCTACAAATGAACCTGGAAAGGGAGTCCACAGAGGGGACCAAGCCCCTGGCCTGAGGGCCAGCTTCCAAAGCAGGGGGATTGCTTCTAAAGGCCACAGCTTTTAAATGGGTGACATTTTGTAAACTATGGTGCCTGAGACAAATGAGGTCTTGTTACGTTTTGTATCCCTGGGTCCCTGGAGCCTTAGAAAGATGAGCAGGCAGAGTCTAGGGTTAGGTGGTCAGGGACGGAGGCTGAGGCCTTTCCCTCCTGCTCCCGTGTCAGTGGCAAGCTGTGGGAGGCCTTGGGGCACCTTGTGCTGGGAGAAGGGGCATGAATGAGCTGGCCTCTGGACAGCTGTGGGCCATCGGGAGCTGTAGGGGAATTCCCTTTGCAGGAGGGTCCAGGGTGGACCCCGACTTTACCTGGCTTCCAGAACTTCTTGGCTGTCATCCAGTCCCTCTCGCCATCCTCCGAGTCCTCCTCATGCATGGGCTCACCCACCCACTGCAGGCCGTAGTCACCGAGGAACCGCTGTGGGGAGAGAAGAGGGAGATGTTGGGGGCACTGTCAGCTCAGCCCCTACCAGGGGAAAAGACGGCATCAGCCCAGCCCCCAGCCTCAGGCCTCCGCTCCCAGCCCACTGGATGGGGCGATGGGCCCGGGGGTCTTGGCCACTTCCTGGCTGTGGCCTTGGGAAGCCACCTCACCTCCCAGAGCCTCAGGCTTCTCCTTGTAAAATGAAGCTCGTGAGGACTCACTAAGGTAATTCACGTCATGTCCTTAGCACAGGGCCTGGCACAAGTAGGAACTCGCGTAAGTCAGCCATTATGGCGGCAGGGAGCCATGTGGGTCTGGCCCGAGTGGGAGGAGAGGAAGGGACACCTGCTCTGCAGGTCTGAGAGGACATGTCCCCCCACATGTCCCACACGTGGCCTCTCTAGGGCTGGCCGCCCAGCGCCTTTGCCACAGGAAAACTTCTGAGTTGTCTATGCTTCCGGTTGCTGCTTCCTCACCTCCACTCCTTCCCTCAACCCACTCCAGCCCGGCTTCCATCTCCACAACTGACTGCAACGGCTAACAAGCAGCCACCGCAACCTGCCTGCTGCCTAACCCAGCGGGCACACTTCTGCCTTCATCTCTTGCAACATATGTTCTTCTTTTCCAGTTTCAAATTTCTAGCCATCTACACTTAGATGTCCAACAGGCACCTCAAAATGAACTTGGCCCAAACAGTCATGCCTCCCTGCTCCCACCTCCCAAGGCGGGGAGTGGCCCACGTCCCAGCTAGTCTCTAATGTGTTACCCTTTTAAATATTTCACCATGTTCCGTACTTGTGTGTCTTCCTGTGTACTTGTTTATGTGTGTCCCCTCTAGACTGTCAGTGCCATGAGGGCAGGGACCCTCTCTGCATCCCAGTGTCTGGCAGGGTGCCGGGCGCACAGGAGGTACTTTGTCTGAGTTTGCTAAATTAACGAAGCAATAAACGTGTGAACAACGTGAACGTGGGAGCCCCAATGCCCTCTGCCCTGAGGGGGCAGCCCTGACTCCTATGGCAGCTGCTCAGAGAAGCCCCACGGGCTGCCGGCAGTCCTAGCAGGCCGCTCAGGGAGCAGCTGTTTACCCACAGCCCTGGGGTATGCACAGGCCTGGGTGGGAAGGGCCCTCAGCTGCAGCTGCTGCTTGGGGGTTTGCGTCTGTGGTCTTAAATTAGGTTGGGGCTTTGGAAAGCAACTCGGTGTGGAGAGGGAGAGGCTAGAACCCCAGGAGGCTAGAACCCCTGGTGGGGCCGGTGAGGCAGTGGGGGGCCCTGAGGATGTATGCATGCCTAGGACCCTCCCTTGAGCCTGGGGTCCCTCCAGCTCAAGCCTTGCTGTGTGAACGATGGCAACAAAGGTGACACTGGGTGAGTGAGATGCCACGTCCAGAGGCAGGGAATGGCCATGACCAACGCAGTAAACACGCACAGCCAGGCCCCTGCCAGGTCCTGGGCGCGCAGCAACGAGCAGGAGAAAAGTGCTCCCTCCCTCGTTCCCTCGTGGGGTCCACGGTCCCCAGAGGAAGAGAGAGTGGAGCACCTGCCCTGGTCACAGGTGAAGGGGGTCCCCTGGGAAAGGGCTCCCACCTTGACTTGAGACTGAGGATCAGTGAAAACTCGCCAGGGGAAGGTAGAAAAAGAAATTTCAGGTGGAAGGAACAACACGGACCAAGGTCCTGAGGTGGGAAAGAGCTTGATGTGGTCAAAGAAGCAGAGGCAGGTCCCCGTGGCTGGAGGGGAGAGTAGTTCAAGCCGACACTGAGGAAGGGGGAGGGGCTAGCCCAAGCCTGAAATGGGATGGGGGGTGCCCCGGGCCCCTGTGTGGGATGTGCGGTGAGGAGACCCCAGAGAGGTGGGCTCTGACCCAGTCCCTGGGGGCAGACAGCCCTGGGCCGGCACCTCCCTCACCTCCATCTCCCCGACCTGCCGCTGCAGCTGCGCGCACGTGGTCTCCAGCTCCTCCTGCCGCTGCAGGGTCACCGTGCCTTCAGGAAAAGACGGGGAGGGGTTCCTGTGCCCCCCGCATGGAGGCTGCCAGGCCACTTCTGGCCATGACAAGAGCTTTGGCCTGAGGGTCATCTGGAGAAGCTGCTCCACGAGAACTCGAGGGATCCCCGGAGAAGCACCTCTTGGCCTCTCGCCCTGACCTTGAGAGGGGAGGCCCTGATTCTCGGGAGGCCACCAGCCCACCGAGCAAGGCTCCGGACGGGGCTGCCTTTCCTCCAGGCTTTGGCTGGCAGGCCCTGTGCTCAGGGCTGGGCTAGGGCTGCGCTCGGGGGACTCAGTCCCACACAGAAGGGCACTGCCCTGGGTGTCACTGCTCCTCTCTGGGCTCCATTGCCCAGACTCCACCACAGGACTCAGCTTGATGCTCTCGAAGCCCTGATACCCAGAGGTCGCCGGCCCAGGGGGTACAAAGGGGAGCTGACCAGCCCACAGAGGGCCTCTTACCCTGGTGCTCCTGGAGGGTCTCCACCAGCTCCTCTAAGGCCCGTATCTTCTGATCCTGCAGCAACGAGACAGGAGGGGAGCAGACCTGGTGGTTCCCAGAGCCCAAGGGAGCCCCTTCCAGATGGGAAGACCCGGCTTAAAGCCCCTGCCCCGCTCTGGCACTGCTCCGGTGCTCAGATGGCCCTTGTGGTCCCACTGAGGTGGGGGCAGGGGGTGGGCACCCCCAAGTGCCCAGCACTCAGCAGCCACCGCTGCCACCCAATCTGAGGTCTACGGGCCTTGCTCAGGTGTGGAGAAGACCCCTAGCCTCTCTGCTCAAGTCACAGGGACCCAGGTCAGTCCCGGGCCAGACCTGGCCCTCGAGTTGGGCGGTTTGCTCAGGGAGATGGTTCTAGAACGCATCCACCATGGTCTATTGCAATAGTAGCCTCACTGGCCTCCCCAGCCCAGGCCCTTCCACCCCTCAGACCAGACCCTGGCCCTCTCCCCCCTGGGGCCCCACCTTGGAGAGCATCTCATCCGCCTGGGCCTTCACCTGCCGCTCCAGATCCTGCACTTTCCTCGCCATGGTGGCCATCAACTCCGAGTTGTGGTACCCAGGGACTGCCAACCAGACAAAGTCCTAGAGCCTGGGCCTTGAGCTGAGGCTGAGGTATGGGGGTCCAGGGGAGGGGAGAGGGAGGGGGGTCCAGGGGAGGGGAGAGGTAGCGGGCTCCCCAGCAGCAGAAATAAGGGTGGTAACAACTGCTGCCACCGAGATAATGGGGACAGTTCTACACTTTTCATATGTCAGCTTTTCTGAGGAAATGAACTGTTTGGGGAAACTGAGGCACAGAGATTCTGTAATGCACCGAAGATGTATATACGAGGGAGTGGTACAACATACGGGTTACATCACCTTGAAACGCTGTCAAAAAGTTCACCCTTAGAGCAACTATACTCCAATAAGTATTAAAAAAAAAAAAAGTTCACTCTCAGTTGAATCACTCCTCTAATCTCGCCCCTAATTCACAGGAAATACGGTGGATAGAGGAGCAAGTTAAACAGCACCGGACAAATCACTATGGGGGACATCCTGCGGGACAAGTAGCCCAGACGCTTCAAAAAAGTGTCATTTTTTTAAAGAGGCAGGGATTCTGCTCTAAAGAAGTATAACAATCAAATGCAGTGCATGACCCTCAATCAGAACCTAAATCGTGGCGGGGGGGGAAGCTATGAGAGATATTTTGGAACACTGGGATGTTAGAGAGGGTTACTGGATTGTTCATATTCTTAGGTGAGATCACAGCATCGTGGTTATGTACTTCCTTACTCCTAGAAGATGCAAAGGGAAGTATTTAGAGCTGAAATGTCATGATATCTGCAACTGATTTCTAAATGGCTCATCCAAAAAATACACTTGTGTTCATAACATATGTGTACATGGATAGAAAGCAAATATGGCAAGATGTCACTAACTGTTGAACCTAGGCTGAGGACGTATGGGTGTTTGCTGTACTATTATTTCAACTTTTCTGTTTGCTGACAAATTTTCAAATTAAAACATTTGTGAAAGAAAACAAGAGAGACACATGGGAAGAAACAGGCCCCCTTCTTCCCCTGGATGTTGTCTCTCTCTGTGTGAAGCCGGAAGTGTAGCTGTAACCACGTGACCATGTGGAGCTGACAGGCCCAAGGATGGTTCAGTGCAAAGCTGGAGAAACCTGAACTTCTGACAATGTCTTTGAGCTGTTGTCTCCCTAGGACTTCTTAGTATGTGGGATAATAAAGCCCCCTGATGTTCCTTGGTTGAATCAGGGTTTTCGTTGACTTTAGTCAAAAGCTTCTTAACTGATATATAGACATTTGGGAACTGTCAGCACACGGATGACGGCACATGTTTGAGGCAGAGTGGAGAGAGAGAGGAGATCCCAGGCAGGAGGAACATCACATGGAAAAGCTGGAGCTGGCAGGGAGCCGAGAGGGAAGAGCCTAGGAGGCAGGAGGATGGCAGGGAGGCCGTGTTATGGAGGCCAAGAGCCCGGGGTGTCCTGAGAAGAGGGATCAGGGAACTGTGTGGAATGTTTCCCTGCAGAGAAGTGAGACAGGACAGGCAAGCCCTTGACTGTGAGCTTGGCAGGGGCAACCCCTGGCTGAGAGCGGGCTGAGGGGTGGTGGCGGGGGAGAGGCAGAGAGACCTGGGGAACAGCCAGTTTCTGTGGTTGCTGTTGAAAGCATCCCCCCTGGGGTGATGGAGATCCTGGCTTTGTGACCGAATGGCTGTGGGGCCGGGCTCTTCCGGTCTCCTTTTCCACCTCAACCCCTCCCTACCTGTACAGGGGAGGGGGCATTCGGTGGAGGATCAGAGACAGAAACGGAGACAGAGAGACAGGAAGCTGCTTACCCAAGATATCACAGCTAGTGGAAAACTCTCACCTCATCCCCAGCTCCCCCAGACTCCCAGCTCAGACCCTGCCCCTGCCCAGTGCACCACACAGCTCACCCTGCCAGCCCATGAGTCCCCTGTGCGCAGGACTGCTCAGTCCTACCTCCTCTGGGAAGCCGCCCCAGTGAGCCCCATCCTACTTTGCGCACCTCCACGATTGCAGTGTTGCCACAGCCCTTGGCGGATGGTGTGCGTCAGGCTAGGGGGACTGTCTAGGGGACTTGGGCCTTGTCCAGAGCCCTGCGGAAGGAGGAAGCAGATGCCCGGAGGCTGAGCTTCCCCCTCAGGCCCTTCATTCCTCTTGGACCCTGAATCCTAGAGCCACTGACATCACTCTTGATGGGGATTCCAGCCAGGTGTACTCCAGAGGTGCCAGCCACAGCCCGCCCTGGGGCTTTGCCAGACCTCCTGAGCTAACGGCCGGACCTGCGTGTGGCTTCACGCCAAGCCAGGCTCTGAACAGGTCTGGGGTGCAGGCCCAGGGCCACAGTCAGCCAGGAGTAGAAGCAGCTCCTCTGACCCAGCAGGTGGGAGAAGGTGCCATGCCTCTCAGGGCCTCCCTTTCCCCGGGGCCTCTCCTGCTGCCAGGGACACAGACCCCTTCGGGCCTCTGCACTCACCTTGCCTACTCACAGGGGCACCTATGCCACCATAGCAGGAAGGAACAGAGATCTTTTCTTCTGAGCCGTGCGCGTCATTCAGCACGTCCACCTCATCTTCTGCAGACAGGGATGCCCAGGTCACTGCTCTGGGGCTGAAGCCCAGGCGAAATGGGGGCCCTGGGCCCTGGTCTAGATGAAGCAGCCTGTTCTCTGTCCCCCAGCATATGAGGATAGAAAACTTGGGACGCTGGAGAGCAAGGATCCAACCAGAACAGGCCTGTTCTTGGAGTTCTCCCAACCTGGCTCCCTGGGGGGACCTGGGTGGCCAATGCCAGCACCACGGTGGGGGCTAAAGGAGGGCTGGGATGCAAAGGTCTGAGCCTGCGGGAGGCAGGGCAGCAACGTGAGGACTGGGCTTCAGGGAGAAAAGGCTGTAATGGGCTGCAGGTGGCTGTCAGAGAAGGAGGGCTGGGGTCTGCCCCCCTCATGGCCCACCCCACGGTGAGTGGAGGGGTTCAAATGTTAGTGATGACATCTCCACTAAGGGTGTGGGGTGTCCAAATCCGAGAGCTGCAGATAGCACTGCAGTTGGCCAGCCACTCTGGCTGACGGGAGCTCATCACGCTCTTTCTCTCCATCTGCCCAACTGCAAGGACATGAGCAGGACACGAGGGCAGAGCCCACACTTACCATTTCCGTACATTTTTATATCTCGCCTCCTGGGAATGGGGCAGGAAGGAGAAGGAAGACAGACAAGTTAGGACCCCCTGGATTGCCCTCGGGGGAGGCTCTGGCACCAGGTCCCCCATCAATCCTAAAGAAGGTGTCTCCTGAGGACATCCACCCCCAAATCCCATCCCGGCCCAGGGGTGAGCCAAGGGGCAGGCTTCAGGGTGTCCGACTCCTCCCAACAAAGAAGGATGGTGAAGAGCTGAAGGGCAGAGCCTTGGAGAGAAGATTACAAGAGTCCCCAAGCCCAGGAGCCCAGCCCCAGCTCTGCTCTGAAATGGCTGCAGGACCCCAGGCCTGTCACTTAACCTCTCTGGACTTCCTTGGCCATGATGCAAATGACTCAAAGTGGGCTTCAGAAGAGCAAGGAGAGAGGTAAAAAAATGCTTTGAAAAGATGAAACTGATAGATGAACAAACAGGATTCTCTTCACTGAGAGCCCAGCATGTGGCCGAGCCTGGAACAGGTGGGCCAGCAGTGTTTGAAGAACTAATTCATGACCAGTGAATAAACAGACGGATGCCGCCACCTCGCTAAATGGCACAGCCCAGTGTGTGCTTAGACACATGGAGAGCCTCCCAGAAGAAGGTTCGAGAAAGATAAGGTGATCAGAGAGAGATACATAACTTCTTATCGTTTTCCTCAGGACACTAGGAGTCAATCTCCTAGTCCACGGGAGGAGCCGGGAGGAGGCAGGGGCATGGACACAAAGATCCCACGAGGCCAGCTCCTTACCCCAGATTCACAGGCTCCGAATGCAGAGGCACTCGCCGGGTCTTGCCAAGGGAGGCCAAAGGTGAGCTCATAATTCTACTTCTAGTCTCTAGCTGTCAGGAACTCCCTGAGAAGAAAGAAGTCAGCCCTTGGGGACAGTCACTCAGGACCAGGGAGCGGCCTGAAACTTCCTCTGCCCTGGCTACTTTTCCCAGGAGGGAGCACTGTCCAGGGAGTGGCACCCCTCACTTCTTCCTACTGCCTCTGCAGAAGTTTCTGGAGGCGGCCTGGCCTCAGGATCCCTATGCTTGATGTCCACCTGCTCCGCTGGATATCCAGCTCTCTGCTCTGCTCTTGGAGGTCTCTGGCCTAGCAGTGCTTGGGAAAGGGCGATGGGGGTAGGATGAGGTGCAGAGGTGGGCCGGAAGCCTGGGACTTCCCCAGACTTCAAGCCTGGCACAAGACTACCCAGCAGGCCTGGGGCTTCTGTCTATCTACCAAGGAGCTGGTCATCATGCCCAGGTGTCCCCTCCCCTCCTACCAGAACCAAGGGCCACCTCCAACTTCTCAGAGCCAGAGAGGGGCAACCCCAAGGCAGGATTCTACCAAGACACCACCTGCATGGCAGGGAGGTCAAGAGCCCAGACCCTGGATAGGTTCTGCCATTCCAGTATAGCCTGTGCCTCAGTTTCCTTTAGCGTGAAGTGGGGATGGTAACAGTACCAGCCAGGTAGGGGTAACACACGTAAAGCACCTAGCCCAGTGAAACGCTCGAAGGAATTACTCAAAAATGTGAATTGTGGCTACCGCTGTTATTGGCACACGGAAGGCCCTCTTAAATGCTGATTTCCCTTCCTTTCCTCTTCCTTCTGGAAAGATGAATGAACATCAGGGATGCAATTAACGGTCACTATTCAGTGAATTAAATATCACGTGGCTAATGTCTAGAAATCGAAGAATCAAACGACCTCCATCAGGGCCTGAATCAAGTCTTCCGTTCCACTTTGGAGATGTGTGGCACTGGCCTCCACCAGCCCCTGAATCTGCCCAGCAAGGGGACCTGCATCACCAGGAGGCAGCTCCCTTGGTCTTAATTCTGGAGTTTGGGACTCATGCCCCGCCCCTTTCTCAGAGGTGCCCTCCAAGGACAAGGTCCAGAGTTTCCTGATCTCCATCATCCAGCATCCAGCCTCCCAAACCTGCCCCCAGCCTGCCTGGTTCCTGCCGTCTTGTCCGGGCATCCTCAGGGTATGTGTGGCCAAGTGTGACGGCCCCTGTGGCTCCCTTCACCAGTCTCCACACACTGCCAGAGGAATCTTCTTAAACCCAAAGCTGACATGTCACTTCCCTGCTCAATACTCCCAGTGGCTCCTTCTCACCCACAGAAAAAAAAATCATGGATGATCTGGTCGCTGCCTGTGTCTCTGGACCTCACCCATCATCACCCACGGTCCCCCCGCATCCCACCCTCCACTTGAGCCACTCTGAACTGTCGGCCCTGAAATGCACCAGGGCTTTCTTTGCACACATGGCTCCTCAGGCCTGGAACCCGATCCCCCAAAATGGTTTCCCTACTCCTACCCACACCCTTCCCTTGGCTGGCTAACTCCTTTTCTTTTTCTTTTTTTTTTTGCTTTTATTTAGTTATATTTTAACTTTTTACTTTAAAATTATTATAGATTCACAGGAAATTAGGACAATAGTAGAGAGGTCTGGTGTATCCTTCACAGTTTTCCCCAATAGTCACATTTTACATGACTATTGTACACAGTATCAAAATCAGGAAATTGACATTGTATAATCTGTGTGTGTCATTCTATGCCATTTCATCCCCTGTACAGACTCTGTGTAACCACCACTGCAATCAATATATGTACAGAGGACTTCCCTGGTGGTGCAGTGGTTAAGAATCTGCCTGCCAATACAGGGGACACAGGTTCAAGCCCTGGTCCGGGAAGATCCCACATGCTGTGAAACAAATAAGCCCATGCGCCACAACTACTGAGCCTGTGCTCTAGAGCCCGTGAGCCACAACTACTGAGCCCACGTGCCACAACTACTGAAGCCTGCGTGCCTAGAGCCCATGCTCCGCAACAAAGAGAAGCCACGGCAATGAGAAGCCCACGTGCCGCAACAAAGAGTAGCCCCCACTCGCCGCAACTAGAGAAAGCCCGCACACAGCAACAAAGACCCAACGCAGCCAAAAATAAATAAATTTATATTAAAAAACGATATGTACAGAACTATTCCATCACCACAAAGATCTCCCTTGTGCTACTCCTTTAGCATCACACTCATCCTCTTCCTCACCACTGTCCCTAACCCCTGGCAACCACTACTCTGTTTCCCATCTCTATAATTTTCTTACTTCAAGAATGTTATATAAATGGAATCAAATAGCATGTGACCTTTTTTAAAAAAAAAACACAGCTTTATTGAAGTATAATTCACACACTTAACTCTTTTAAAGTATACAGTTCATTGGTTCTTAGTATATTCATAAATTCAGAGTTATGAAACCACCATCACAATCAGTTTTGGAACATTTTCATCACACTAAAAAGCCCCAGGCACTGTGCCTTTAGTAGTGAAAACTACCCTGCATGACCTCCCACCAGACCTGATTATCCCTCCTTTCTCCAAATTCTCATCACCATAATGACCCCTCAAAAGAAACTGGTCAAAAAGACAGAAATTAATAAGCACTGGCAAGGATGAGGGGAAACTGGAACCTTTGTTGGAATGTAAAATGGTGCAGCTGCTGTAGAAAACAGTCTAGCAGTACCTCTAAAGGTTAAACAGAGTTATCTTATGGCCTCCATGCCTAGTTATATACCCAAGAGAAATGAAAACTTACATCCACACAAAAGTTTGTATATCTGTTCATAAGCAGCATTACTCATAATAGCCAAAAAATGGAAACAACCCAAGTGTTCATCAACCAGTGAATGGATAAACGAATGTGGTATATCCTTACAATGGAATATTATTTGGCAACAAAAAAGGAATGAAATACATACTACAATGTGAATGGACCTTGAAAACATTATGCCAAGGGAAAGAAGTCAGTCACAAAAGACCACCAATTGTTATGATTCCATTTATATGAAATGTCCAGAATGGTCAAATCCATAGAGACAAAGTAGGTTAGTGGTTGCCTAGGGTAGGAGGTGCTAAAGGGAGACGGGGAGGGTGTGGGTGGACTGCTAAAGGGTATAGCGTTTCCTTTTGGGCTGATGAAAATGTTCTAAAACTGATTGTGGTGAGGGCTGCACAACTCTATGAATACTAAAAACAATTGAAATTTACATTTTAAAGGGGTGAAGTGTATAGTATATGAATTTTATCTCAATAAAGCTATCACAGGAAAGAAAAGGACCTGGTCTCCAAACCAAAACCAACATCTTCCCTCAAAATAAGCTCCTCCCACTTCCCCCTTCTTAATGGGACCCCGTCATCCAAACACAAAAATTTTCCCTCCTTCTTTCCCTCTTAATCCCATCAGTTACTAAATCCTGCAGGTTAAACTCTGCAAGTCTCTCACACATAGCTCCTCCTCTCCATGACCATTGTTGGCCATCCTAGTGGGACTCTCACTGCCCTTCTTTGGGGCTGTCACAATGGCCCCAAACCGACTTCCCCATTCCAGTCTCACTCCAGGCCAATCCAACACACTGTCTCCAGATCCATTTTCCCATGGATTATAGGATTATCGTCGTCCGTGAGGACGACGATTGTATCTTCCTATCAGCCTGGGGACTCCTGAGCGCAGGGCTGTGTCTCCTCCCTCAGACCGGGGACCCTGAGGACAAAGCCACGTCTACTCCCTTCACTTTGGGGTCCTCCTGGGAGGACTGTGTCTTCCGCCTCAAGCCGGAGGCGGCTAAAAGTTAGGCTGTCTGCCCCTTCAGACTCAAGTTTTGAGAGGAAAGTTCTGTCTTATGCCTCTACATCTTTGGGAGTCAGATTTATCCCCCCACAGGTCCCAGGGCTCTCCAGCGCCGACAAGGACCAGCAGGCTGTACACCTTCAACCCCTAAATCCCCAGCTGGAAGCGCTCACCACGTGACTTCTACCACCAGTCCCGCCCTAGGAGCCGCGTCACCGCCCCCCTGCCTCCACGCGTAGCCACGGTAGGCGGGGGCCCGAATCTGCTCCCAGGGCGCGGGGGGCTCTGCTGGGGGAGCCGGGCCGCGGGTCTCGCATGTCCTCGAGGTTCTCGGGGTGAGGGCCCCAGCCTGTGTCTGTGGTTCCATGGGCAGAAAGGTCTAGGGCCGTGACTCACCACACAGGGTTGCAGAGCCGCCTGCGGCGCCGCCATCTTGTTGTTACACGGTTTCCCAGGCGACCAGGACCCGTGCGCTTCTCATTGGCTAATTCGAGGGGTGTCCCTGAGCAACCAGCAGGCAGCGGAGGCGGGTACAGCCGTCTGTGCTCGAATTCTATTGGCCCACGGAGTCTCAATTCATCGCTGGATACTGCAAATCCCAGAATCCACCGCTCTGAGCGGACTCGGGGTCTGGAGAAATGGAGGGCCCGTTCATGTCAACCCAAGGCACAGAAAGCGGAGAACCTGGGATAAGATTCACGAAGCTGCTGGAAGCCTGTGGACCTGAATGTGTAATCCCGACAATGCCAATCCTCCCAATCAATCCTCCCAATGATTTTGGGAGAAATTACATTTATCCCTCTGAGCCTGTTTTTTCATCTGATCAGTACAGTACTAAGGGGGCAGTTCTTTTAAGCATGAATGGAAATGATGCAAGTACTTAATAAATGTTTCTTAAATCTGAATTTCTCTGCTAACTTCTTGACCAAACGGCGCCCTGAAGGGACGCTCATATTCTATTTCCTTTTTGTGAAAATTTGGGTGAGACTCCCCCTGCCTTTGGATAAGACACTTCGTGTGATTTTGGGTGAAACATTTCCCCTCCCGAGCCTCACATGAAAAAATAAGGTGTCGGATTAAAGCAACTAGAGAGGGCTTCCCTGGTGGCGCAGTGGTTGAGAGTCCGCCTGCCGATGCAGGGGACACGGGTTCATGCCCTGGTCTGGGAAGATCCCACATGTCGCGGAACGGCTGGGCCTGTGAGCCATGGCCGCTGAGCCTGCGCGTCCAGAGCCTGTGCTCCGCAACGGGAGAAGCCACAACAGTGAGAGGCCCGCGTACCGAAAAAAAAAACAAAAACAAAACTAGAGATAGTTTAGTTAAGAGCATGGACTTAGGCCTCTGGAGTCGTGGATCCTTGGGCAAGTTCCTCACCTTAACTTCTTCTTCTGTAAAATGGGGATAATACCCACCCTCACAGAGTTGCCATGAGAATTAAATGAGATAATGCATACAGAGTACCTGTCACAATACCCATACAGAATAAGTTTTCAAAACATTTCCTGCTTTTAACTAGCATTATCATTATCTCAGTCTTCCAGCTGTGATCTGGGTGTCTATGATTTCTGGCACCCACTTCCTTATGCCTTGGCTTAACCACCAAAGCCCTTTCTATGCGTGTCTCAAACTGCGCTTACTAATATTTTCCATTTGACCTCCTCCTCTGCATTTAGGGGAGGGCAGGCTCCTTGAGGCATTCTTTACGCACCAATTGAAGACTGAAGGAAGCTACCAATTAATGAGTGTCTTGCAAGTGCCAGATGCCAAAATTGTGAGCTTTACAGATGAGAAAACTGAAGCTCAGAGAAGTAAAGTGACTTACTCAAGACTATGCAGGTAGAAAGCAGAAAAGTGGATTCAAACCCAGAACTGTCTGCCTCCAGAATCTGTGCTCTTTCCAGAAGCTCCCACTTTAGTAAAACAGGCAGGCAAAGGTAAGCCAAGGTGCAGGTGGTACAGGTCTATGGCCAAGCGAAGGGTTCAGGTGGAAAGTGTGACTGGAAGTTGGAGGTGGGAGAGCTCTCTTGCCACTAAGCTGCTCCCAGAAAGTTCTCAGAGGCTTGAGATAGATGAGAAAGTTCGAGGTCATGCTGGGGCCAAGTGTTTTGGGGGGTGGGAGCCATAGTCAGGGGACTAGCAACCTTTTACTGTCACCTTGCTCATGTTCCTTCTGCTCTTAAAGATAAGCAAGGACCAACAGCAATGGGAGGCAGGGGGCTCTGGCCTCATGGGTCCTGGTGTGCCCGCTGCCTCCCACCTCAGCAAGACTGGGGAGTGAACTGGCATTTACCCAAGCACCAGAGTTTACAACATACCTCCCTCCTACCCAGGGCCGGAAGCATGGCCTGAGACTCTGCAGTAGGCAGACATTCAGCAAATATCTCGTTCCTGTGAGGGAGGTGGGAGCCCTCTAACCTGACGGGCAGTTTATTATTATTATATGTATATATATATATATATTTTTTTTTTATTTGGGCTGCGTTGGGTCTTCATTGCTGAGCACAGGCTTTCTCTAGTTGTGGCAAACGGGGGCTACTCTTCGTTGCGGTATGTGGGCTTCTCATTGCAGTGGCTTCTCTTGCTGTGGAGCACGGGATCTAGGTGCCTGGGCTTCGGCAGTTGCAGCACGCAGGCTCAGTAGTTGCGGCACACGGATCCCAGAGCACACGGGCTTTGTTAGTTGCAGCACGTGGGCTCAATAGTTGTGGCGCATGGGCTTAGTTGCTCCACGGCATGTGGGATCTTCCCGGACCAGGGATCGAACTTGTGTCTGCTGCATTGGCAGGCACATTCTTAACCACTGCACTACCAGGGAAGTCCCCAGTTTATTATTTTTTAAAAAACATTTATTGGGGGAAGTCAGGGCCTTATTATAAAAGTATACATTTTCATCATAGAAACTTGGAAAATAGTGATGGCCATCATTTATTGAGGAAATATTATGGGCCACCAATACTTAACAAGTCTATGGGGCTGGGCTCTGTCACTTACTAGCTGGCTGTTTCTGCTCCAGCTACTCCACTGAGCCTCAGTTTCCATATCTGGAAAATAGAGATTCTAATAGAACCCACCTTGCATGATAACCCTTATCATGCAAATTAAATTTCTCATAATATTGTCATATTGTTTTTAAAAAGATGTTTTCCAAAAACAAAGTTATGAAAATGAAACAAGAGTCTAAGCTCGCCTAATAGTTATTTTTCTGACTTATATTTTTCTATCTCCCATCTTAAATGGTTCTGGAAATCTTTCCAAGGTCTCCAGACTTACATAAGATTTGAGTGTTAGGGACTTCCCTGGCCGCCCAGTGGTTAAGACTGCGCTTGTACTAGAGGGGGCACGGGTTTGATCCCTGGTCAGGGAACTAAGATCCCGCGTGCTGCCCAGTGCAGCCAAAAAAAAAAAAAAAAGATTTAAGTGTTAGAAGGACATTGGAGGAAAATTTGTCCAGCTTCCAAGCTCACCCAGGACTCCCTCTGGACTTCTGGGGTGGGGGCCACTTGGCCTCTTCTTGATTCCATCCTGGGGTGGATGCTCATTGCCTGACAATGGTGCAAAGGCCCTGGAATGGGAGGAGGGAGGCTCTTTCTGGGTCTGCTCCTCACCTGTGGGATGAGGAAGTAGAGGGTTACAGGGTTAGAGTGTTAGAGGGTTCTGGAGGCCTCTGTTCTTGAGAATAGAGTCCACTTTGCTTCTAGGTCATTTCCTGAAAAACCCTTATCAGTTATGACCCCTTTGGGGCTAAAGAGTTTATCAACTCCTAGCAGCTCAGGAGGGAGAGGTAAATAATAATGGAGAAAGAGGTCCTCTCAGTCCAAGCATTCCTTCAGAATAAAAACCTGGCTATCTCTCCCACCTTCCCCCTCTTCTCCACCCACATCACAGGCGCCTTGGGTCAAGCCCTCCCTATATCCTGTTGACATTTAGGACCTTCATATTATGTGTCCTGCCCTTCACCCTTCTCAGTGTTCCAGAAACTATCATGTTCTCTCCTATGTTGAGGCCTCTCCTTCCAATGGGAACATCCTCCTTTGCCTTTTCCCCCTGGGAAAATCCCCCTCCATCCTTCAAGAACTAGTTCAAATGTCCCCTCCTCCATGAATACCCCCACTCCCCCCAAATAGAATTACACTCTACATTCTAGTAGGCCTGCTGCCATTGTAACATTCCTTATCCTTTTTGTGATTTTTTTCTGTATGTGTCTCCTTCTTGGACTATGAACTCCTCAAGGGAAGGGATCTTTACTCATTCATCTTACCTGATACACAGTAGGTGTCAATAAATTGTCTGAAATGAATGGATGGATGGATGGATGGATGAACAAACAGATGAAGATTTCCCTTGGAATGTTCTGTGGCGCTGTTGGATCACAGCCCTCTCTCAGTGGGGGTGAAAGCTGCAGGGCAGATCATACTGTAATATGTGCTGCAACCCCCTTCCTTTCTTCCCATCCTTGCTGTGTTCCGTTCTGTCACTGAGCTCAAGTACATATTGAGCACTTGCCCAGCAAGGCCCTGGGAACAGTCATTAAAGAACACTGTGAAACTGGGACAGGGAGTGGCCTGAGGTGTTTTGCTCACCCAGGTCCCTCTCGTTCTGCACAAACATTCCCTTTGAGTGGTCTTCCCTGAACACTAACCTATAATATGTCCTCTTCCCATTTCTCTTTTCTCACACCACCCTTTTGACTTCCTCACAGCATTTACTGAAATCTTAAATTACCATAATCTTTAATGTTTTCCCCCATTCAAATGTCAGTTCCATAATAACAGGGACTATGTCCTTTTTTTTCACTTCTGTAGCCCCAGTGTGTGCAGTACCTGGCACACAGCACATACTTAACAGCTATATTATGCTGTAATATTTTAGTATCATTTTCTACTTCTCTAATTCTCTCTTCATTTGTGTCTAATCTGATGTTAAAACTATCCAGTGAGTTCTTAATTTCTATTATTGTATCTTTTAAAATTTATTAATTTATTTTTGGCTGTGTTGGGTCTTCGTTTCTGTGCGAGGGCTTTCTCTAGTTGTGGCAAGTGGGGGCCACTCTTCATCGCGGTGCGCGGGCCTCTCACTATCGCAGCCTCTCTTGTTGCGGAGCACAGGCTCCAGATGCGCAGGCTCAGTAGTTGTGGCTCACGGGCCCAGCCGCTCCGTGGCATGTGGGATCCTCCCAGACCAGGGCTCGAACCCGTTTCCCCTGCATTAGCAGGCAGATTCTCAACCACTGCGCCACCAGGGAAGCCCACTATTGTATTTTTAAGTTCTAGAATTTCCATTTGGTTCTTTTTTTTAAAAATAAATTTATTTTATTTATTTTTGGCTGTGTTGGGTCTTCATTGCTGCGTGTGGGCTTTCTCTAGTTGCGGTGAGTGGGGGCTACTCTTCGTTGCAGTGCACAGGCTTCTCATTGCTGTGGCTTCTCATTGTGGAGCACGGGGTCTAGGTGTGTGGGCTTCAGTAGTTGTGGCACGCGGGCTCAGTAGTTGTGGCTCACGGGCTCTAGAGCACAGGCTCAATAGTTGAGGCGCACGGGCTTAGTTGCTCCGTGGTATGTGGGATCTTCCCAGACCAGGGATTGAACCCGTGTCCCCTGCATTGGCAGGCGGATTCTCAACCACTGCGCCACCAGGGAAGCCCCTCCATTTGGTTCTTTTCTATAATTTCTAGTTTGTGGTCTTGTCTTATATGTCTTTGAATACACTAAGCATTGTTATTTAAAAGTTTGGTTGATAATGCCATTATCTGGATCTTCTGTGTAATTGTTTCTATTATCTGTTGTTCCTCTTTGTTTTTTTCGGGGTGTTTTTTGTTTTTTGACCATGTTGTCTTCAGTTTCTATGACGGGCTGGGCTGTTGTTTCCTGTTTACTCTTACTCCTCAGGTGTAACCTTTCATGGTCCCAACCCAAAGCCTAGTGGAGGGTGGGGGAGTTTACCAGGGCCCCCATTTAGTGGGTCTTGAACTACAGTTTTTCTCCCCCAGCCCCATAAATCTGTAGAAAGCTCTGCTCAGTTTCTCAGCTGTCTCTTCTGGAAGTGGCAAATACTTTTAGGGGAAAAGCAGCCCCAAAGGGCTCACCTCTTTGTTCCCCTTAATTCTTTTCTTCGTTGGTAACTCCCCAGTACTTAGTCTGCTATTGGCCCATAATAAGCATTTATTGACTGCATGAATACAGGTATGTACGGCTTGGAGGTGGGAGTGATCACCTTATATTCACCCATTCATTCAGCTAGCCTAACTGCCATATTCTGTTTTTTAGTTTTGTTTTATTCATTTATTTATCTATTTTTCGCTGTGTTGGACTTTCTTTAGTTGCAGTGAGTGGGGGCTACTCTTCGTTGAGGTGCGCGGGCTTCTCATTTTGGTGGCTTCTCTTTCTTGCCAAGCATGGGCTCTAGGCGCACGGGCTTCAGTAGCTGTGCCATGCGGGTTCAGTAGTTGTGGCTCGTGGGCTCTAGAGTGCAGGCTCAGTAGTTGTGGTGCACGGGCTTAGTTGCTCGGCGGCATGTGGGATCTTCCCAGACCAGGGCTCGAACCCGTGTTCCCTGCGTTGGCAGGCGGATCCTTAACCACCGCGCCACCAGGGAAGTCCCATATTCTGTTTTCTGCTGAGTTAAAGAGGTGATGAGACCTAGAGGGACCTGGTGTTGGGTCAAACTACTAGACCATATTCTTAGCAGGCACAACCTTTAGTGCAGTGACCAAGAGAAGGAGCTCTTGGAACACTGAGGAACTCCCTCTCTTTGAAGGCGTTGAGGGGGTGTGGATTGAGATTTCCCATCAAGTCAGGTTTGGAGAAGGTGTACAGTAGGACAGGGAAGTCAAGAAATAGACTAGGTTCTATCTCCAGCTCTGCCATTAACCTGCCCTTCTTGGGCTCTCAACTTTCCCATCTGTAAAATGGGGGTCTCTCTAAGCTCTTTAAGCTTTGTGACCAGGGTTCTGTCTATCCAGATGGTGTCAAGACAGAATCAAACTGCTCAGAGGGCAGGAGAGGAAAAGGTTACTGACAGACTCCAGATATCCCTTCATGCCCCAAGTCCTGATGACCCTAAAAACCCTTCCAGCACCCAGATCCCCCCACCACTAGCAGCTCAAGCTCAAATGACAGCAGAGACCCAGGACGTGGAAAAGAAATTTCTCAGGTTTCTAAGAATATTTTTGCAAATATGAGCTTGGCATTTAAGTATCCTCACAAGAATCCACAGCCTGGAGAAAGGGCATCCTGGCTGGCCCCAGGGTTTAGCCCACCTTACCTGCCTCTTTGTCAGAAGGGAGAAGACTGCCCAGTATGATGGCGTCAATTTTCAGCAGAGCAATCTTGGACTTCAACATGGGCCTCTTGTCTCCTGGGCCAGTGCCCTTCTGGTATCCCTGCCTCACAGACTCTCATGAACCCCCAGAATCACCCACCCCAACAGGTGCACCAAAGGCAGCTGAGACTTGAACAGAGGGTCAGGAAAGGCCTCTGGTGAAGGAGCTGATGGGGGTGGGCAGTGACAGGTAGTTGAGGGCTCCACCCACTTCCTTCCCTACCCACCTCCCCGGGGCGAGATTCCTACCCCTCTCTCTCGCCATTTCCTGGCTTTCTCTCTCCAGCCTTGACTTTCAGTTCTTTTCTGTTTCTTTTTAGCCAGGGCTGGAGGCCCTAAAGGCCCACACAGGTTTTTCTGAGGCTTGATACATGAGACACAAAAGCATAGAAGGGAAGTGAAAGGTTTTATTTTTTTCACTATCTGGCATGCAAATGAGACATAGAATAGACTAAGGAAGGGAGAGTAAGTGGGGCTGGAGCTGGGCTGTAGAGCCAATCCCTGGGTCCTCCAGGAGGGAGCCAGTCAGGGAACCAAGATTTAATTGGTGACTTCTAGGAAAGCCCCAGAGGTTACATACATGGCTGCAGCTTCAGACATACCTGGATTCAATTACACATGAAACTGGCTCCACCTTTTATTACCTTGGACAAGTCACTTAATATCCAAGCCTCAGTTTCTTCATCAGGAAAATGGGGATAATTATGAAACCTACTGCAGAACCCCACTGAGAGAATAAAATGTATAAAGAATGGAGCACTGTCCAGGCACCTTTGTGATTCACCTCATCCCCCACCCCTGGCTAGAACTTCACAGCCACCCCACCCCAAACGTTTTCCCCAGCAGTTTATTAACTTCTCGACCCTCCACTAGCCCTCCTCCTATCCATCTGAGATTGACATACACAATCTGTTATTTTCTTCATCCAAATCACAAGATGCTAGGTCTTAATAAACTTCAGAAATAATCCGCTTCAGTCTTCTCACTTGAAATGAGAAACCTGAGGCCCAGGGGGAATGGGCTTACCTAGAAGCTAGGTTTCTGGATTCCTAACACAGTGCTCCTTTGTTTTCACAGGACTCTCCTCCCCCACCACCCCAAATTTTCATGCTCCCCAAGCCTTCATTCTGAACCTGTGTAATAGTCTACAACCTTATCCTGAAACCTAAATTTATCCCAGCCTTTCCTCTTTCAGCGCCTATCCCCTGCCCCAATCTCCTTTTAATTATACTGTATTTAATTCTCTGGCAGCTCTTTCGTTAAAGGCTCAGAGACGGACAGTTTCTGGCCCAGGGTCTCGGAGTTGATATGTGATTAAACCAAGATTCAATCCCCGCTATGCATGACTCCAAGCCCAGGGTTCTATTTACTGCCCCACAGGTGCCTCGTGGATGCCTACCTCCCATCCCCTGGGATGTGCCTCAGTCCCTCTCCAGAACCCACCATCTGCCAGGGCTGTAGAACCTAGGGCCTGGCACGCTCCACCCCAAGGTCTGTAGAAAAGCAGTAGCACCCCACCCCACCCTGTAGGCCCTCCTTCCTCTCCCTCCACCCCGCCTCCCTGCCTCCTTCTCGTTCAAAAGCAGCCAAGCCAGAAGAGGCCTGCAGACAGCCCTGCGTTCATCTCCAAAAGCTGCTACAAAGAGGGCCATTGAGAGACTCCCAAGATGAAAGGCTTCCTCTTCCTCCTATTCACCGTCAGCCTCTTGATTATGATTCAGGTAAGAGCAGCACCCCAGAGCCCCCGGCACCATCACCCAGGACTCCCCAGATCTGCCCGGCATGGGGGAGAAGGCATGCAGGCTCCTGGGCACCCAGCCTTCTTCCACGGGAGCAGAGGCTCCAGCAGGGGAACCATGGGCTCAGGGGGCCTGACTCCCAGCCTTCCAATCCTTCTGGTTGGGAGCAGCCCGTTTGAGGGCTGCCCCTGAGCAGGACTGTCTTCTGTACCCGAGGCTGGGGAGCACTTACAGGGTGCCAGGCATACTGAGGCACCCAAGGGGTGCTATGGAATAACAGGGGATTAAGAGGCTTGGGAAGACGGCCCTAAGAGAGGATGGCATCAACCCACAGGGAACCTGGGGAAATGGTCCTATGGGAGGGGGCCGGGAAATGTTCAAATGGAGCCTGATCCGGTTCTGGAGGTGGCAGGAAACCCCCCGGGAGAGGAGCCCGCGCGTTCGGCAATGCTAAGATAGAAATCTCCCACTCCGGAAACAGGTAGAGGCTCGAGACCAACTGCTATGCCAAGAGGCAGCTTGGCGGCATCTCACACGTTAGTCGGTGCGGGGCATGGGAACCATCCAGTTTTCGATCAGGAACAGCCTGATCAAGCGTCGAGAACAGCTTAATCTCCATGAGGGGCAGTTCTGGTTGCAGCCTGATCAAGCATTGAGAACAGCTTGATCACCATCTGCTACCTCCTCAGGGGAGAAGCCACACCCTCCCCACCCACCTACACTTTGCCAGGTGCCTTCTCGCCAGCCCTGTCTCATGTGACCCCCATGACTGTGACGGGCTCTTCTCCCCATTCACAAGATGAAGAAACTGAGGTTCAGGGAGGCTCAGGCCCTGGACGGTCAAGGGCTGGGGGCACAGGCTCCCCTATCTCCTACATGCTGGAGGAGCTGGTGGTCTGGTGGACGTGAAAGGAAGGTTCTGTGGGACGTGGACCAGTAACCGCCTCTGACCCTGCCTGTGTTGAGGCAGGAAGCAGCCAACCATCCTCACGGGACCTTGTGGTAGAAGTTGTGGTCACTGGGGCAGGGAACTGAGAACTACTTGGGGTGGGGGCACTGTCTCTAAACAACGAACACGAACTTCAACCCCCCATGAGCTTGCCACACTTCTCTTGCAGATACAAACTGGAGTCTTGGGAAACCAGACCACCACCCAGAAACCCAGGAATGGGGCCCCAGCCCTCGGCAGCCTGGGCGGCGGCAGCACCCTTGTCTTCTTGACTAACATCGTCATCCAGCTCTTCCACCTCAGATGAGGTGACACGCCCCAGCCCAGCCCTAGTCCCGTGCCCCCAGGACAGCTGCCACCATCACTAGCAAGAGAAGCCCCTCCCTGCCCCATCCTTGGGAGGGGCTGATGCTAGAGATGAGCAGGTTGTGGGAACTGACACGTAGAGCCTGGGGGGCCATGGCCGACACAGCGAGATACTGACATGGAGGGGCAAGCACCACCCAGCCGGGGATCAATAAAGTTGTCATGTACTTGGAGTGGGGTCCTGTGTGTGGTCACTGGACGTCACCAGGCCCAAAGATCCAGGTCTGCAGCAGCACCAAGGGGCCACCTATAGCCCCATCAGCAGGCGAGGTGGCACCAGCGAGCTCGCACCTCACCTGCCTTGCGCCAAAGTCCAAATGCGGAGGCCCTTCCCCTTCGAATCCCCTTGCAGGGACACGACGCAGAACCTGCCATCTTCACCCTCCCTTTAGTTGCATTTGCTTACCTGTCCCTGCGAGTTTGGGAATGATGGTCCCAGAGGACCCCACCCCCACCCCCTCCCAGACCCTGGACATCCCCAGTTGCGGAGGCTCAGAGAGCCCCCCACTCCACTGCCTCGGTGTCCTCAGAATGACAGATTCAGAGAGAAGCCCCCCCACCACCAGCCTATAGGGGTTCCCAGCCTCACAGCCATCCTCCTGTCTTCAAGTCCCCAACCACTGGGGACTGAAAAAGACGAAGAGGCCACTGTCCATTTCTTCCCTGCCTACCCATGGGCTGGGAAGGCAGGAAGGACAACCCTCCTGGGTGCGGGCTGGTGGAACTGGGAGCTGAAAAGCAGGAAGGGAACTCTGGAGAAGCCCCCAAGGGCCTCGACCATCTGCCTCTTCCTGGAGGGCGTTGGCCAAGGGGACAAGTGTCTACCAGATTGAAAGACTATGTCCTGCCCTCTCTGAGCTGGGTTAGGGACCAAGACCCCCTGTTCTGGCTTCTTGGGGGCCAAACCTTTAGGACTTGAGACCAGAGTTGGGGGAAATTGAGAGGAGCCCGGGTGGGCAAAGCCATTTGAGGTGTGGCTCCCACTTGCCTTTCCCACCCCGCCCACTGAGTCCCCACCACACTGCACTTCCCAGTTTCCGCCCCTGGACTTGTCTGCATCCCTCTGCCACCCTCTAGCCTGGCTGACTCCTTCTCATCCTCCACATCTTAGCTGAGGGTTCCCTCCTTCGAGCAGTGTTCCCTGCCCTGTGCCCCTAAAAGATTTAGGTTCCTCCCCTGTGCATCCCTCCACTTCCATTCTCACCCAGTCACTGAGTGTATCACCGTTCCCATCGGGATCCTCCACTGGACTCTGAGTGGCTTGAGGGTGGGGACCAAGGGGCTTGGTTCATATTTGTGTCCCCACAGCCCAGTGCCAAACCTGGCTCAGAGCAGGACCTGAGAACACATCATTTGGGGTGACTGCATACAAGACCACACTCAGCGGTTAGCCTGGTCCCACTGTTCCCTCTGTGGCAGACGGGGGCCTTACCTGGGCCCCAGAACTGGAGCTGGGAGGGACGAAGCCCACCTGAGTGCAGGCAAGTAAGAAGGCAGGTGAACAAATCCTCACTCCCACCCCCAAATACCAAGGCGCACAGAGATGAGGGTACCTGGGAGCATATTATAAAAGTTTGTTACAACAAAAAACCCTATAAAAACATTTCATCCCAGGGAGCGCCTCCAGGGCTGGGGGGTGGGGGGAGGTTCAAAGCACACGGACAGTCCAGATCTGGGATGCCCTGTCCTTGGCCAGCTCCCACAGCACTGCGTGGTCCCGGTCGTAGCCCTGGCCACCTGGGGGAGGGGGTAAGAGATGGGGAGATGGTCAGAGAGAGCTGGGGACTCTGCTGCCTGCAGGGGCCTTCTCCCACACACATGCTCAACTTACCCTTCACATCTAGGATCCGGCCTTCAAACATCTGGCTGCAGATATGGCCTGATTCACTGATGCTCCACGTATGGCGGGGAAGGCGGCTCTCAGCCCACAGCACTACCTTGGAGCCGGTGCTGGGGGTGCCAATCACCTGCAGGCTCATGGTGGGGGCCACCTGAGGCCCCAGGAGGTCGTCAGGCACTGGCCTTCCCCACAGAGACTCCACCAAACCCAAGACACCATTGACACACCCAGCTTTGAACCCTGGCTTGTATGGACTGTGACTCTGGGCAAATCTCCTAATCCTTCTGAGCTCTGGTTTCCTTGGGGACGGCTGTTGTGAGGGTTTAATGTAAGAAACCATAAAAGGGCTGGAAAAATATGAGCTCCTCCAGGAAGCCTTCCATGACTGACTCCTGAAGCACAGGCTTTAGCAGCAGACAAGCTTCCACATACTTACTGGCTATGTGACTTTCAGCCAGTTACTTAACTTCTCTGTGCTCGTTTCCTCACCTATAAAATGGGAAGTATAATAGAACTTGCTCCCTAGTGCCCTCTAGGGATTACATGAGGCATTCACATGAAGAAACTTGCAAGGTGCCTCCCTCCAATGCCACCTTCTCGGGAAGGGCTTCCCTTGTCAGAGCTACTGATACTTCCTATTTTCCTTTCTTATTGTATTTTTCCTCTATTGCATTTTTTAACACCTAAGGTACTAAGATATTTTACTCATGTGTTTCTTTCTCTCCCCACTAGGATGCAAGCTTCAGGAAGGCAGGAGTTGTTTCTGTCTTCTCACTGTTATATTCCCAGCACCTAGAACAGGGCCTGGCACATGGCAGGTGCTCAGGAAATGTCTGTGGAGTAGATCTATCATTATTAATAGGATCCAAATCTGTCACAGGATATCAGAGCTGAGTGGTCCCTTAGAAGCATCTGGTTCAATGCTCTTGTTTTGCAGACGGGAGACAGGCCCAGAGAAGAGCCCAAAGTGCCCAGGGGTACACAGCCTGCATTCTCCACCTCCACCAGGGTCCTGGTGTTTGTGTATCTCTCTGTCTCTCTGGCCAAAGGCTGGGGCCTGTTCCTGACTGGGAACAGGCTGGGAGTCCCAAAGGTAGGCTTAGTGAGGGTCTGGGGCCCTGGTGACCCTGTCCCAGTCCCTAAACTGGTACCTGGTTCTTCAGCAGCCCATGCTCGTAGTACCAGACACAGCTGCCTCCAGCTTGGGGCTCAGAGACCACCACGCGGCCCGCCTTCATGTCCTCCACGTGGTCCGGCACTGCCAGGAATCCCCCCAGGGCCGCATTCCAGAGGTGGAAATAAGCCCGGCGCTGGTGAGTGGGGGGAGCTGAGAGTCAGGGGTCTCTGGGCAGGGATGCTCCCACTTGGGCCCCCAATGCCCTCAACTCTGGACCCTCCAGTATCCCAAGCTCCCAAGCTCTCCCTCCTGCCCCAAACCATCCTCGACCCTGCTTCTAAGTCACCCCTTCTTTCTCACACATATGCCGGGGGCACATGCACAGTGCACATGCACACAGTTCCACATCTGTAGAGAGACACACAGAAACACTGGCAGATACACCCAAGATCCGCATGGTTGTACAAGAGTGCCGCAGATACAAACACATGGATACACATCGAAATGTACGCTCACACTATTTGCTCCCCCAGCCGACTCCATGCCAGGCGCTTATGTTTGCCAAAAGTTTGGATGTGTATAGGAATACAGATGTGCACACACACTTACAGAGAGAAATGCACGCACTACCCATGCTGAAGAGGTACCACAGCAGGGCGGACACTGGGCTGTCAGACATCAGACCTGGCTCGGCCCCAAATCACCTGGGGGTCTCGGATGGTGGTGACAGTAATAATAGTAATAATAATAATCACGGCTAACGTTTGTTGAGTGCCTAACCATTCAAGCACTGTTCTAAGGGCTTTACATCATTATTATCTTCAATCCTCTAAACAACTCTATCGTACATAGCACCCCCATTTTAAAGATGAGGAAACTGAGGCCCATGGAGGTAAAATACTTGTGAAGATTGCAGAGCAAATTCTTGTCCACTTCTCTGGGCCTTTATTTCCCCATCTGTAAAATGTGAAGGTTGGAGATAATCTCCAAGATTCCTTCTAGCAATGATGTTATAAGAGTCTGAAATAGGGACCACACAAGTTTCCTCACACAAAGACACACACTTTCAACGGTGTCACAAGTACAGGCACGTGCAGTCATAAATATACTCTCACAGATGTACAGGGTGAGGGGATGACAAACATCCCCCCACAGATCACCTCCAGAGGACACATGCATACAAGTGGTATCACAGACGCAGAAACGCCCTCAGATGGGCACACGTGTGCGCGCGCACACACACACACACCCCTCTGTGGCCATGCCTCCACATAAATGCACATGCACATAAATGAGACACATGTCCAGACATGCACTCACAGACATACGGAAACACAAGTACAGACACAGTGTTTCAAAGTGAAGTGTGCTTACCACTGGTGGGTGGTACAGGAGATAATTTTCAGGCTTATGTGGATAAGCCTTATTGTTAAAAATTTAACGGTAATGAATTTATCACAATGTCTATTAAGGAAAAATCATACATACACATCAAACCCATGATCTTATAGACATGACTCCTTAGGGTAGGATAAAGTAAAAAAAAAAAGTGAGTTGGTTTAGAGGAAAATATTAAGGAGACAATGGTTCAGAATGAATGATGGTGTGACAAAAATTGTGACAAAAGTACACAAAGGCTGAGTCTGGGAAACATGAGAAACGCACAGACAGACAAACAGCCAGACAGACTGGCCCAGACGTGCTCAACCCGACATGCTACCTACCTGCTTGATGGGGTAGAGGGAGCCCACCCTCTGGGTCCCACTGTACGTCAGCCAGTTGGTGATCTCGCAGCTGCCCACCAGCCACTGGCGGCCCCGGAAGTCACTGTGCTGGCACAGCACCCAGCTGGGCCCCGCAAGTGCCGCAGACACAGCGAGGAAGACAGACAGGCAGACAGGCAGGCAGAAGAGGAGGAGCAGCCGTCAGAACATTCTCCACCTCCTCCTCTCTCATGCCCGGACTCCTCTGCCTGGGGTTCAGGTCCCGGAAGGGGGTAGAGAGGGAGGCTGGGAGGGAGCTCTGGGGTTTGCAGGGCAGAGGAGGGTCCTGGAGAGCACCTCGGGCTGGGGTCCAAGCCCTGAGGGCCAGTGACCCTTCCCCCCTCTCCCTCCTGGCGTGGAGGGGAGTGCAGTAGAAGTGGGGGAAGACCTGGAGGCCCCCGACCTCCCTCCCTCCCTCGCAGCCCCCGCATCCCCGCGGCACACTCACAAGCCCCCCTTGATCCGTACAGACAGCACGTGGTTGTTGAAGCCCTCGGCTTGCAGGCTCCGCAGCTCCCCACTGAGCTCGATCTCCTTCCCCTCGAAGCACTCCAGGCCATACAGGAAAATGGATGGCTCTGAAAAGTGCTGCGGCCGGGGGCACAGAGAAGGGGTGAGGCCACGAGAGTCCCCGACTCAGTCCCTCTAGTTCCAGACACCCCAACTCCCAGAATGGTCTTTCAGGTTCTCTTCCCTCCTGAGCTCCACCCCACAGGGCCCCTGACTCCTGGATGCCTCCAGCTGGGTGGCCCCCGGGTTCTCAGATGTAGCATGTGCCAGATAGAACCCCCATTGCCCCTCAAACCTCCTCCCCAGCAAATGGCGCTTCTAAGATGAGTGCCAAGAATAATACTGGTCATTATAGCAGTTCTCATGTATTCAGGGCTTACTACACGCCAGGTTCTGTGCCAAGTGCTTTACCTGATCTTATTATAACGTCTCAACTGCCCTATAAACAGGTGATATTATTATCCCCACTTAGAGGGAAACTGAGGCTAGAGAAGGTAAATCACTTGCTCAAGGCCCTAAGGCCAGGCTTCAGAACCAGGTCTGTTTGTCTTCAGAGCCCAGCATGTAGTTGTACAGAACCCGGCTCTGTCTATTATCAGCTGCGTGACCTGAAGCAAGTCACGTGACCTCTCTGTGCCTCAGTTTTCACGTCAGAAAAAGGGAGAAGATAATAGTTATATGGCTCATAGGGCTGTGGTGAGGATTAAATGCCTTAGTGCATGGGAAGCCTTTTACACACTGCCCGGAGCATGGTACAGCAAACACCAGCTGTTCTGCTTGTGTCACTCCCACTGGCCACCCAGTCCATAACCAAGTCCTACAGACTCCAGGTCCTTCATCAGCCCATGTCACTTCTCTCCACATCTTCCTAGTCCAGGACATCATCATTTGTCCTGGATCACTGTAGCAGCAGCCCCACTGCCTTCCTCCGCCCACCGTTCCCCCCACGCAGCAAAGCCACCTTGCTGTTCCACTCCTCCCTGCCCAGAATCACCACCTCATCGGTCGCCCCTGCTCCCAGCCCACCCCTGAGTGCTAGTCCCTCCTGGCCCTGTCCCACCTCAGTTTCAGGACACAGCACTCTGAGCTGTAATCTTTCTGGGTTCCTTGAAGGCAGGGCTATGTCTGATATATTGCAGGGCTCCAGGACCTATCTCAGCAGGGGCTCAATAAATCCCTAGTAAGCTGACCTGGCTTTGAAGCCCTGGGGTCAAGGGGACCTGGGGTGGTTCTGAAGACTGGGTTTAAGCCCCAAAGCCCACTCAGCAGGGAGAAGAGGCTCTGTGTGTGGGCTCCCCCAGCAGCAACCCCTGCCTCAGGGGTGCCTGGAACTGGAGCAGGGCACTTACCAGGGGCACCTTCTGGAGAGAGCCCAGGACCGTGGAGGCCAGGCAGCCCATGGCTGTGAGAGTGGGGAACTCGCCCTCAGAGAGAATGTGCTGCTCACCCTCAAAGTTCTTCTCATCAAACAGGATCCAGCTGGGGAAGGAAGGGGAAGAGTGGGGGGATGTGAGTAGATATTTGAGCCCACCCTCTCCTTGGCCTGCCCAGGCCCCCCTGAGATACAGCAGAGTGGATGCAGACTTGACGGGGATCCCCCGGTCCAGGGGAGGCCAAGGATAAATGGGCATTGCAGCAGCAGGGACTAAGGTCAGACTTAAAAAAGGACTGAATGAAATCATACCGTCCTTCGGGGGAAATTTGGCAACATCAAGCAAAACTCCATGCACAATTACTCAGCAATCCCATTTCTCAGAATCTATCCCAAGGGTCAGAATCTAACCCTTCAAAAACATGAAATGACACATACATAAGGCTATTGATTACACACTGTTTGCAGTGGCAGAGTGGGAGCAGCCACATGTCCATCAATTGGGGATTAGTTGAATAAACTAAGAATCTGGAGTGTACCACAGCAGTCAAAAAGAATGAGGAAGAGTTCTTAAAGGGATATAAAGTGATATCCAAACTGTTAAGTAAAAAAATCAAGGTGGGGCTTCCCTGGTGGTGCAGTGGGTGAGGGTCCGCCTGCCAGTGTGGGGGACGCGGGTTCGTGCCCCGGTCCGGGAGGATCCCACGTGCCGCGGAGCGGCTGGGCCCATGGGTCGTGGCCGCTGAGCTTGCGCATCCGGAGCCTGTGCTCTGCAGCGGGAGGGGCCACAGTGGTGAGAGGCCCACATACCGCAAAAAAAAAAAAAAAAATCAAGGTGCATAACAGTGTTTACAGTATGCTTCCTTTTAAAAAAATTGAGATATAATTCACAAACCATAAAATTCACTCTTTTAAAGTGTACAATTCAGTGGTCTTTAGTATATTCACCAGGTTGTAGTATGCTTCTTTTTGTGTAAGAAAATGGAGGAGGAGGAAAACCAAACATATTTGGTTTCTATAATTATATGTAAATTTATGAGTGCATATTTGCTCATATCTTCAAAAAGAAACAATGGATGAATAAACTAAACACACACACACACACACACACACACACACGCACAAAAGATTACCTATAGGGGAAGGGAGTGGAAAAGGTAGCAGGGACAGAGATGAAAGCTATTGTTTTTTTAAGTCTTGACTTTGGAAATATTATGGACTGAATGTTTGTATCTCCCCAGAATTCCAGTGTTGAAGTCCTAACCTCCAATGTGATGGTCTTTGGGAGGTAATTAGGTTTAGATGAGATCAAAAGGTTAGAGACCCCATGATGGGATTAGTGTCCTTATAGGAAGAGGAAGAGATAGGAGCTTTCTTTCTCAGCCATGTGAGGACACAGCAGGAGGCGGCCATCTGCCAGCCAGGAAGAGAGCCCTCACTAGGGAACCAAATCAACCAACACCTTGATCTTGGACTTCCAGCCTCCAGATCTGTGAGAAAATAAATTCCTGTTGTTTAAGCCACCCAATGTATGATATTTTGTTACAGTAGCTCAAGCTGACTAAGACAGGAACACTACAAATATTTTATGTAATTAGAAAACAGAATTAAGTAAAAATGAGAAGTATTCATAAAAATTAAAATAAACAAAATAAATGAACCTAACTGTGTATCAGGTTGGTGGCATAACTGCACAGAGAAAAAGTATTATTTCAAATGTCTTAAAAACACAATAGTTTGAACTGTACATACCTAATGGGATGTAGGTGAATGTTCTGAGGACAAAAAGAACAACAGAGAGACCTCAAACAGCTTTCACTGGTTTTTACTGTTAGTAGTAATATCAGTATTATAATTTTGAAACACCTAGCGTGCAGATTTTGGTCTCCAAAGAGCATTATGCATTAAAAGCAACCAGGATTCTTTGGGAAATGATTCCCGGTTTGAGGCAAAAAATGTACAAAATGATCCTGGAACATCTTACTGCACCAGAAAAACAAGGAAGTTATAAAAAAAACTATTGGGGTCATATAAAAAATACCCAGGAAGCAATTTGGAGGTGCTCCCATTTGCCAAAGATGAAACAATTTGAGTACACAAAAGAACAAGTGACTCCAAGGGCCTGGAGCATTTCATATACATAAAAAACCCGTGAGTTCATAACAATACTTTAAAAAATCTTCATTGGTCAGCTCTGGAGGTTGCTAGGGCACCAATTCAGAAATTATTCTGAAAATTGATAGAAAGGGGCAAACACTGATTCTTGGGAAAAGATCAAACGGCCTTTTTTGTATAAACTATTTCAGGTAAACAAATAGTTGAAAAGGGAAAGTTCTTCTTTATAGAAGTATTCCAGCCATTGTATGTATAGGGAATAACAAAACTTAGAAAATCATTTTGTAACCTCTAAAGAAATAATGGGTCTAGGCAATTATCATCAATGGATGCTAAAAATCTTTAGGTGAAAGGTCAGAGAGGAATCTTATAATGTAGGGATCTTCATATCATTAAAAATGGGACAGCTAGACATGCGCCTCCTGATGTGATGCAGTGGGAAGTATACATACCACCTCTCATAGTCTTCTTGCCAGCAAAACAAAACAAAAAACCCTGGATCTCATCAAGCCTCTAGATCTAACTACCAGTTTACAGGAAGTATGGGGCACAGAGGAACAAAATTAAAACACCACCAGGAAGCAATCAGGTAAATACAGAAGATGGGAAACTTACAGGGCAAATTATGGGGTTCTTTAAACGAGTAAATGGTATAAAATAAAAAGAAGGGAAAGGTACTGTTACACATTATAGATCAAATGGACCACATGCAATGTGTGGACCTTGTCTAGATCCTGAGAAAAACAAACCAATTTCACAAAGGCATTTTTTGAGATAACGGGAGGAATTCGAACATGGACTGGGTATTAGGTAATAATAAATTATTGTTAATTTACACTATACTGTCTACAGTTTTTACATTTTCTACTAAAACTTTATTTTGCTTTGTTTGCTTTAAGATTGAATGATTTGGGATAGAATAGCTAATCTCAAGAAAGCCAAAGGAGGGAAATCATTTGCAACAAAGACCTCTAATTACAGCCTCGATTTCCAAGCTGAGCTAAGTGCTTCTGTGCAGGTGCCCCCCGCCCCCCTCCCGCCCCCGTCTCCCCTTCCCCACTTTCTCACCTGCCGCCGTGGACCCGGCAAGATTGGGGCTGGAAGGAAGGGGGAAGAGAGGTCTGGTCATCCTCAAAGGAGATGTGGTCGCCCAGGAAGTCCGGACCGGAGAAAAGCTGAATCTGGCGGCAGACACGGAAAGAGATGAGAGTGAAGGAGGGTGATGGAGTGGGACAGAGAGAATGGGGAAGTGGGGGAGAGATTTGAAATGAGGGAAGAGGAGACATAGGCCCCCCCACCAGCTCCTTACCTTTGAGACAAAGTGCAGACTGTGCTCCCCGACCTGAAAGGAGGGACCGAAGTTTCGAGATTTAAGGGGTGTGCTAGCCCCCAGCCTCAATTCCTCTGGTTTCAGTATTCCCGACCCTTTCCGCAGGTCCCTCACCCTCCAGGTCCGTATTAGCCCCGCCCCTTCCAGGAGGCCCCGCCCCCAGGAGCTCCAAGCCCTGTTGTTCCAGTCCCGCCCACCACTGCTGGGGGACGCCAAGCCCCTCCCCTCTAAGAGGCCCCGCTCCTGCGGCGGGCACACACCTGCAGGACCGGCTGCAGAGAGGCGAGGGCGCTGTTGCTTGCGCCCCAGTCGTCGCAGTTGCGGTACACGCCTTTCTCCAGCACGTACTGCTCCCCGGAGAAACCCACTTCCTCATAGGCCACCCACCTGCAGGAAGGGCGGGGCGCGGGTCAGCGTGGAGGAGCCAGTACCTCTGCTGGAACCGCCCCCGGCCGGCCCAGCTCCCGGAGCTTCCGTCACTCACACGCCGCTGAGCACGTGGATGGCCTGCGTTCTGGGGCCGTGTCCCGCCAGCTGCACATCCGGCAATGCCTCGCTCACCTCCACGCCATGCCCCTCAAAGTCCATGGCCTCAAACAGCACCACCTCCGGGTCCCCGAAGTCCTGGGCCCCAGGGACAGTCAGGTTGCTCCCGCCCACCGACGGAAACCCCTGGGAGTGCCCAGACCCCAAGGACGCAGTCCACCAAGGGACTTTGCGGTGAGGTGATCAGTGTGGGCTCGGGAAAGGCATTAGGAGGGAGAGAGGCTAGACCTCAGGGAACACTTCCAGGTGCTCTCGAGAACAGGGAGAGGAGGCGCAAATTCTTCCCTCAACAGATTGTGCTGGGGTAAGTATGGCTGCGGCCAGAGGCAGAGGGATGTCCCAGTTGCTCTTGCTTACCGTCCGGATGACTCGCAGGGAGGTCAGCGCCTTGTTATAGCCTCCCCAATGTGACCAATCAGCGTATTTTCCCTCCTCCAGCAGATACTGGTGACCCCGGAAACCCTCCTTCTCGTAGCCCACCCAGCTGGGGGAAGGGGGAGGCAGACAAACAGACTCAGTTACAGGAAGCCCATGGATGTGTAAGAGAGCTGACCCCACCTCTAGGCAGACCAGGTCACTTCCCATCCCGGAGGGTAGAGGCTAGTGGGGAGGATGAGGTAGAAGGAAGGGTCCTGAGTCCTCACCAGCCCCCAAGAACTTGCAGGGACCCCACAGAGGCCAAGCTGGGGCTCTGGCCGTCCTCTGGCTGCTGCAGGTTGTAGATGTCTCGGCTCACTTCCCAGCTCTGGCCCTGAAAGCCTGGGGCCTCATACACTACAGCCTGCGGGGGAGAGGGGCTGTGTGAGGTTGGTGGGGAGTGATCTGGACCCAGACCCACCCAGCCACCCCAGGATGACTCTACCCAGCATCAACCCAGAGCTAAGCCCTCCCACTCCCTCACTGAGCCCCAAGCCCTTACCTAACTCCTGTCTCTTCTCTGACCTCTGACCTGGTCCTTACACATCAAAAGCCAGTTCCCAGTTAGCCCATCGGGTTTCCACCCCGCCCCTCCCCAGCCCAGCCTCTAGCCCCCAGCTCCCACCTCTCCCACCTTCTAGTCCAGGCCGTGATAGCCACACACATACAAACACCCCACCCAAAGGTCCTCTTTGACCCTGAGGCCCAGATGCCTACCTTGGGCTCCCCTGGCTTCTCCACACTTGGGCATCCCTGCAGAGGAGACAGAGCTGAGACACCAGCCCAGAGGTGCGGGAAGACAGATGGGGCTGGTGACCTAGGGTTTACTTGTTCCTGGAGCCCCTAAAAATGGCCAACCCCATGTCCTCCCTCTCCCCCAACCCTTGGACTAATCCTCCCTCTCCTCCAATCCCATTCCCAATAGGAGCTCCCAGGCCCAGCCTCTTCACCCAGACTACAGGACAAGCCTGTTTGGGACCACCTGCTCCTTACCAATCTCATGGGCTTCAGGGAGCCCACACTGGGATCTGATGCACCCCAGGCCTCTGGGGTGGGGTACTCTCCAGGCTCCAGGATGCAGGGAGTGTCTTCAAAGAAGGGCTTGGGGTATAGAAGCCACCTGAGGGGAGGCAGAGAGGCAGCTGCACCCCAGACTCCTGGGAACACAGATTAGTGGATGGGGTGGAAGCGGTAGAGGGGGGAAAGAAGTTTTGGGGGAGAGGTCCCCATCAAGGGGACTCTGGAGGACATTTCAGGCCCCCATAATTTCCTGCAGCAGCCACTCCATTGATCTCCCCTCCTCCGACCTGGCCCTCTCTAATTGCACACAGCGGCTGAGAGTTCTTTCCAGCAGCCGGACCTGCTTAAAAACTCCTGGTAATTCCCCATTAGCCTCACAATACAGTCCAGCTACACAAAGAGGCCTTTTGTCCTGTCCCCCTGCCTTCCTACTGGACCTCACGTCTCCCCACTTGCTGCTTTCTTTGGCCAGAGTGAACTTTCAAAGTCAGTCTCTCACTTCTGGGCCTTTGCAGGTGCTAGTATACTCTTTTCCCCATTCATTCAATTAACAAATATTTAGGGGCATCTACCCCATGCCAGGCCCTGTTTCAGGCATCAGAGATACAGTAGTGAACAAAACATACAAAGTCCCTGCCCTCATGGAGCTTAGATTCTTCTGGGGCTGACTCGTCCCAGCTGAGGAGTCTCCTCCTCCAGGAAGGCTTCTCTGACCTCAGGCCGGTTTGGTGCTGTTCTGTACTCCCACAGCCCCGTGTCTCTCCATCCTGGAACTCTGGATTGCCACTGTCTGCTTGCTTGCCTGGCCCCACCAGTAGACTGAGCACTTCTTGAGGGCAGGAACCATGTCCTATCACCTCTGTGTCCCCAGCACCCAGCACAGTGAATGTTAAATGTAGGGTTCCCAGAACAGCCCAGACTCACAGTCCTGCGGAGACAGTGGCAGATGCCACCTGCAGAGGCCTCTCCAGGCCCTGGGGGTCCTCCAAGGCCTTGCTTAGCTTCACTTGCTCCCCCTTGAGGCCCTCCTCAGAGTACAGGCTGATCTCTGGGGTAATGTAGTCCTACGGAAGGAAAGGGGTGGAAAAGTGAAGTATAAAACAACAGTCCTCAGAGACCAGCCACACCCACACCTTCTTCCCAAGTCTGTCCAGCTGGGGACTTCTCCCCAGAAGCCAGAAATGACTAGAGTGTTCTCTGAAGGTCAGCCAGACAAGCCTGGGACCAAAGCCCTCACTGGTCCCGCACTGGCCCTTTGGGACCTGAGGCCAAAATTCCCAGTAGGAGCCTGCCAAGTGCCATGCCCTTTGCCTTGAAAGGCAATGGTGGCGGGAGGGGCGGGATAGACAGCCACTTCCTGAGGTCTCACTTTGACCCTTCTTTTGTATACAATTCCAGACTGCATACAAATCTCTATGCTTGTCCAGACTGGCCTCCTTAACCCAGGAAGCTGCACCTCATCCCAGGAAGCTGCAGGTCCTCTCAGCATTCTGGGTGTTTCTTCCTCACTAGGGCCATTTTCATTCACTCACTCCATCAAATGTTTATGAAGCACCTACTGGGTGCAAGGCATATATATAAGGGGCTGTCCTACCCCTTCTCATTTGGTCTTCCCAACGAGAGTTATTACGCGCCATTCGCAGGCTAGGAAAGTGAGGCTCAGTGAAGTTAAGTGGGCTGCCCCAGGGCACACAGCCTGTAAGTAGCAAGACCAAGAACAGAGCACTGCAGTTTTTCTTCACCGTTGCAACCCAGCACGTCCCAGGTGCCTGATACACACTAGGCACCCAATCAGTGCTGAATGAATCAAAGGAACCCAGGTCCACTGGACTTCAAAGCCCTTGTTTTTCTCTTGTACCTCATTACCTCCCACGTGAAGATGACTTTATTGTGAGAAGCCCACAGTAAATTGTCCACAAATATTTGTGTGTTTCTGGAGAGGCTTTGAAAATTCTTGTCCCCTCCTTTGCGTGGCTGGGCCACTGCCCTAGTTAAGATTCTCATCCTCTCTTACCGGGAGGATTTCAACAGCTCTGAACTCAGGGTTATTTGTCCTTCCATTGAAAACAACAACAACAAAAAAAACAAATTAAAAAAAAAAAACCAAAACGTCGGCTAGGCCCTGCTTTTAGATCTTTGCGATCTCATCTGGGTCTCCCTAGTGGCCAAGATGGCTTTGTCAAGCTTAATTTTAGCAGTTTGTAAATTTGTGTTATGAAAACAATATTATTTTTCCCCACTTTACAGATGTGTAACTATAATAAGACTATGTCTTTTCAAACCACATACCCCTCCCTCAAAATTCAGAGGCTCCCCTTGGCTGGAAATCACAGCCCTTCCTGGTCTTCCTGTCTCCAGAATCCCTGTCTTTTCTCCTCCTGGCAACCAGAGGGATGTTTCTAAATCTCTAATCTGTTTATATGGCTTTTCTGCTTCAAACCCAGCCCTCATACCCTAGCTTGACCGTGAGTCCTACAGGGCAGAGAGCAGATCTCCCAACCTACTCATTGCCTGGCGCGGTGCTGGGCACACAGCTGACATGAAAGAGCATCTGTGAGCACGTGAATCAACATACATCCATGGCACCTTGGTTCTGGCCGTGGGCTTGAAAGCTTGGGCCCGGGGTGGGGAGGTGAGTGCTCACCCCTACCCATTTCTGTTGCTCTAACTGAATCCTTCTCCAGCACTAGCTGGAGCTACTGGAGCTTGGCCTCTGCCTGGCCCCTGCCTCCCCAAGCCAGGCTGAGCACACCCAGAATCCTTTTCTTCCCCACTGGCTCCGAGGTCGGGACTTTACAGGGGAGAACATGATAAACCCTGTCCAGGCACCGATCCCATACGATCTCTCCCAGAAATTCCAACTCTAGGTACCTGAGGCTGCCTCCCTCCTCAGGGCCTGGGGCTTAGGGTAGATGGGCAAAACCTGGTCCCCCACACCCAGCCACTCACCCGGACAACCCTCCTCAGGGAGCCGATGCCTTGGGCACTCCATGCTGGCCCCAGAGCTCCAAGTTCCACATCTCCTTCAGGCAGGACCAGCTTCTGGCCCCGGAACGCCGGCTCTTCGTATAGCACCCAGCTGCGGGCACAAAGACCTAGGGTCACTGAGTGGGGAGACGATGTACCCACGGGACAGGGTCTCTGGGTAGCTGAGGGGGTTTCTGCCAGGCACTTCTCACTGAGCACTTCCCACTGCCCTCACATCCCCCAGGTTCACACGCAGGACCCCGCCAGGAACTCCGGACTCACCAGCCTCGTACCACCCGTATGGAAGCCACGCGGGCCCAGCCGGAAGCATCAGCAGTGTCTTCCCAAACCTCCCTGCTGCTGCCTTGGCAGCCAGGCTCCGAGAAGAGCGTCATCTGGAAGGCACAGAGGGGGTCCTCAGGCCCTGTCCACAGATCCCCCACCTCCTGCTGCCCCACCCATTTGCCCCCCACTCCCTACCTTTCCAGGCCTGGTGTTCAGTTTGCCCTGGGTCTTCAATGCTGAGCTCTGGAATGGAGAGCGGTGATAGATCTTATGGGGTTGCCTCCTTACTGTCTCCCCCAACCTGCCATTCCAGGAACCCCACATCCTCTCTATGGCCCTCCACCCCCAAAGAGCTGGCCCACAAAGGATGCTACACTTGCTCCCAACCCCCAGGTGCCTTCATCACTCTGTCCCTGGAAGCTGTCCCCTTCCCCAGCTTCCAAGATATCAAGCCCTTTGGAATCTACAGTGCAAATCTGCTGTTTGGATAGGGAGACGGAGGCCCAGAGAAATGTGGTCACACTGAACTAGACCTCAGACCCATGCCCCTGGCCCCTGGAGACTCTGCCCCCAGTATCATGGTCTTCACACCATCCAAACCCTGGCCCAGATGAGGCCAGGCCCCCTCCATTGCCCACCCAAGGCCTCACTTACCCACCCCTCCGGGGACTGGGCACATGCGGGCTTCTCTGGAGGTGGCCTTTCCCTGTAGAGCAGGGGCAGCTGTCCTGGCACCTTCTTGAGCCCTGGTGCCCTGTGGGATGGTAGAGCGGGTGGTTTTGTGTCCAGTGGTTCCAAAGTGGGGGCCTCCTTGAGGGCAGGCACCAGGCCCCCAAAGAGAAGGCTGCCTCCAAGACGGGAAGTGGGCCGGCTGCCTGCCTGCCACTCTGGCCCGACTTCTGGGTGGGCGTCCTTGGCACTTGCTGTGTGCTTCTTCATCATCTCCAGAAGAGAGCAAGAGACCTGGGGGGGTCGGGCAGGGTGGGAGTCCCAGGAGGGGCCGGGCCTGGCTTTCTCCTGCCTGCGCTGGAGATTTTCACTGTCGCTCAGGTAGGGGTTCTGTGGTTCCTCCTCCTCCTCCTCTCCCTTTTCCTCTTCATTTGCTTCCAGTGCGGGCACCCCCTGGGGGCTGGGTCCCAGCACCCACGGCCCAGGCTGGTCCTCCTCGATGGCAGGCAGCGTGGCGTATATGGCCAGGGAGGAGGAGCGGGGGGATCGTGGCAGCCGGTGAGTGCGGAGGATCTCGGGGGGCTCCATACTCCGCAGGGTGTCCAGGAAAATCTCCAGGTCAGCGGTCAGGGCCACCTCCTCCTCCTCCCTTGATGGCTCCGGGAACGTCTTGCCCTCGGTGGAGTCAGGGACAAGCTGGGACTCCAGGCTGGCCTCTGCTCCTATCAGCCTTGGGGCAGGGGGGCCTCCTGGGCTGAGGGATACCTTGCCCCCTGAGGAGGAGGGGGCAATGAAAGCAGTAGGGCCCTGGACAACTGCTTTCTGGGTGGAATATGGGACAGTAGAAGCACCAGGGCCCTGGACAACCTCTTTTTGGGTAGGAGATGAGATGGGGCTCTCCTCAGATTCCTGAACCTCCCCTTCCTCTTTCGGGGGTGGGACAGCAGGAGCTGTCAGGCCTTGACCAGCCTCCTCCTTGGTGAGAGGAAGGGCAAGGCTGCCTTCAGTACTCTGGACAACCTCTCTTTGGGTGCTAGGGCTGCCTTCTGGGGCCTGGGCAACCTTGGTTGCTTTAGGGGATGAGTCAGCAGGAACCCCAGGGCTCTGCACTACCTCTTTCTGGGTAAGGGAGAAGACAGGGACATTTTCAGAGTCCTGAACAACATTATTCCTTGGGGAGGATGGAGCAGAAAGACCTCCTGGGCTGGTGACAGCCTTCCTTCTTGTAGAGGATGGAGCAAGAGATTGTCCAGGGACTATAAGAACCTCAGGCTTCACCGTGGGCAGGCTGGTGGCAGCAGGGGGATCTGGATGCCCTTCCCTTTCGACGGAGGGCCAGGCCTGGGGTCCCCTGGGCCCGAGAGTCAGCTGGGCCCTAGCATGAGTAGGTACTTCTGGCTGCTCTGGGGGGTGACCTAGGCCCAGGGAGGGGGTTTGGGTCTGGAGTCTGGGAGAAGAGGGTACTGGTGTGTGACCCTGAGAGGTCTGGAGAGGGAGCTGGGTGGGGCTGGACGCTCTCTGCACGCTTGGGACCTCATGGACCCTGGCATCTGGGGCTTTGTCCTGGTCTCGGTCCGGTTGGGTTGCAGGGACATCCTGGTTCTGAGGCGGGTGGGCGTAGTCCGGGAAGCCTGCGGGAGCCAGGACAGAACCGTCCTCTGGCTCTGCTGTCCCCGTCTCAGGCGGCTGCCCCGGGGCTGCACCCTCTGTGCTGCCCAGACCTGGACTCCTTGTCACAGCAGCCAGGGGCCTGGGAAGCCGGCTGGCGGGTGGGCTCCACCCAGCAGGCACAAGGCTACTTAGCAGCTCCAGGGCCTGGCTGCGGCTGGGTGAGTCCTCGGCTCGGGGGCTCACCACCGCTGCCTGCACCACGCGGGCAGCATTGCGGCCCCTGGGCAGGGCCTTGCTCGGGAGCGTTGGCCCCACAGAGTTCGTCACAGAGCTGTTCACCTGTCGGTGCACGTGTCCTCCCACCACCATGGTAGCCCGCACAGTGCGTGTCACCTGCCGTTCCTCGAGGCTCCGGGAGCTCCCGCTGGTGAGACTCACACCCGGGCTGGGCCTGGGCTCATGGGGCCCATGCACCGGCGCCAAAAACTCAGTCTTGGCCGTGGCTCCTGAGCTCAGTGGCTCAGTCCTGGGGTCCTGGGGACTGCCATCACCCTGGTCCACAGCCTCCTTTGGCCTTCCCACTGGCCTTTTCTCCTTGGGGGGCAGCGTGTACTTTTTGGAAAAGATGGGCCCATGGCTCTGGAGGCTTTTGGAGCCAACCCCGTCCCCGGGACCCCGGTGATTCATAGTCTCTTCTTCCAGCGCAGCAAAGCCATTGACTTCCTCCCGACGGTGGCCATACTCAGACATCTCCTCCTGGCGGACTTCCAGCTGGGGCCCTGATACCAGGGACACCTTGTGAAAACGGTGTTTGCTCTCTTCCTGGGCAGGGGGCCGCTGCCGCCATGTCAGTGTGGTACTCACCACTCGGGCCTTGGCCCGAGCTGGGGGCCCACTGGCCTCCTCCTTGTTGGGCCCCAGCAACGGATCCTGAGGTGTCCTTGGCTCACTGTGGTCCAGCTCACTGCAGAGGGTGCCGGGAAGAGGAAAGACAGGGTCGGGAGTGGTCAGGGTGGCTGTCTGCAGTGCAGAATCACTCCCCCTGCCAAGGTCAGGCTGAGTAACCGCAGGCAAATCATGTGAGCTTTGGAGCCTTTGTTTCTTCATCTGTAAACTGGGCACGATACTCTCAGATCTCCCACCCCCTCCCTACTTTCAGGTGTTCTCCTTTGCCAGGGTCCTTCAAGGGGTGAAGCTAAGGGCTAAGCCTAGAAGGAGAGAGAAGGGAGAGAGCAGAAAGGCATATGGGTCTGACCCACTGGTCTGTGGATGGGGCTGGGACTCTGCCCAAGGAGCCCTGGGGCTAGTCCTCCAGGAGCTGAAAACTAGAAAACCGAAAAACTGAGAATTAGGCAAGTGACGTCTGACCGTGTTTCTGATCACTATAAAGGAAGGTAGGTAAGGAAAGGTAAGGAAGGAAAGGAAGGAAGGTAAGGAAAGACAGCTTTGGCCTCCAGCAAAGTTGGGTTCCCCCTGGCCCTGTCACTCACTAGCAGGATGACCTTGGGCAGCCACTTCTCTCCGGCAAGCTTCAGGGCCCCCAGCCACAAAACTGGAATAACAAGAGTATGTGCTGGGTTCACAGGGTTATTGTCAGCATCCAGTAAGAAAGAAAGAATAAAAACTCACTCTATGAGAAAAACAGATATCGTATATTAACGCATATATGTGGAATCTAGAAAAATGGTACAGATGAACCTATTTGCAGGGCAAGAATAGAGACACAGACGTAGAGAACGGACGTGTGGACACGGTGGAGGGGGGAAGGGGAAGTGGGATGAATTGGGAGATTGGGATTGACATATATACACTGCCGAGTGTAAAATAGATAGCTAGTGGGAAACTGCTATATAGCACAGGGAGCTCAGCTCAGTGCTCTGTGGTGACCTAGATGGGTGGGATGGCAGGGACGGAGGTCTAAGAAGGAGGGGATATATGTATACATATAGCTGATTCACTTTGTTGTACAGCAGAAACTGTCACAACATTGTAAAGCAACTATACCCCAATTAAAATTTTAAAAAAAGAAATGGATGTTAAAAGAAAAAAACTCACTTTATAAACTAAAACACTGGCTCATAAGCTTCCTCATAAAGAACAAATTATTCACTATGGAAAACAGTATGGAGGTTTCTTAAAAAACTAAAAATAGAGCTACCATATGATCCAGCAATCCCACTCAGAAAAGACGAAAACTCTAATTCAAAAAGATACATGCATCCCAATGTTCATAGCAGCACTCTTAACGATAGCCAAGACATGGAAGCAACCCAATTGCCTAGCAACAGATGACTGGCTTAAGAAGATGTGGTATGTAAATACAATGGAATATTACTCAACCGTAAAAAAGAATGAAATATTGCCATTTGCAGCAACATGGAGTATTATACTTAGTGAAGTAAGTCAGACAGAGAAAGACAAACATTATATGATATCACTTGAATATGAAATCTAAAAAATAATACAGGGGCTTCCCTGGTGGCATAGGGGTTAAGAATCCGCCTGCCAATGCAGGGGACACAGGTTCAAGCCCTGGCCGGGGAAGATCCCACATGCCGCGGAGCAACTAAGCCCGTGTGCCACAACTACTGAGCCCATGAGCCACAACTACTGAAGCCCACGCACCTAGAGCCTGTGCTCCGCAACAAGAGAAGCCACCGCAATGAGAAGCCCACACACCGCAATGGAGAGTAGCCCCTGCTCGCCACTAGAGAAAGCCCGCGCACAGCAACGAAGGTCCAATGCAGCCATAAATAAATACATAAATAAATAAATAATACAAATGAATCTATATGCAAAACAGACTCACATACATCGAAAACAAACTTATGGTTACCAAAGGGGAAGGGGAGGGGATAAATTAGGAGTATGGTATTAACAGATACAAACTACTATATATAAAATAGATAAGCAAAAAAAAAAAAAAATAGATAAGCAACAAAGATTTACTGTATAGCAAAGGGAACTATATTCAATATCTTGTAATAACCTATAGTGGAAAATAATCTGAAGATACATATAACTGAATCACTTTGCTGTACACCTGAAACTAACAATTATAAATTGTTATTAATTAACTACACTTCAATTTAAAAAAACAGAATAAATTATTTATAAATTATAAACAAGGGACTTCCCTGGTGGTCTGGTGGTTAAGACTCTGTGCTCCCAATTCCAGGGGCCTGGATTTGATCCCTGGTCAGGGAACAAGATCCCATGTGCATGCTGCAACTAAAAGATCCCACGTGCCACAACTAAGACCCAGCGCAGCCAAATAAATAAATAATTTAAAAAGTTATAAACAAACATTCCCACTTTGCACATGAAGGGGGGAAGGCTCAGAGAGGTTAGGAAACTTGCCCAGAGTCACACAGTAGCAGAGGCAAGAGTTAAACCCAATCCTAAGTGCTTAACCACCAAATCAAATTCCCTGATGTATCTGGTAAACTTAGACTCTGTGGTTTGGGGGTTTACTTTTATTTCACCTCTTTTTTTTTTTTTTTGCAGTACGCAGGCCTCTCACTGTTGTGGCCTCTCCTGTTGCGGAGCATAGGCTCCGGATGCCCAGGCTCAGCGACCATGACCCACGGGCCCAGCTGCTCCGTGGCATGTGGGATCCTCCCGGACCGGGGCACAAACCCGTGTCCCCTGCATCGGCAGGCGGACTCTCAACCACTGCGCCACCAGGGAAGCCCCTGGGGGTTTACTTTTAAAGGAGGCCATACAGTGACTGGAGGGGCCAGTCAGCTACTAAGACTTCCAGGCTGCATTGAGCAGGGCAATCCTATTCTCAGGCCTCAAGGACCCAAAAGGTCAGCTTGTTCCACATCAGCCTCAGTACCAGCCTGTCTTCAGCTCCTCCTTTCTGTGAGGCAGCCCCCAGACCATTATAAGGGCAGTTAAGGCCAGAAATGGACCCATGCCCCCAACTTCCCTCCTCCCTCTCTATTTTCCTCCCTCCTGAGAGGCTGGTAGAACCCAGAACTTTGGCCCTGTCTTGTGGCCCCATCAGTGACTCAGGTTTTATGATGGGCAGAGATGAATGGGGATGAGGCCCAGGGAAGGCTGACCTGACTTGGGGACCACTGGTGGCCGTGACAACATGTGGCCTGGCCCAGGATGGGGTCTGAGTGGCCCCAGAAAAGCCTTGTGTATGGGGGAGGTGAGGGGCTGAGATGGATGCCCAATCCTTTCCCCGGGCCAGAATTCCTGAGAGCGACACACTCAGACACCTGAGGCCCTGAATTGCAGCCCTTTCCTGAGGCCTGACCCTCTCCCCTGTCCTCCTTGCTGAGACTCCCCCGCACATGGAGCTTCACCCCTTGACGAGCCCCTGTCCCAAGTCTAATCTCCATTTCTGAAGAACAATAACAACTACCATTCGCTGAGATTCCCTGTCCGTGACGGCAGATAGTAAGGGTCAAAGCCTGGGTTCTAAGTCATTTATTCATTCATTCATTCAGCACTAATCGTGACACGTGATGCGCTAGGCCCTGGTTAGGTTCATCCAAAGCCAATTTTCTCTTGGAGGTGGTATCCTAGGAGTCCAGAAGTCAAAGAATTAGACATAAAAACAGGAACCACATTTGGAAAGCCTCCATAGGCTTTGGCAAAGCAACAGGAGAGCAGCTTCAGAGGAAGCCACTGGTAATCAGATCAGATATATCAGTGACCTATGATTCTATGCTTCTCTCAACCCAACCCCTGGACAACACCCCCGATAGTCATTCATTCCACAAGCATGTGATCATTTGTTTCTGCTTGCATACCTCTAGCCAGCGACAGGGAGGTCGCAATTTGACAGCTGACCTGTCCCATCCCTGAATAGTTGTGATGGCTAGAATGTTCTTCAAACTATGCAGGAATCTGCCTGCCTATAGCCCTCCCCCATATTGTCCTTCCTCTGAAGACACACCCCAATGACACAGGATGCCTCTCCCAGGCCAGCAGAGATGCCCATTTCCAGAGCCCTCTCTTCTTCAGGGCCCAGGACCATAGGTGGATTTGTCACAGGTTAACCTGTGCCTTCCAAATCAGGTGTGTGGGGCTGGGAAAGGGAGAGGCTGAGGAGGGGGCGAGAGGAGTGTGGGAAAGAGCCTCATCTAACCCGACACGTCCTGGATTCTCCCTGCTTACCTGTGAGTCACCCACAAACTAGGTCAAACCAGCCCACAGGCGTACAAGCTCGTGCTGCGTCACACACAGACACACACGGCACAGACGCACAGAGTCACACAGGCACAAAAACGCACATAGATGCTTACCCCAACGTACGCAGTCAGACACACAAACAGAGTCAGTCACAGACACTCGGGGATACACACACAGGGACACAGCAGACACACAAGACATACACAGAAACACACAAACACAGTGACACATGCACACACATTAACAGTACACACACACACACACACACACACACACGAGTCTATTCACAGCCCCCAGCCCTCCTCCCCTTGAAATTCACCCTTATTTGAACAGATGCACACACTTGGATGCATACACATCTTACATTTCCAGACCCAACTGCGTTGTGCCTCCCCACCCCCCACATTTGCCAATCCTGGCCCAGAGAACCCTCCTCCAGAAAGGGAACAGAGAAGGATGACAGCCCTGGAGGTCCTCTTCCTTCCTTTCTAAGTGAGCGCTTGCCTCCTGCGAGTCTGTCATTATCCACCTGTGCCCAAAATAGTCGGAGTAGAAGATGGAGCCCAAGTCCCCCAGATGAACTGCCTGCTCCTTCCTTTCCCCTCTCCAAGGACTGCCCCTCCCACTCACCCTCCCTCTCTCTGCAGCCCTTCTCCCCCAGCTGGAGCACAACCTCCCCTGGCAGCAGGTCTCTGAGCCAGCCTGGGTCGCACATGTCCCTCTTCCTTGTCACAGAATCATTACCCTGACTCCTGCCCAGAAGCCTGGTCATCCCTGATGCTGCCTCTGCTGACACAGTACTGCCAAATCTGCTCCACGAGGTTACAGAAAGCTCTGCAGTCCACACTCAACACTCCACTGCTTGCACAGGGCCACTGAGGCCTCCGTTAGAGGCAGGAGAGAGAAGTAGTTAGAACACAGGTACCCGGGTTCAAATTCTGGCCCCTTCACTTTCTAGTTGACTTTGAGCAGGTGATGAAACCTCTCTGAGCCTTAGTTTCCCTATTGTAATTGGGGCGGAAAGGTGGAGAGCAGGATTAGTCCAACTTCATGGGGCTGTTGTGAGGATTAAACAGAATTATGCTTAGAAAACGAACCATAAGTGACAGCCGCCACCATCATCGTTAGGAAATTTTCAGAGCCCTGTTTGAGGCCCAGTGCCCTTCCTGGTGGTTCTAGAGAGATCCCATGTTCATCCCCTCTTCAGTGAGTTTTAGGGGACACATCCTTCCACCTCTGAGCCCACCAGGCAGATTCAGGAGAGTAATTTCAACACATTAAAAACGGAGGCTTGGGAAACTCAGTGCCTGTTTCCGTGGCTGCCAACACAGAACCATGTGGGGTAATTATTGCTGCGACTGAAGCTTTATTAATAAGCAGCCCTGAGCTTCCCTGGTGGCGAAGTGGTTAAGAATCTGCCTGCCAATGCAAGGGACACAGGTTCGAGCCCTGGCCCGGGAAGATCCCACATGCCGCGGAGCAACTAAGCCCGTGCGCCACAACTACTGAGCCTGAGCTCTAGAGCCTGCAAGCCACAACTACTGAGCCCACATGCCACAATTACTGAAGCCTGCGCTCCTAGAGCCCGTGCTCCGCAACAAGAGAAGCCACGACAGTGAGAAGCCCGCGCACCGCAACGAAGAGTAGCCCCCGCTCGCCGCAACTAGAGAAAGTCCGCGTGCAGCAACAAAGACCCAAAGCAACCAAAAATAAATAAGTAAATAAATTTATAAAAAAAAACATCCGTGCTATTTCAGCAGCCCAACTCTCTAGAGTTCAAAGTATTTTCCTGTAACCACCTCCTCCTTCCTCATCTCCAGCTACCAAATCTACCTGACAACTCAAGGCCCAGAGAAGTTAAGCAACTTGCCCCAGGACATACAGCACTTTGGCTGAGAGCCTCTTCTCAGGCCGGGAATGTGGTCTCCGGAACAGAACGAGGGAATGAGGGTGTGTTGCTGAGGATAAGGTGACCCCTGCCCCATCCTCTCCATGACAGGATATCCCCCTCCTCAGTCGGACAGAGGAATAGGGAAGCACTGGGCCCCAGGATGTAGCCTTTGGATGAGGGGAGGGAAAGGAGGGCAGAATTGGGAAGGGGAGGGGATGGCAGAGTCAGCTCACCCCCAGGGAACTGAATGAATGGGCCTTGAGTTGGAGAAGCCCGGAGACAAGATAGAGACCCAAGAGGGGTCAGCCAGGCCGGTTTCCCCTCCCCGCGTTGCCTCACGTGGGGCGAAGTCGGACTCACCATCTATGCGGAGACCCAGGCATCTGGCCAGCCTGGAGCTCCTGCCGCTGGGCCGTGCTCCCCTGATGTGGTGGGGCTCTCAGCCGGGGCTCCTGAGGCAGGTCCACCAGGCACCCTGTGATGGGGCGGGGGCCCTGGGGAGGCTCCTGCCAGCCCCTGGATTCCTCAGGGCCGCAGGCGTGGGGAGCTGGTTGGGCCAGTTTGGGCTCCTGAGTCTCCTCCCCAGGTGCTTGCCCACGCCCCTGCAGGGTGCTGGTGATGTGGTAGCAGAGGGACACTCACGTAGAGTCTGGGCTGGCTCGGGCAGGGCTGGCCCTGCGCTGGTAGGCTCACCCTTTTGCCCCCTCTGCCCTGGGGGAGGATGCTGGGCGGGGCCGCACGTCTTCCGGGTTGCTGGGTGGCTCAGGCCTCAGAGGAATCTCCTGGGCTGTGTACGGGGGTTGCAGGCAGGTGCAGCCTGGAGATCCTTGTTCCAAACATCCAGGAGCTGGTGGTGGGCATGAGGGACACCTGGTCCCAGCAGGCTCTGCTGAGGTCACCGCCAGTGCCAGGCTCTCTGGCCCCACAGAGGCAGAGTTGGCCAGGTCAGAGGCGCTGCCCACTGCTGGCCTCTGTAGGCGCCCCGGTGGCTCAGCAGACCGCCCTGAGCTGTGTCATCGCTTCCAAAGCCAGGAGCCACGGCTCCCTGCCCAAAGGTCCAACTCTGAGAGGCTCTGGGCTTGGGCCTGAGGGAAAGCAGAGGCAGAGACCGGGTGACAGCATCACTCCCCTGCCTTCTGGGTACCCCTGACACCCCGGCTGCCCTCCTGGTCACAGAAGAAGCTGAGCAGAGCTCTGACACCAAGCAGAGCTGCCTTAAGGAGAGACTGCCTCTTAAGCCACAAGATCTGGACCAAGAGGCAGAGCTCTGGAAAGGCCCTTCAGCATTTAACTCACCCCTTCCCATTCTACACACGAGGAAAGTGAGGCCCAGAGTGGACACTGACATGACTTAAGTCACACAGTGAGGGCTCCTGATTCTCAGGCCAACTGCTGATTTCCCAGGAATCCTCTGGCCTCCAGCCCTTTGGCACCAGCTGCCCTGGGCCTTAAGGGCATTGTGGGCATGCCTGCCACAAATGCCTGTGGCCTCTGCCCGCTCCTGGCTTCCAGAGAGCCTGCAGCCAACTCCCCAGTACCCTCCCAGCCCAAGATTCCCAAACACACTTGGGAGGAGGTACTTGGGCATAGAGATGTTCTTGGGACAAGAGCGAGCCTGGAAAGAGGTTTCGCCTAAGTGGGGCAACACTGACTTCTGTCCACTGTCTTCCCCTGGGGCCCAGCCTAGCTGTGTGTGTGAGGGGAGAGGGTTCAGGACCACAGACCCAAATGGACACTGCCATCCAAAACACCAGTTTTCAGGGATGGGTTTGTGTCCCTGGCAACAGAGGAGGCAAGTCTGGGGTCAAATTCCTCCTAGCAGGGGCCCTTGATCCCAAATGCCTTCATTTACTCATCTATGAAATCGATGCAGCCTCTCACTCCCCAGAGGCTGAACATCTCAAGAAACAGGAGGGTTGGATGATTCATCTGGGGGCCCGGAGCAAGGCAAGCTGGGCTTGATTCTCAGCTCTGTTACTTTCTAGCTGCAATACCTCTTGCATCTTAGTTTCCCCATGTGTAAATGGGCGTGATAATAAAACTATTGCTTCCTGGGAGTGCTGTGAAGATTGTATGAGATAATCCATGCAGAGTACCAGCAGTGCTCAGTTAAATGCTAGTAACGATGGATAGCATTCAGGATCACAGAGAGACACATGGCTGCTTGAGCCACCTCCAGAGGAAGCCGTCTGCTCCTCCAGGGGGTGGGGAGTGGGGGACCTTGTCTCTGTCCAATCCATGGCTCAGGTCCCCACTGATGATGGGGAAACTGCAGGCAGAAGGTTAAGGCACTGGCCCAGCGTCACCCCTGGGGGCAATGCCAGGAAGTGGGGAAAAGGGGTCAAAGATGGGGAAGGTCAAGCTAAAGGAGGGAGTGTGGAAAGGGGTCCTGAGAACAGGTACTGCCCCTACATGCCTCCCCCAGGGGCCCCGACATTAGGAAGCTGTTTTCTGAGCATCTAGGCCCTGCACTGGAGGTTCTACGTCTGTGACGTTATTTCTCACAACAGCCCTAAGAGGCATTACTGTTCCCATTTTGCAGATGGGGAAGCTGAGGTTCAGAAGTGGGAAGTGATCTGCTCAGGGTCACACAGTGAATCCGTGGCAGAGGAGGGATGAGAGAACTCCAGTTGCCTAACTTGTAAGTCAGGGTTCTCAGGGCCGGCCCAGCCCCTCCCAGAGCTTCTGCTCCCCTACACTCCCCCACCCTTGTATTCTCTCCTACCTTGAGGCTGACTCTGCTGGTGCTGCCCTGGCCCTGGGCCAGGTCAGGGCAGCTCTGGCCACCCCAGGGCCTGGGAAGGAAGCACAGGGAAAGGAATGAAGTAGCCTCCTCCTCTCCCACCCCCAGACTGGACCTGGTGGCTCTCCCCCCTCTTCTCTCAGGGCCCACACAGGCAGGATGAGCACCTGAAATCTTGGGGGGCGGGGGGCCGGGGCAGGGGAGGTCTATGCAGCAGCCTCCTCTCTGCTCCCTCCCCCAGCTGTCCACTCCACCTCCAGAGACAGAGAGACAGGGATGGGATGGGCCTGGGACCAAAATGGGGACTAGGCCTGTATCAGGGCCAGAATACAGAAAAAGGACAGTACCCTAATAATTCAAAAGCTTGCCATTTGCTGAGGCCCACCCTATGCCAGGTTTAGCACTAGGTATCAGGCCTACATAATCTCCTTTAAGCCTCACAAATAATCCTAAAAGGTAGATATTATTGTCCTCATTTTTCAGGTAAGGAACTGAGGTCCAGAGTGGTAAAGTGACTTGCCTGGAGTCACACAGCTAGTGAGCCTTGGAGTTAAGACACTAGGATGGTATCACTCCAAAGGTTGGTTGGGCATCACCACGCTAATGGGGGCAAGATGAGGAAGTGCCTTGGCTGCCCTCTCCGTACACTCTGCCCCCCACCCAGGCAATCAGCAGGGAGCGGAGGCCTGTGCCTCAGGGCCAGAGTCCCATTCCCACAGCCAGTGAGAACCAAGTCCAAGTGCACACATGGGATGTATCATCACGCTGGCCCAGGAGCATGTGAAGTCCCTACCCTGCCCTTCCTGTCCCTGACTCACCCGCAGCCCTGCCTCCTCTCAAGTGGGGAAAGAAAGGGAGGAGCAGTTCCATCTGGGCCTATAGGGCAGGTTCCTGCCAGACAGGGTAAAGGGAGGGGATGTGACTTCCAGAGAGGGCACTGGCAGGGTGTGGGCACCCCCGGCGGCCACCCAGGCTTCCAGGTATAGGGTGACTAGGCCCACCCCTCCCTTCTCTCTTTGGTGTGAGAGAGCAGCACAAACTCCTCCCCTCACTCTGGCCCCACCACGACCGCCTCCACTCCTCCCAGGGTAGGCTGGAGACAGCCCTGTCATGATAAGATCAGAACAAAGTGCCCAGTCACTGCACAGAGACACAAACACCCCGTGCCTGAGAGCACACGCCATGTTCTTTGCAGATATAGGGCCTGTGAGCTACTGGGGTCCTCTTCGCTATGCCCGTCCCAGCCATTCAGCCTGGCCACCCACAGAGCCTTTTCCCTTTCTCTCAGACATCAGGTAAGAGTGAACCAGCTGGGAGACATGTAGCAATTTGTTCAGGGTCACGTGGCCAGAGGCATCTAGGGTTAGGACAGAGCTCCGGCCCCCTGGCTTGCAGTCCCGAAATCTCTCCAGAAACAGAGCAGCCCAGTGCTTCAGGACGCGGGCCCTGGAGTCAGACTGCTTAAGCCTGTGTCCCAGCCCCACCACTTCCCAGCTGTGTGACTGGGGCGGTGACTTCACCTCTCTGGACCTCCATTTCCTTATCTGACTCACACAAAATACCCACCTTGTCTGGCTGCTGTGAGGATTAAATGAGATAATCCAGGTACAGCACCAAGCAAGTGACAAATAAAAGTTTAATGTTATTACAATCTGAGATGACAGGGGGAAACCTCTCCATGGCATTTAAGGGTGAATGCAGTGCAGTCTAAGCCGACTCAGGAACCTGTCATACTCATGACAAAGGGACGTGAAGACCAGAGCTAAACTGTCCTGTGATGAGAGAATCAAAGTCCACAGGGGCAGGAGGACTGCCTATCCCCATATTTGCCTTTCAACTATCTCTGGAGAGAAAAATCAGGAGATCCCTGGCATGCCACCTGCCAGACTTAGGAAATTGCAAATTTGTTGTAAAGTTTTATAAAAGCACAGGAACTTTATAATATAAAGTCCACATAACCAAAATCGTGGTACACCGACAGGTATATTTTTATGCTCCCAGACACTCATACAGGCTTATTTGAACATCAGGTACACTCCAAGACGCACACCCACACCCTTGGGCCCAGGGGCGCCCCAAGCGGCCCTCCTCCAAACCCCTCACCTATCCCGGGATCTGGCCTCCTCCGGGATCGGCTTCCCCTTGCACTCCCTCCGGACCCCTAGCCCGGCCAGGCGGCGAGCCAGGCGGGCCCCCAGGACCCCGCGCCGCTCGGCGATGGCAAGGGCAAGGTTCCAGGCTCGGGGCGTCAGAACACCTGACCGGTCCCGGGCCGCGGGGACCTCCCGGATCCAGCTCATTTGCAGAGAAACGCCTCCTCCGGCCCGCCCCCCTGAGCAAACAGCGCCCGGCCCGCAGTGCGGGCGCGGGGTGAGGACCTATCCAGATGCTGCCCAAGCCCCAGGGCAGGGGGTGCGCTCTGCAGGGGTCGTCCCCACCCGGGCCACCCCCCCCCCCCCGCTTTCCCCACCCCACCCCCGCCCCGCTCCAGCTCTCGGCCCTGTCTGCGCTACTTCTTTAGGCCCCCGGAAGCGCCAGGGGCCCACCGGGTCCCGGTGCTGGAAGCCTTCAAGCTGGGCCTGCACAAAGTAGGGCGGAGAGGAGGGTCCTGGGTCTAGAAGGGGCCGAGAGGCTGGACTGAGCCAAGCGTCTTTCCCGCCCCCCCGGAGAAGGAGGGGCTAGAACGCAGGGGCGGAGCCAGGGGCGGGAATGGGCGTGACTGGGGGCTAGCCTGATTGGTTGGCATGTTGGGCGGAGCCAAAAGGGTGACAGGGTGGGCTTGGAACCTAGACCTCGATACTGGTGGGGACCGACGCCGACCCTGCCCTTACCCTGCCATGGTGGGCCCTTATGAGAGTTCTCTCTCTCGGTCCTGGAGACCCTATGACACAGCGGGAATCTCGCCTGTGGGGGAATCTTCCCCTGGTGGGGAAGCCTATCCGAAACCCACAGGGATGGGAACGGCGACTCCTGCTGGAAGTTGGCCAACTATTATGATTTACTAATACTACTACTGTTGTGACCATAACCTGGGCCTCCTGTACCCCCAAAGGGCAGTACCCTTTCCCACCTGATGCTACCTCTCTTAACTCTCGGGGGGGGTACCTTGCACATTGGGGGATCCTCTGGGACTGCAGGAAGAAAGACCATCAGAGGGTCCCAGTTCCCCAGGCTCTCTGCCAGTTCTTCCCTGCCGGCAGTCCTTGTAGGACCTCCACCCCTTCACCGAGCTTGGTGCCTCCTTAGCCATTTGTCCTCTGTGATGACTGGTCCTGACACACAGGGGGACATCTTGCTTGTGGGTCATGAGTGGACACTGATATCCTTGTGTTCCTGCCTCTCCCACAGGGAGCTCAGATCCTGGCATGTACAGAGGTAGGAGTATGCTGCACCTGACCACGGCAGGGAGTACCAGCTGAGGGAGCACGTAGGAACTGTGAGACAAGAATGTGTGGCAAGCAGCAGACAGGCATCTGGGCAGGTGCTGAAACATCTGTTCAGAAAAGAGGGCAGTGTGTCCTGTGCTTGGCAACACGGTCTGCACCTTGCAGCGACCTGGAAGGCTGGACTGTCCGTCGGTGAGCTGAGATGGTGGGGCTGGTCCCAGATAGGTCCCAAACAGAGTGGAACTCAAACCCAGCCAGAGTAGATGGCCGCAGGCACCCACCCCACGCGGTGGGCAGCATAGTCTCTTCCTGGCTGTGTTCCCTGAACTGCCAGGTGGAGTGGGGTGTGAAGTCTGGCAAATACATGGTGACCTCCCCCTCCACTATTGAAGCTCAGGAGGCCTCAACTCATCATAGAGAAAATCCTTTAATTGCTCTGCCCCTGCCCCCTCCCCAGGTCAGTCCTGGCACCACTGCTCAGGCTGGCTGCCCTTGCTTTCCCCGGGATGCTGAGGACACCTTGACCTTGTCCACGTCCCAGTCTATCTGCCTCTCTGATGGGGCCACCACAAGATCTAGTGCCCCCTGGAGCCATCGGGCAAGGCAGGCAAGAGACGCCAGGGGCAGGTGGGTGTGAGCAAGGCTGCAGGGCCGTGGTGCGTGCAGCCGATGGTGCAGCTTCAGGTGAACGTGTTGCGTGAAGCGACTTGGGCAGACACTGCACTGGAAGGGCCGGGCCCCTGAGTTCAGGCGCAGGTGAGTCGAGGTTGCTGGAGCTGCTGAAGCGTTTGTGGCACATCTGATGGGAATGGGCACTGGCGTCAGCTCTGCCCACCTGGTTGACCCAGGATCTCTGCTCCCTCTCCCCATCTTGAAAATACCCCCTACCACCTCCCTGTAATGCAAGCCTGGAAGCTTTCCCCCCATGATTCCTCCCTGGGACCCACAGTGTCTGGCAGATTGTAGCCAGTCAGACTGGGTTGGTATCTTGGTTCTTTTACTCCCTGCATGACCTTGTATAGGTGACTTCCCCTCTCTGATCCTTGCTCTCCTTACTGGTAACATGAGAGTATTAATACCTAACCTCATAGGTATGGTGGACTGAATGAGATAATCACATAGAACCCTTATGCGTGGGGCTGCAGCTTCAGTGGGCGTAATTAACATTTACTGGGAGCTGCTACATGCCAGGAACTGGTCTCGTGTACTAGTCTTCTCCAGGACTCTGGAGAAGCAGGACTAAGTACTACTCCTATATTACAGTGAAAACGCAGAGGCTCAGAGAAGTGAAGCCACTAGCCAAAGCTCACACAGCAAGTTGGAGGGAGAGCTAGGATTTGAACCCAGGTAGCCCGGACTATAACCACTATGCTGCTTTTATTTCTGCCTCTTTAAAACAGGGAAAGAGTCTGGGCCCTTCTGACCTCCCAAGGGACATGGTGAGGCTCAAAGAGGGAGGGAGCTAACATTGAGCTGATGTTATAAGTAGTGTTTATATACTTTGCACACACTATAGCATTAACTCCTCCAACTATGCTGGGAAGTAGGCAATGGGTATCCCCAGGACTCCTAACTTCATTCTTCTCCCCCCACAGACATACATCTCTTTTCTCCCCTCCAGGCCCAGGAGGTGACCTCCAATGTCACGTCCTGGCCCTTCCCTTCCACCTCCCTCTTTCCCCCAACCCTTGCCTCCTGTCCTGTCTCCACTTGCTCAGGATGGTTGGGGAATGGAGGCCACGGGTGCCATCCCCCAGGGGCCTAGAATTCTTCCGCAGCCTGCAGGAGTACAGGGGAGGGGGAGGATGGTCTCACCGGGCACTTGTGGGGCCGCTTCCCAGTATGCACCAGGTGGTGCTTCTGCAGGTGGGCGAGCTGGGTGAAGCTCTTCTGGCACAGGGCACACTGGAACGGGCGCTCCCCGCTGTGCACACGCAGATGGACCTGAGCCAGGTGTGGGAGAAATGCTGCCAACTGCCCAGAGCCCTCCAGCAGAGCCGGGGATCCTCTTCAAATCTCTACCCACATCCCCATAGGGCCCCCTTTTGGCATCAAGGCCTCTCAATCCCCCTGCATCTGTATCACCTCCCTGAAGGCCAATCTACCATTCCCCAGGATCCCCTCTCTCTCTCTGCTGCCCTGCAAGAGGGGAGATGGCTGTGGTTAGCTGGCCAGGTGAGGGGTACCCCGTGTGTGTGTGTGTGTGTGTGTATCTTGTGCAGTGCTTCTCGAAGTATTGTCCCGCAGCATCAGCATCACCTGGGAGGGTGTTAGAAATGCAGATTCTCAGGCCCCACCCCAGACCAGCTGAATTAAATTCTCTGGGGCTGAGCCTAGGAATATGCATGTTTACTAGCTCTCCAGGTGGTTTGAGGCTCGTTAAAGTTTAAGAATTCATGCCCTAGAGGATGCAGAAGGGCTGTTCTCCAATAACCGTAACTTTTCCTCAACTTCAGCAGGTGCCAACTGGCGCCTAGCTTCCGGTCTTTGCTGATACACAGAGATATGCCCATGGTTGCCCCCTGCTGGACGATGCCTATAATGATGCTTACAGCACGGCGCTGATGTGCAGGATCCCACATGAAAAAGGCTGGTTGTCAGGTCTGTGGTCTAGACTCACTAAAATCTACCTGTTCCCCCACCTGAACTTCAAATAAGTAAACAAGAGGAGGCTTAACTGGGAATCAGAGAGGATGGTTGTTCCAGAAAGGGCTTTGCCCTAGATGTTGAGAGACTGAGATCAAGACCTGACTGCACCATGAAATCAAGGCAACCTTGGGCAAATCTTTTCTCAGTTTCCCTATTTTTAACTTAAATGAGACGATCTCATAGACAGTCTTTTAGTGTGGAGAGGACTCCTCTCTACGGATGTGAAACTGAGGGGCCAAATGAACCAGCCAAGGTCATAGGCCCTAGAGGTTGCCCAGGAGTTCCTTCTGGCTGTAAGGTCCTTGATTCTAGAAGCAGGATGGGAGGGGGGTCATTGAAGGATGCCGAGGGGAGCCACGGAGCGCAGAGGCAGATACCTTGAGGTTGGAGAGCTGCCCAAAGCTCTTGCTGCACACGTTGCACTCGTACAGGATCTTGCCATTCTTTTTCTTCAGCGGATAAGGCAGCGCCGAAGAGCCCGCCTGGGAGCCCGGTGGGGCCGACTTTGCTGGAACCACCCGGCCAGCATGCTCCAGCCCTGTGGAGTCGGTCCTGGCAGCTGCAGAGCCTGGATTCCGGGCCTGGGAGGGTTGGGTTTGGCCAGAGGCTTGAGAGGCCCCTGCGTAGGGGTGCAGGGTCTCCCCCTGAGTGCTGGAGTGCCCGGCCTCATAGACATTCATCAGCAAGGTGGGCACAGCCATGGTGGTGCAGGAGGTGTTCTGGTGCAGCAGGAAGAGGGGGGGACACTGCACAGAAGGTAGGCCTCCACATGTGACCAGGTAAGGTGAGGGCAGGAGAAGTGGGTACACAGGATAGAACGGGCAGAGGTGGGATGGGAGTTCTTTGGAAATGGGGGTGGGTGGGGGCCAGGAGCAGAAAGCCAAGGGGCTGGGGCTCTTTTTATCTTGCCACGGGTTTGGGAAAGAGCTGTTGTGAGGAGAGAAGGATGGGCTGGGGGACCCCTCGTCAGCTCTTTCCCGCTGGCTTCCCATCTTGTCCCTGCTCAGAGGGTACTTGGCTGTGAGTTTCTCGCCATTGGAGGAGCCGGCGGGCCGCCTTGGTGGCTGGTGCCCTGAGCAGGAAAGGGAAGACGGTCAGGGCCGCACAGACTTGGGTAAAGTTCTGCTCTTCATCAACCTGCCTGGCTCAGAGCTGAGAGAGGGCTCTAGCCTGCGCGGCGCCTCCCCTCTCTGGGCTTTCCTGGTCTGCAATTGCCCTTGCCAATAAAAGAGGCTAGAATTTGTGCAGCGCATAATAATTTCAGAGAGTGAAAGCGATTCAAGAAACCTATTAGACGTACAGATGGAGAAGTCAAGTGGGCAGTTGGGTGAATTGGTTTGGAGATTAACAGAGCAGCCCGAGCTGGAGACATAAATCTGGGTGCCATGGGCCCAAATGAGATCCCATAAAAGGTGGTCCTAGATCTGCTGTGTCCAAAGTGGTAGCCACCAGGCACATTTAAATTGATTAAAGTAAGTACAGTAAAAACTTCAGTTCCTCACTTGCACTAGCCACACTTAAAAGGCTCAGTAGGTATGGTATCAGACAGCACAAGTACAGAGCATTTCCATTACTGCAGGAAGTTCTATCAAACTGCTACTCTAGATAAAGAGAACAGGAGAGAAGGGGGGAAAGAAGAGAGAGGAGAGGAGAAGAGAGGAGATGGGAACATGGGAGGAGAGGGGAGGGGAGGGATGAGGCGGCGGCTCTGGACTGAGTTCCTGAGCAGGGGGAGACTTAGGAGGTACGTGATGGAGAGCAAGCAAGGGAGACTGAGGTGCAACAGCCAGTGAGGTAGGAGTTAAACTGGGAGTGATAGAAAGTAAACTATTAAATATGTATAAAGATTAAAAAGTAGATTGTCTGCTTGGATCCTCATTTATTCACTCAACCAGCTTTACTGAGCTGCTTTACTCTGTGCTGGGGAAATAAAGGACACAGCAGCATGGTCCCTACCCTCCAGGTCGAGTTGCATAAGGAAATGGGGTATCGTAAGCAATAAACGTAGAACATAGGTTAGTGAGATTGTACTTTTGTGGAAGAAGAAACTGGCCTCCATGATGTCATAGAGCCAGAAAGGGCAGAACCAGGACTCCACCCACGACTCCCTGACTCCCAGTCAGGGCTCCTGTCTTATAAAATAGGCCCCTCTAGCTCAAACACTCTAGGCAGACAAAGCGCCACTCTCAACCGCCGGGAATAGCTACGCCTACACCAGATCCCATACCCACGCCTGAGAGAACCACTGGCCACTTCCTCTGCTCACCTCTGCTCACGTGTCACCACCTGAGAGCCCCTCGCACCCCCAGGCAGAGCTCCAGCTCAGAATGTGGCAGTAACACGTGCTTGAGGCACTGTCCTCACGAGTGACACTGGGTCCGCAATGTCTCTCATCCCCAAACCTAACAGTGCTTCCCACCTCCAGCCTCCACCAAGGTGCAGCCCCGTGCCCTGGGCTTACTTGTGCTCGAGGCATCCTCTCTGAGACCCTGCGGGGCTGTGCCCGGGGGTGCCGACTTCAGGGTGCACAGGTATACGTCCGGGCCCTGAGGGCAGGCCAGCAGGGAAGACCTGGCCAGTGCCAGTGGCAAGGGGTACAGCCAGCTGGCACAGGACGGGCCATGGGCATCCACTGTGTCTGGAAGTGGCCTGGAGCCTGGCAAGACCTGGAAGGCAGGGGGAAGGGGCTTGGGGGCCAGGGACTGGGAGCCCCCTGGGGTAGTCCCTTGGGATGGTTCCACCCCTAGTTTGGGTTCCAAAGGGGGAGGAGAAGCTAAGACCAACCCCCAACCTACACCTGCCTCCACCCTGTCTGTCACTCAAATGGCTTCCCCTTCCCTCATCCGCGTTCCCAAGGGACTCACATGTCCACCCCCAGGGTTACCCTCCCCCTGCCCCAGAACCCCTCACTCAGCCCTGCTCTTCCTCCTCCCCTTCCTTCCTGACCACCCTCAGACTAACTACCTGGATGGAGCCAAGGTGAACTTAGAGAAAATCCTCATCAAAGACTGTGTACCCTGCAGGAGGGCCCTGAGCTTCCTCCCTCTAAGGCCCAGGCCACGGTCACACAGCCAAGCTTCCTGCATGGCCCTGTCCCTTCTCATGCCTCACAGGAGAGTTGGGCCCCTGGGGCACGGGAGAGGGTCTCTGGCGCTTCCAAAGGCACATTCCCATGATGTGCCGGGGTGCGGGTGCTCAGGACCAGGGGAATCTAGGTCCCTTCAGATTTTCCCCCTACTTCTTCCTAACATCCCCTCCTTCCAGAAGCAGCCTGGCCTCAAAACTGGGGATGGGACCGCATCTTACCTGATCGCCTTGGCAGAGCTGGGAGTCCGAGTGGGGGGACAGGGAGTCTCCTGTGCTCCCCAGGGGCTTAGTCTTGTGGCAACAACCCAACTCTGGAGCGGGTTCCCCCTTCATGCCCCCACTACCTGCTGGGAAGACAGGTCAGTCACAGGTGAGCAGTGAAGGTCCTCCAAATAAGAGCCTGTCTTCGAGGACTGGCTCTCCCAGGAAACCACTGTGTGACCTTGAGTCAGTCACTGCCCCTCCTGGCCTCAGTTTCCCCATCTGCAAACTGGGAGGGTTGGACTGGCTGATGTGAAAGGACTGTCTCAGCGATGACATGAAAGCCAATGATGCTTTCCTGGTAGGGGCAAGAAGAGGATTGAATGGAGACTGGCCAATCAGAGGCAAAGAGCACAGCTGGCCTGAATCCCATCCCTGGGGAAGAGAGGAGAGAGGAAGGTCCTCATGGAGGTATTTCCAGGTAAGCTCAGAGATCTGAGGAAACATTCCAGACCTCCTCAGGGCCACAGGGAATTGAGAAGCTATTCCAAGACTCTACCAAACACAGGCTCCTCACTGAGGGGCGCCCCTGTCCCCCAGCTCATCCACACAACTTTTCTGGGCCTCTGAGGAAGCCCCAATGTCCTGCCACTCGGCTAGCGCCTCACTTCTCTGCTGCTTTCACTGAGGCCCGCGCAGCCCAGGGACCATGCAGCTCGGCAAGTGTCCCGAGGCCCTTCCCTTCCCCCCCCCGTAACCCTCCTTAACCCCCAGTGCCCCTCGGAGCCTGGCACCCTCACGCGGGTGTCTCATTCCTCCAAAACCCGGTCTCCTCTCCCTCTTCCCTGACTCCTCCCAACCTGCCCCGGGTCTCAGAACACCCTAGAAGGAGAGGCGGCCTGGGTGAGGCTCTTCACCTGGCTCGGCAGAAGTCCCCTCTGGCTGGGGAAGGAAGCAGGTGGGCAGGTGGGCCGCCAGCCTCTGTCTGTGTTTGCAGCCCCCGTGGGTGTGAGAGGTGACAGGAAGGCGCTACATTTGAAGTTGCCACAAATAGGAAGGGGGGGCAGGCAGGCAGGCGGGGGCCCTATGGGACCTGACAAGGGCGAGCCGCCCACCTGCCTTTACCTACCTGAGACAACACTGCCAGAGCTTGGGGCCACAGTAAACTGGAGCTACTGGGATTTCAGTGTGCGGGCTGGGATGGAGTGGGGTGTGGTTAACTCTGGTTCTCAGAGAACTCAGATGGCTGAGCAGGAGGGGGACAGAGCAGGGCTCAGAGGCTGGAGCTGGGGTCCTTCCAGGGATGCAGGCCCAACGGGGACAGAGACGGGCAATGATGTTGAGAGGGAAGACAGTGACGGTGGTGGCAGGGACAGAAACAGGCAGAGACAAGAGCAGGCAACGTAGGGTGAGGCAGGGGAGAAAGCAGGAATCCGATCTCACACAGCAGGCGCCTAGGAGGCAACGAGTACATCTTCCTCCTCTTTGTCCCATCTCTGATTTCTCGGTTCTGGGGAATCCTTTCTCTAATTTAGATAGAATGCTGAGGGCCCCGCCCCCACCGGCAAGAGATAATTCAAAGACACAGCAAAATGCTTGTAAGGCATGACTAGATATCAAAAGGGAGACCCTTTAGGCCAGAAACAGCTTTAGGCTGAGCAATTTCATCGTTCCTGTGAGCAGAAGGTGCATCACCCCCCGGCCTCACACAAATTCTGCCCGGTTGGTGTGTCCGCAGTGTCTGGCCCAGTGTGGCAGCCCCATCCAGGCCTCAAACTCCACCTGGCCATGCCACCCAGGTGCCATGGAATGCACAGGGACATCTCGAACTCTCCATTGTAGGCAAGGGACATATTACTCTGCCAGCTCAGCCCCTGGTCAGTACTCACTTCCACTCTGGCCCCCGTCACTTCCTGTCATAATCATTTGCCCATAAAACTGACCCCTACGTGTCTGTGGGTATCTCAAGGTCAGGGACCACTCTTTACTCATTCTTGTTTCCCATGTAGATATTTGCCAGGTTTTTTGGATGCCCAGCATCTGGAACTTTCTCCCACATGAGTCTGGAGGGAGGCAGAAGGCACATTCCACTATAAAAGCCAAAATGGCCGCATGCTGAATTCCTACCTCCTTGCTCCAGCGCGTGGTGCGGGCACATGGCATGGACCAGACCGACCAGATGTGCCCATCCAGACTGTGATCAGAAGCCAGTGGCCCTGGGGCTTCCCTGCTGGTGCAGTGGTTAAGAATCCGCCTGCCAATGCAGGGGACATGAGTTCGAGCCCTGGTCAGAGAAGATCCCACATGCCGTGGAGCAACTAAGCCCGAGCACCACAACTACTGAGCCTACGCTCTAGAGCCTGCAAGCCACGACTACTGAGCCTGTGTGCCACAACTACTGAAGCCCGCCCGCCTAGAGCCCGTGCTCTGCAACAAGAGAAGCCACTGCAATGGGAAGCCCGCGCACCGCAACGAAGAGTAACCCCCTCTCGCCGCAACTAGAGAAAGCCCGCGCACAGCAACAAAGACCCAGTGCAGCCAAAAATAAACTAAATAAATAAAAAAATTTGTTTTAATTAAAGAAAAAGGAAAAGAAGCCAGTGGCCTTGAGGTGGCAGGTCGGTGGAGCCCACTCTGTACGTAGATGGTGATGCCCCAGCCTCCAGGACAGCAGAGGGAAGAAAGGGGTTCAGAGGGTGTCACCAGTCCTCTCAGGGCTGGTACTGGGGGTGTGGTCCTGGCCCTGCTTTCCAAGCCTGGCTCTGCAGCCTTCCCAAACCTTCTCTGAGCTTCCCCAGCATCTTTTTTTCTTTTGCGGTACGCGGGTCTCTCACTGCTGTGGCCTCTCCCGTTGCGGAGCACAGGCTCCGCACGCGCAGGCTCAGCGGCCATGGCTCACGGGCCCAGCCGCTCCGCGGCATGTGGGATCTTCCCATACCGGGGCACGAACCCGTGTCCCCTGCATCGACAGGCGGACTCTCAACCACTGCACCACCAGGGAAGCCCCCCCAGCATCTTTTAAGTGAATTCTTCCTTTCACTCTCTCTTCTTCTTTTTTTTTTCCTTTGCCCACACTGCGTGGTTTGTGTTCCTTGACCAGGGATTGAACCTGGGCTCTCAGCAGTGAGAGCACAGAATCCTAACTACTGGACCAACAGGGAATTCCCTCCTTCTCTCCTTAAATCCTCCTGAAATGGTTTCTGTAGGTTACAACCAAGAATCCTGCACTATACATGTCCAGAATAGATGAAGCACCAGGCTCAGGTTGGAATACTCCGAGGGTTAGAGTAGATAGCTACCTTTACGGTTACTATGTGCCTGGCACTGTGCTAGGGGCTTCGTAAACATTATCTTATTTAATCTTCACAATAAGCCTGTGCAGTTGGTTTTATTATCCCCATGATGACGGAACAGAAGCTCAGAGAGAGTAAGCAACTCACTCAGAGTCACACAGCAAATAGCCAAGAGCTCTCTAGTGCCAACCCTCAGATTCCACTGTCTCTTGGCAATGTCAGCCCACCCCCAGTGCCACCCCCACTGCTTCATTTGTGCCCCCCATACTCTCTTCCGAAGTGCCATTCCCAAGGCCCAGACCACCCTCCCCATCCTCTCCCCCAACCAACCCTGCACATACCAGTTGCCCTCTCAGCATCCTTCAGATTAGCGGGCAGCCCTTCCCATGGCACTCCTTGCCATCTTGGTCAACCAGAACTCCACTCCCCAAAGCTGGAGCCCTCCCAGCCTCCCAGGACACAGCCTGCCTCCCCTCCAGCCTTGCCTGGAATCTAAGGGTGCAAAAGCCTCACTGGGTACCTGTGGAAGGCCCCACCCACATCTCGAAGGCGGATTCACACACACCTTTGGCTTCCATCTGCCAACTCCGCCCCCTCCTGGCATCACACTCTGCTTCCAGCTCACAGAAAAGTGTACAACCTCTTGGTTAGGAACAAAAAGGAAAATGGCCTTGGAGATTTCCAGATCTCCAATCCCTGAAAGACCTGGTTAGGAGTGTCCCAGGAGGAGGGCTGGGGACACAATCCCTCAAGTTCCCACTGGAAACAGCCTCTACCTGCCAATCCCTTCCTTGCTCCTTTCTCTTGGGCCTTGCCAGGTCCTCTGTCTTGTCAGCCTCCAGGTCCACTGTGATGTCACCAGCTTAACTGTGATGTCACCATGTCCCACATCTCCCTGAGGGGTAGCACAAGGGGTAGGACCATGGCCTCCTGGGAAACCTGGACCCAGATGAGAGACCCAGGCCAAGGCAAGTCCTTGGAGACCAGAGGGGGCTTGAGAAATGATCGTGGAGGGGAAGCAGGGTTGAGGAGCCTTCAGTGCTGAGCGGAAAACACCAGGGAGGCCTCAGAAAAGAATCAGCGTCTGGAGCAGAAAGGCGGGAGGGGTGGACAGGGGTCTTCAGGCTCCTGGCTCACTGTGCAGTTGCTTTCTTCTTCTTTCTGTTAATTACAAAATAATACAGATGAGTGGTCAACGATTCAAGCAACATAGAATATAAAGACAAAAAATGGAAGCTCCCCTCCTTCATGGTTTCCCAGTGGTGAGTGTGAATTGTTTGGTGTTCATCCTTCCAGACATTTATCCATGAACCTACAAATAAGTAAATGGACTTTAAAATTTTGTTTTTATACACAAATGAATTATATGATAGTACTGTTCTGAAGCTCTGTCTATCAACAACCTACTGTGGCCATCATTTCATGCCAGAATGTACACATTATTTGCCTCCTGTTTTTTTCCTGACCGTATAGTGTTCCATTGCAGAGGACCACCTATATGTCCTCTGATGGACATAATATGTAGCATTTCTCTGTTGGTGCACTCCAATTTTTCCCTGTTCCACACAAGGCTGGAAAGGATCTCCATGCAGAGGTAATATGCAGAGTGTTTAAGAATATTAGCTCTCAGACACAGAAAAACAAATATTATATGATATCACTTATATGTGGAATCTAAAAATAATACAAACGAACTTATTTACAAAACAGAAACAGACTCACAGACATAGAAAACAAACTTACGGTTAGGAAACGTGAAAGAGGAGGGGGCGGGATAAATTAGGAGTATAGGATTAAAAGATACACACCACTATATATCAAATAGATAAACAAGGATTTACCATATAGCACAGGGAACTGTATTCAGTATCTTGTAATAACCTACAATGGAAAAGAATTGGAATATATATATATATATATATATATATATTTTTTTTAAAGAATGTTAACTCTGCTGGATTTAATCCCAGCTCTGTGACGTTAGGGCAAGTCACTTAACCTCTGTCCCTCTTTCCTCATCTGTCAAATGGGGATAATAATAGCACTTGCCTCACAGCGTTCTTTCAATGATTCCTCAAGATAATTTATGTAAAGCCCTGAGGACAGTGCCGGGCCCAATGCAAGCACTTGACAAATGTGGGTTACTGTTAATATTGTATATCAATCTTTGCCTAGTTAGGCAAGTATCTGCAAGTCAGCTTCCTAAAAGCTGATGATGAATGTTCCTGGCTCACTTCAGAAGACCAGAATTTGGGCAGCACACTTGGAGACATGAACTACATTCAGTTTTATTGCTTTATTCATTAAGCCCTGGTTGGAGACCATTGCTCTCCTCCAATGCAGTCTTGCCCTCACACCAGTCCACATACCACAGCAACAGTAGCTCCTGGCATTCGAGCCCTCCCCATGTGCCAGGAACCCTGCAGAGCACTTTGACCAGCTTTATCTAACTCCATCAACACAATGGTAAGATGCATGCTATTATTTCTGTTTTACAGACAAGAAAACTGAAACTCAGAGAAGGAAAGTGACTGGCCCAAGATCACGTGACCCAAGTTGGGGCTGCGATGTCCCAGAAGAGAAGGAGACCTCAGGGAAGAATTCCTGGGGCAATTCAGGGGCACCTATGACCAGACAAAAAGGGCCACAAATGTGGTGCAGTAGAGTCTGGATTCCCTCCAGAGGCCAAAGGACCCTCGGAAAAGTAAAGATGGATAGAGACCCAAGTAAAGGACTGGGGAAGTGTGCTGCAGAATTAGCATCTGGCACCGTGCAAGTTCCCCAAGAACCTGTCATTCATTCATTCACTCACATATTCATTCACATATTTATTAATTGTGAACTATGTATCAGGCATTGGACTAGTTGCTGGGAATAAAGCCCATAGGAACATGACACAGACCTTGCAATTTACAGCCCACTTATCAGAAGGCTTGCAGGATGTTGCTGAAATAAAAAGTTGTATGCAACTGTCAAAGCTTATTATCATTAAACAGTTTGGGAAGCAAAGTAGAGCCAGGAGTGTTGGGCTAGCTTGTGCAGTACAAAGAGAAACACAGTGGAACCACAAGCAAAAGCCCCACTTCCTCTTCAAAATCCTCAAAAACTTCTTCAGTCCATAACCACTGCCACCTCCCACCTTGAGGTCAGTCAGCTGAGCTCCTGGCTGGCTCAGTGCCAGGGTCCTGGAACTCTGTTGCATGCATAATTTTGAGGGGGCACCAGATCAGCCAGGTCAGGAGGGGGGTGTGGGACCATCATTGCTTCAGAGGGTTAAGCAGCTCTGTGACTCTCACAGGGTTGAGGGTGGAGAGCTCAGCCTAGTCCACAGTGCACTCACCTGCCCCCGCTCTGTTGTTGACACCTCCCTCCCTCTGCCTGACACCCACTTATCTCATCTCCCGAGACAGCCCAGCTGTCAGTCAGATGCAACGGAGTTGGCCTTTGGCTTCACACCCCAGGGCGGGGAGATCCTGAGATAGGGCTCGTCAGCTCTCACATTTGCAGAAAGGGCCTCGAGATTCTTGCATCTTCCCCTGCACCCACCTGTAAACTTCCAGTCCTTCTGTGGACAAAACTGTAGATATATCTTCAAATGACATCTGAGATCATCCCACCCATCCCCTTATCTCAACCATTTCAAGAGGATAGGAGACAAAAAGAGGTCACACAGCTGAGATTCAAATCCAGTAGCACTAATATACTCTTAACCACCATATAGCACTGCCTACCATATACATGGATGTCCTATCCAGCCTTGTGTGAAACAGAGAAAAATTGAAGTCTACCTATATGCCCACCATTAGAAGAATTGTACCTATTATGTACATACATGCAATGGAATACTATGCAGCCAGCAAAAAGCAAAGGGTAAATCTACTAAGTGCCTCCTGTGTGGTAAACCTCTTTATAGTCATCTCATTTAATCCTCCTTGAAATCTTCCAAGGTAAGAACTCTAATGTCTCCATTTTATAGACAAGCAAACAAAGATTCAACAAGGGTAAACCAGGTAGCATCCACTCAAATACCTACAGTGGCCATGCAGTTAACAAAGAGTGGTCCAGGAATAAGTATGATGCAAATGGTACCTGACACACAGCCTTGGTGTCAGGATTAACAAGGAAAGGTGGAGACTGAGGTAAACCAGAGAGCTTAGGCCATTCATCATGACTCAGCATATTAGAGGCCAGTGCTGCCAAAGGCTCTGACTTCTCTAGAGAATCTGAAAATCAGGATTCTTACGTGAAATCTCTAGATTTTTTTTTTAAAAGTTGGTTCAAGTGTTTTAAAATAATGGGCCCACCAATCAGAACAGATCTGTGTGTCAGATTCAGCTGCCTCTGTCCAAGGTCCCAGAGTCCTAGCTCTTTCCTGTCTCCAAAGGATATGACCCACATTCCATCAAACATTCAAAGAATATCAATTCTTGAAAAAATCTCCTAAAAAATAGAAAAGGAGGGAACACTTCCCAACTCGTTGTATGAGGCTAATATTACCCTGATACCAAAACCAAAGACATCGCAACTACAGAGAAATATCTCTTATGGATATATATGCAAACATCACAACAAAATATAAGCAAACAGAATCCAGCACCACAAGAGAATGATTGTACACCATGACCAAGTAAGATTTATACCAGAAGTGGTTTGACATCCAAAAATTGATTAATGTAACACACTATATCGATAAAATAAAGGATAAAAACCACACAATCATCTCAGTAGACGCAAAGAAAGCACTTGACAAAATCCAACACTCTTTCATGATAAAAACACTCACTCAACTAGGAATAAGGGACTTCCCCATCCCAACAAAGAACGTCTACAAAAAGCAAGTGACCGACATTACACTTAATGGTGAAAGTTTTGTTGCTTTCCCTCTCAGATCAGGAACAAGACAAGGATGTCTACTCTCACGACTTCTATTCAACATTGTCCTGGAGGCCCTAGCCAGGGCAATTTTAGGCAAGAAAAAGAAGTAAAAGTCATCCAGATTAGAAAGAAAAAGTAAAACTATTTCTATACACACATGACATGATCTTATATATAGAAAATCCTAAGGAATCCACAAAAACGTATTGGAATTAGTAAATGAGTTCAGCAAGGTTGCAGGACACAAGATCAACCAATGGTGCTGAGAAAACTGGATATCTGTGTGCACACAAAATTCTCACACTGTGTACAAAACTGACTCAGAATGAGTTATAGACCTAAAGATAAGAGCTAAAACCATAAAATTCTTGGAAGAAAATCTAGGAACAAATCTTCGCGACCTTGGTTAGTCAAAGCCTTCTTAGATACAACATCAAAAACATAGGCCAAAAAATGGGAAAGAAAGGTAAATTAGACTTTAAAACTTGTGTGCTTTAAAGGATTCCATCAAGAAATGAAAAGGCTAGGATGGCTGTAATTTAAAAAAAGAAGTGTTGGCAAAGTTGTAGAGAAATTGGAACACTCATCCATTGTTGATAGGGATACAAAATGGTTCAGCTGCTGTGGAAAACAGTTTCGTGATTCCTCAAAAAGTTACAGAATTACCACATGAGCCGGGAATCTCACTCCTAGCCATATACCAAAAGAATTGAAAACAGGTATTCAAGCAAGTACATGTACACGCATGTTCATAGTAGCACTGTTAATGGTAGCTAAAAGGTAGAAATAGTCCAAATGTCCATCAACAGATGAATGGATAAATAAATTATATATATATATATATTATATATATATGCAATGGAATATTATACAATGTGGATGAACCTCCAAACCACTATGCTAAGTGAAAGAAATCAGACACAAAAGGTCACATATTATATGATTCCATTTATATGAATGTCTAGAATAGATAAATTCATAGAGATAGCAGATTGGTCATTGCCAGGGGCTGAGGGGAAGAGGGAATGAAGAGAAATTGCTTAAAGGGTAAGGGATTTTACTTGGGAGTTATGGAAGTCTTTTGGAACTAGATACAGGTGGTGGTTGTACAGCGTTCTGATGACAGTGAATTGTTCACTTTAAAATGGTTAATTTTGGGCTTCCCTGGTGGTGCAGTGGTTGAGAGTCTGCCTGCCGATGCAGGGGACACGGGTTCGTGCCCCAGTCCCGGAATATCCCACATGCCGCGGAGTGGCTAAGCCTGTGAGCCATGGCCGCTGGGCCTGCGCGTCTGGAGCCTGTGCTCCACAACGGGAGAGGCCACAGCAGTGAGAGGCCCGCATACGGCAAAAAAAAAAAAAAGGTTAATTTTATGTTACGTGAATTTTACCTTAATAAATTATTAAGATAAAAACAACTCGCAGAATGGGAGAAAATATTTTCAAAGCATTTATCTGATAAGGAACTTGTATCCAGAATATATAAACAACTCTTACAACTCAATAATAAAGAACAAATAACCAAATCAAAAAATTGGCAAAGGGTATGAACAGACATTTCTCCAAAGAAGACATATAAATGGACAATAAACATATAAAAATTCTCAACAGCAAAAAAAGCTCAACATTAAAAGTCATTAGAGAAATGCAAATCAAAACCACAATGAATTACTATTTCACACCCACTAGGATGGTTATAATTTTTTTAAAAATATGATAAAAGACAAGTGTTGGTAACAATATGGAGAAATTGGAACCCTTATACGTTGTGGGCAGGAAAGCAAAATGCTGCAGCCACTGTGGAAAATAATTTGGTGGTTCTTCAAAAATTTGAACAGTTACCGTATGACTCAGCAATTCTATTCTTAGATAATATATACTCCAGAGAATTGAAAACATATGCTCATATAAAAACTTTTATATGAATGTTCATAACAGCTTTAGTTGCGATAGCTGAAAAGTGGAAACAACACACAAATCTAATATACTTCAATTAAAAAAAAAAAGAAACAACCCAAATGTCCATCAGTTGATGAATGGATAAACAAAATGTGGTATATCCATACAATGGGATAGTCTTCATCTATAAAAATGAAGTACTAATACACGCTACAATGTAAACATTTAAAACATGATGTTAAATGAAAGAAGCCAGTCACAAAGATGATATATTGTATGATTCCATTTATATGAAATGTCCAGAATAGGCAAATATACGGAGACAGAAATTTGATTAGTGGTTGCCTAGAGCTGGGGGTTGGGTGGGGGAAATTGGGAGTGTCTGCTTTTAGTGTGATGAAGATATTCTAAAACAGGTCATTGTTGGCCTTCCCTGGTGGCACAGTGGTTAAGAATCCGCCTGCCAATGCAGGGGACATGGGTTCGATCCCTGGTGCTGGAAGATCCTACATGCTGTGGAGCAACCAAGCCCATGCACCACGACTGTTGAGTCTGTGCTCTAGAGCCCATGAGCCACAACTACTGAGCCTACATGCTGCAACTACTGAAGCCCACCTGCCTAGAGCCGGTGCTCCGCAACAAAAGAAGCCACCACAATGAGGGACCTGTGCACCGCAACGAAGAGTAGCCCCGCTCGCCGCAACTGGAGAAGGCCCGCACGCAGCAATGAAGATCCAACACAGTCAAAAATAAATAAATAAAATAAATAAATTTAGAAAAATTTAAAAATAAAATAGGACATGGTTAAAAAATAATATGATCATGGTGGTTGCACAACTCTGAATATACTAAAAACCACTGAATTGCCCACTTTAAATGGATGAATAGTACAGTATACACTGTATTATATATTAAAGCTCTTAAAAAGAGAGAGATAAGTATATTCTTGCCACCTTCTCTTTTTTTTTGTTTTGCGGTATGCGGGCCTCTCACTGTTGTGGCCTCTCCTGTTGTGGAGCACAGGCTCTGGACGCGCAGGCTCAGCGGCCATGGCTCACGGGCCCAGCCGCTCAGCGGCATGTGGGATCTTCCTGGACCGGGGCACGAACCCGTGTCCCCTGCATGAGCAGGTGGACTCTCAACCACTGCGCCACCAGGGAAGCCCCTATTCTTGCTTTCTTAACACTAGAATGCCTTCCTGGGGTTTCCATAAATGCCTCCTGCTAGAATGGGAGCTCCATGAAATGAGGGCTCTAGTGAAGTATCCATCAAAACCTACATGTCATTTCTCCAGAGAAGACATACAGATGGCCAACAAACACATGAAAAGATGCTCAACACCACTAATTATTAGAGAAATGCAAATCAAAACTACAATGACAGGGCTTCCCTGGTGGCGCAGTGGTTGAGAGTCCGCCTGCTGATGCAGGGGACACGGGTTTGTGCCCCGGTCCGGGGAGATCCCACATGCCGCCGAGCGGCTGGGCCTGTGATCCATGGCTGCTGAGCCTGCGCGTCCGGAGCCTGTGCTCCGCAACGGGATAGGCCACAGCAGTGAGAGGCCCGTGTACCGCAAAATAAAGAAAGAAATAAATAAAAATCTACAAACAGTAAATGCTGGAGAGGGTGTGGATAAAAGGGAACCCTCCTACACTGTTGGTGGGAATGTAAATTGATACAGCCACTATGGAGAACAGTATGGAGGTTCCTTAAAAAACTAAAAAAAAATAGAACTACCATATGACCCAACAATCACACTACTGGGCATATACCCAGAGGAAACCATAATTCAAAAAAACACATGCACCCCAATGTCCATAGCAGCACTATTTACAATAGCCAGGACATGGAAGCAATGCCCGTCAACAGATGAATGGATAAAGAAGATGTGGTACATATATACAATGGAATATTACTCAGCCATAAAAAGGAATGAAATTGGGTCATTTGTAGAGACCTGGATGGACCTAGAGAGTGTCATACAGAGTGAAGTAAGTCAGAAAAAGAAAAGCAAATATCATATAGTAACGTATATATGTGGAATCTAGGGACTTGCCTGGTGGCGCAGTGGTTAAGAATCTGCCTGCCTATTACTCAGCCATAAAAAGAAACGAAATTGAGCTATTTGTAATGAGGTGGATAGACCTAGAGTCTGTCATACAGAGTGAAGTAAGTCAGAAAGAAAAAGACAAATACCGTATGCTAACACATATATATGGAATTTAAGAAAAAAAATGTCATGAAGAACCTAGGGGTAAGGCAGGAATAAAGACGCAGACCTACTAGAGAACGGACTTGAGGTTATGGGGAGGGGGAAGGGTGAGCTGTGACAGGGCGAGAGAGAGTCATGGACATATACACACTAACAAACGTAGTAAGGTAGAGAGCTAGTGGGAAGCAGCCGCATGGCACAGGGATATTGGCTTGGTGCTTTGTGACAGCCTGGAGGGGTGGGATAGGGAGGGTGGGAGGGAGGGAGACGCAAGAGGGAAGACATATGGGAACATATGTATATGTATAACTGATTCACTTTGTTATAAAGCAGAAACTAACACACCATTGTAAAGCAATTATAGCCCAATAAAGATGTTAAAAAAAAAAAAAAAAAAGAATCTGCCTGCCAATGCAGGGGACATGGGTTCAAGCCCTGGTCCTGGAATATCCCACATGCCACAGAGGAAATAAGCCCGTGCGCCACAACTACTGAGCTTGCGCTCTAGAGCCCGCGGCCACAACTACTGAAGCCCGTGCACCTAGAGCCCGTGATCTACAAGAGAAGCCACCTCAAGTGAGAAGCCCGCACACCGCAATGAAGAGTAGCCCCCGCTCGCCGCAACTAGAGAAAGCCCACGCGCAGCAACGAAGACCCAACACAGCCAAAAATAAATAAATAAATATTTTTAAAAAATAGCATATATGCGGAATCTAGAAAAATGGTATAGTGATATTATATGCAAAGCAGAAATAGAGGCACAGACGTAGAGAACAAATGTATGGATACGAAGGGGGAAAGGGATGGGGTGAGAGGAACTGGGAGACTGGGATTGATATTTTTGATACTATGTATAAAATAGACAACTGATGGGAACTTACTGTATAGCACAGGAAACTCTACCGAATACACTACGGTAGCCTAAATGGGAGGGAAGTCCAAAAGGGAAGGGTTATCTGTATGTGTATGGCTGATTCATTTTGTTGTGCAGTGGAGGCTAACACAACATTGTAAAGCAACCATACTTCAATAAAAATTCAAAAAAAACCCCAACAGACCCTGTATGTCAGGCTCCCCACACCTTCAACTTAATGGTATGTGAACAGGAGCAGGCCCAGAGCAGAGTATTTCCACACACAAGCTCTGCTTTGGCAGAAATGGTGATGGACATGGCGGCTTGGCACTCAACATCCCTTGCTCCCTCCTAGCATGCCTTCCTGTACTGCACAGGAGGAACGCGAAAAAACTACATTTCCCTAACTCCCTTGCAGCTAGGACACTGATTATGAATATGGTTGTACTAATCCAGACACATTTGGATGAGATTTGGAAGGTGAAAGTGAAGAGGTCAAAGGCTCTAGGTCAGCCTCTTTTACAACAGTATCAGCAGCAGGACCAGAGTCAAAGTTTGGAGCATCTTTTGTTTTCTTTTTCCTTGTGGATCTGGCATAGGTCTGGAGACAGCCCTTACAGAGTTCCACCTTTCTGAGTGAAGCAAAGGGAGCAGCCCCCCAGCCTGGTCAGTTCCGTAAAGTTGTTCTGGAATTACTCCTGGAGGCCTAGTCTAGAACCAGCTCCCAGTCCCTTCTTGTTATTTTGGAAGATTTAATGCCCTGTATGACACCCCTTTCCAATTGGCAATAGCAGTTTATTTATTTATTTATTTAAACCATCATATGCTTTTTTAAAAAAATAAATTTATTTATTTTTGGCTTCTTTGCTTCTTCGTTGCTGCGCGCGGGCTTTCTCTAGTTGCGGCGAGCGGGGCCTACTCTTTATTGTGGTGTGCAGGCTTCTCATTCCAGTGGCTTCTCTTGTTGCAGAGCACAGGCTCTAGGTGCACGGGGTTCAGTAGTTGTGGCATGCGGGCTCAGTAGTTGTGGCTTGTGGGCTCTAGAGGGCAGGTTCAGTAGTTGAGGCGCATGGGCTTTGTTGCTCCGTGGCACGTGGGATCTTCCCAGACCAGGGATCGAACCTGTGTCCCCTGCATTGGCAGGCGGATTCTTAACCATTGCACCGCCAGGAAAGTCCCGATAGCAGTTTATTTATTTGCAGCTTAGCCTTAAGGAATACCCCGGCTTCACCCATGTTGTCTTGCATGAAGACATGTAATCATTCTGAGCCTCTGTATCCTCATCTTTAGAATGGAAGTAAGAATACCCCACTGAGGCTTAAATATGAAGTATTTTAAGTAGCATATTACTTGACAACAGTTTCATGAACTGAAGCTCTCTGGTTCAGTTCAGGGGTCCTCGTAGCTTGGACTCCTGTGAGGTAACAAACAGAGTCAGGCTACACCCTCCTTCCTCCCAGAAGTTCACCCCGACATTTCCTATCTCTGCATCCTTAAAACTCAGAGCCAAGTGGTGTAGGTCCCGTTGTGTCAGGTATGAGAGAGTAGGGCAGGGGAGAGACCACCAGATTGGGGCTTGGACCATGTAGGTGCCAGTAGCCTTCTTTTACAGATGAGAAGGCTGACATTTAGGGAAGATAAAGGACTTGCTTAAGATCAACAAGCCACAGAGGCAGAGGATGGATCTGAAGGCAGTTTTGTCGGACTGCAGAGTGAGGCCTTTGTGCAGCACACTACACAGACCTGTTACTTTTGGCACGTGATCCACTCCCCACTCTGTTTGAGGAAAGGAGGTGGCAACCTCATTTCAATGAGAAATTACCTCGAGAGACGGCCCCCTGTGGGCAAGGACACGACTCCAGGAAACTGGGGCAATTTGGGTACCACGAAGAGCATTCAGGAGGCAGCAGGTCCTTCGCTAGGATCTAGTTGAGATGACAACTCTAAGTGCTCACCCAAGGAGTCAGGAGAGAAAGATCTAGTCACTCGGCTGACGTCGACCTAAAATGTGCTATGCGTGAGGTGCCACGGTGGCTGTGGGAGCGTGTGCTGTAGCAGGGAGCCCAGGCAGGGTCTGTTAGTTGCCTGCCCATCAGCAGGCCTCAGACCTTCTCAAGGACACCGTTCCCAGGGCCCCAGGACTTTCACACCTCCAGAGAGGGCCCCCAACCCCCATCCCGCCAACTGCCCACCTTTAAGGTTCAGTGGGCAACTTCCTCCTCTAAGACCGGACCCCAGTTCAGCAACCTATCCCACCTCTGAGGGTCTGCAGCCCTCATTTCAGGCAGACCGCTCCTCAGGGACACAACAAATCCTGCCCTGTGTCATGATTACAGTGGGAAGAATAGGGGGTCTGGGCTGACCTCAAACCTACATCAGTCCCACTGTACTTGTGTAGCCTTGGCCTGTTACTGAGCTTCTATGAACCTCTTTCTTCACCTGTAAAACAAGGTTACTAATACCTACTTTGCTGGAGAGGTAAAGAGAGGTAAGCATGTACTGGGGCTCCTGTTCAGTAGATGGTCGTTCCTTCCTCCTGGCCCCTCTCCTGCTATTTCCTTTCAGATTACACCATCCTTCAGGGCAGAGGCAGGACCTTATTATCTCTTTATCCACAGCCACACCCGCACCCAGATGTTGCCTGACAAAACCTGTTAAATGAGTCAACAACTAGAAGCTTATGGTCTACACCACTCCATTTGTTTCATTCATTCGTTTGTTGAACAGAAGTGTCTTGAGTCTTAACCAGGTGCCAAGCCCTGTGCTTGGTGCCAAGGATATAAAACCCGAGGGGCCCACAGGCTATGATAAAACAGACATGCGTGATATTATAGTCCAGTGTGATCACTGAGCTGGGGGCATCCAGTGGGGAATGTCTAACCTGGGGAGGTGGGGACAAAGTTGTCAGGGGAAGTTTCCTGGAGGAGGTGGGGCCTTGTCTGACTTCATTTAGTATCTGTGTCTCTCCAGCCATTAGAATGGAAGTACCATGGAGGCAGAGATTTTCGTTTTGTTCCCTGCTGTGTCCCCAGCACCTGAAAGACTACCTGGTACCTAGCAGATGCTTGATCAGTACATGTGAATGAATGCATGAAACAGGCAAAGAAGAAGAGTTTTGCTCAGAGGCTCGGAGGCAGGAGACTGCTTGGCTCCTCTGGGCTCCTGCATCACTTGCTCTTTTTTCAAGGGACACCATAACCCCATACAGGGCTCTGCTCCTCTCAAAGGCTCTCATATCCCTGTGTCCATTTCACAATAGCCCAGTGAGGTGAGCAGGGCAGATACAACTCTCCCTACTCACCGATGGGGAAACTGATCTTTGGAGAGAAAGTGATTGGCTCACGGTCCCATGGCAAATTGGTGGCCTTGCTGAGAGGAGAACTCAGGTCTCCTGGCTCTGAAACCTGGCTCTAACCTGCTTCCCCGAGGGCAGGACTCAGTGCAAGCTGCGGTGCTCAGCTGAGCTCGGTGTCGCAACCTTCAAACCCAGAGAGGGGACCTCAGCAGGCAGTAGAGGAAGATCATGGTCCTGAGAATGGAGACGGTATAATAATAGTAATGATGAAGAGGAGGAGGAGAAGTAGAACTTTTCTATTGTTATGATACATTTTGTTTTAGTAAGTTCAGTGCTAGACAACTATTCTTTCATTTATTCCTCACCGCAACCCTGTGAGGTGGGTATTCTTCCCCCTATTTAACAGATAAAAAACTGAGCTCAGAAAGGTTAATTAACTTGTTTGAGGCCATACAGCCAGTAAGTCGTAGAGTTGAATCATAAGCCAAGTCTGTTGAGCTTTTTACCATCTTTGCTCATCTACAAAGGGCAAAGGATATAGGACAGGTGTGATGCTATGATGCTGTATTCATGCTGGGGGCCAGGAGGACCTCAGAGCCCTGGCCAGGAGGCACTGCCAAGGTCAGACAGCTTTCTCCTGGCAGCAGAGTCTAGGGCTTTCGGTACCGGCAAGGCCCACGGTTCTGACACAGAGCTTCTCCTGCTGCCATGGCTGTCACACAACAGACACTTACAGATGCCTAGGTGCCAAGCACAGCTGGGATGTAAATGTAACCCAAACACCCAGGCTTCCCCATTTATTGGGAATAAATGAGGGCATGTTAATAGAAACGACTTAAATTTCACTCCAACCCAACCTTGAAACCGCCCTCAATTATTTCTCCTGTGGCAGTTGAGTATTTTGGTGAACAGACCAAGACCCTAAAGTCAACCAGACTAAGTTCAAATCCTGTCTCTGCCACTCTAGCTTGCACCTTGAGCAAGTTCTGTGACATGCCTCTGTTTGTTTGCTTACCTACTTACAAAATAGGAATTGTAACAGACCGAGGTCTTGGGATGTTAGGAAGATGGTAGCAGACAGTGCATGGAAAGTTCTTAACCCAGCACCTCGCCCAGAGTAAGGGCAGGATGAATGGAGCTGCCAAGAGGATTTTTCTGAGAGGTTCTGGGGGCGGCTTGGTGGGCTCTCAATCATGCCACCTGAGGGATACTAGCAACTGCCTCCATGGTAAGCCAAGGATGCTGCCTCCGGAGCTCCTCCAGCACTGGGCCAGCAAGTCACTCTTAGGACGTGTTCTGCTCTCAGTGATGAGAAGGGTGTCCCACTCATGCCCCAGATCCCGCTTTGTCAGCAGAGGGTGAGGGAGCTGAAAAGGCACCTCTTGCTCTCCCATACATCAGAGCCCATCATGGTAGCAGCTCCTGGGACTCTGACAAATGGGCTTGTTGATCATCCAGACCCCGTGGCTCTGGCTCAGCGTCACGGCCATTTCATTGCCCAGGGAACTCCTCAGCCCTCGCACCCGTGGGCCTCAGGGGTCCATGTCAGCCCCTAATGTCTGAACTTCAGCAGACTCCACACCTGCTTCTGGCCACACAAAATCTCCCAGACTGGGTAGAAAAGACTCCAATAAGTGATAATGATGAAAGCCTTTAAGAGACAAAGAGAGAAACTGTTGCAGGAGCACAGAGCAGGGAGTCTTTTTTTTTTCCTGTCTGGACCAGGGAAGGCAATCTCACTGTGTCACTAACGACTCAAAATGCTTCCATGGCTCCTCAGATCCCCAGTTTAGCCTATGAGGCCTTATCTGATACAGCCCCTGCCCAGGCCACCACAAAGTGTATGTGACCTCACTTCATCCTGCAGCTTTATTTCACAGAAAAAGAAATGAGGCTCAGAGATTTTAAATGATTTGCTCAAGGTCACAAAACAAGCTAGAATTTGAACCCAGACCCAACCCCAGAGCCTGTGCTCTAAGAACCACAGAGTCATTTTAAAAACTAAATGAGCAACTTGTAAAAACACTTTGGAAAGCATACAAGAGAAATTAAAGACACCATTCGTAGTAAATTAAAGACACCATTTGAGTTAACTTGAAAATATTTTCCTCATCTTGATCAAAACGCTCAAGGAATCCAATGATAATATCACCTCTAGATTTGGTCACTCTTAAGACATCAAGGGAGACCAAAGGGGTCAACAAGAGGTGGCTTACAAAACTGAGTGTCCTCCTTTCTGGACAGGGTGGGCAGGCACAGATTCTGGAAGACTGTTCCCTGTGGATTATGGCAATACCAGACTCTGCTCTGCCCTCAGCCAGAAGGAGCTGTGTAAAGTCCATTGCCCGGAGCAGCATCAGGAGCTGAGAAGTTACGCTCATTCAAGACGGGTTCTGGCCAGCTCTTCCCAAAGTTTCCCATGGAACACTTATAAAGTAAGGATATTTTAGCAGAACACTACCAGGAGGTCATGACCTCCAGATTAAAGGAGACAGCCCAGTCTCTAACAAAACAGCAGAGGTGTCAAATTAACTGCTACAAGAAATGATCAAAAATTGATTCCTATTTTGAATAGACAGTAAGCACTGAGTATCACAGTCACAAGCTGAAATTATGAGACAAGTTGCAAGACATAGTAAAATGATCAAATGTCTTGACAGCAACTTAATATGTGGTTGGTGAATACATTCACATGGAAGCGAAAATATTTGTTGAAATGAAACAATGCATTTATGCATTGGAGATGAGTTCGTGAAACTCATAGGAATTCTTGACGTGTTCATTCAGGTCCTCCAAGAAGCAAATGTCAAGAGGGGATTAGATGTGGGAGAGATTTATTGGGGAAAGTACCTAAGAGGGAAAACGTGCAAGGAACCAGAGGAAGCTGGGAGAGCCAGCAGACCACAGTGCAGGTGAAATCCCCATGGAGGACAGAGGAAGGAGGGAAGGCTGGGCAGGAAACGTCTTAGACTGAAGTGCAATTCTAAGAAAGTTTCAGCAGAGCCAATGGGGAATCCTCAATGCAAAATTACCCATCACAGGACTCCCTTGCCTCCCAGGATGGCCCTACCTTCCTGTCCTTGTTGACTCAGTCACTGCCTGGGAGCCACCCACTGGAAGTGTGGCCCCAGAGATTCTGTGGTGAAGGATTCCGGCCATTATGGTTGGGGCACACATGACACTTGGGTATGGCATACCATTTATTAAAGGTGATAAGTATGTCACAGCAAGACCAATCATAGCAACGTGTTTGGTTTTTATTACGCAAGTATTTTTCCAGTACATTTTAAGAGAAATAAATATCACAAGCCTTAATTGTGTTTTCAGAATACTCCATGAAGTCTCAGGAAACATTTTGGAAAATTCTGGATTCCGTGAATTCCTGGCCAAGGGATAATCGGGATTGCGGAAAGAGGACACAGGACAGAGCTGGGAGATCTGGGTTCTAGCCTGATCCTGTCACTCACTTGCTGTTGGAGCTTCTTCAAGTCACTTCATTAGTTTCCACACCTTAAAATAGGTGCGAGGAAGAGGAGCTCCTACGTGTCCCTGGGAACCTGCTGTTCAGAGTCCCTTAAAGACAGACTCCTGGACAGAGGATTCTATAGCAAAGTGGCTGCTTTTGTGGCATTAAAACCTGCTGGTCATGTACCTGCACCTTGTGCCCCCATGGGCGTGCCATACAGGGACCTTGTTCCCCACCATCCTCTGCCCCTGGCTTCTCCTGAGCAGACTGGCTCAACTTCTGGTCTTGTGGTTTCCCTCTGTCAGCTGTCATAGCAACTGTGGGTGCTGGGAAGGGGGAGGCTCTGGGAGGAGCTGTGGTAGGCAGGGGGAAGGTGTCACCTTCCAAAATAACCCCCGAGGAGAGACTGGTGGCCACTTTGAAGCAGATTCTCATCACCACGCTGTTTCCAGGAAACCCCCAGAAGCTGAACAAAGGAGGGGCTTTTAAGAAATGAAGCCTGGTGCAAGATCCTTAGCCTTTCTGGACAGATGGGAGACAAGCCAAACATCTAGAAGTCCAACCAGATTTGGAGGGGGATCGGGGAGCAGAATTAGGAGGAGGGGGCAAGGTTAGTGGTGAGAAGGTCAGGGTATGAGATCCCCAAGAGGAGGGTCTGTCTCCCCCATCTGCCTAGGGGTTCCTTGAAGGCTGTGTCCTGGTCTCCCCTTGAGATGAGGAGGCCCCACAGTGTGGGCTCTGTATCGTGCGTGAGATAGGGAGTCTCAGCCAGGGCCTCTGAAATGCAGCCTCTTCCACTTGTCTGCCCAAGCCTAGCACAAAGCTTCTTCCTGTCTCCCGGAAGTCTGCCCCGCACCTCTTATCTGCCCCCTGCCCCGTCCTCCACCCAGGGGTCCAGCCCCACCACACTCTTTCCAGAGCCACTGACTGATTTCCAGCCGCAACTTCCTCTGGACTTTACTGGACTTTACTTTGGCCTCCTTCTCAGCACACTTATAGGCCAGTTGTTTTGTTTTGTTTTGTTTGTCTGTTTGGTTTCATCTGTTCAGTCAGAATCCTTCCTTCCTCTGAGAGGGGCAGAGGCCTCTAGCTAACCCATCACCAATGTACTCCTGACAATTAGCTCTAACTCTGAACGTATGCAAATGGTCCACAAAACAGACCGCATCCAGTAAATGATAACAGTGGCCACCCCTGACTGCAGGCTGGGCGTCTGCCAGGCACAATGCTAACACTTCACACCTGGCATCTCAGGTCATTCCTTCCTTCAAGACTATTACAGAGCTCCCATTGTCCTCCAGCCCTTGCTAGGTGCTGGAGACACTGCAGTCAAAAGCAGACAATGATCCTTGCCCTTCTGGAGTTTACATCCTCACAGCAGCTCTAAGGGTGGGCATTCTTGCTCCCATTTTCTATGACCTAAGATAAGAAAGCCAGTAAGCAGACTCCACGCTCAAGCTCAGCCCTTTATAAGGCAGAAGGTTTTTTAAGAAACATGAGATTTTGGACTTTACACTAGACTAATAGGAACCGGCTTCTGCATAACACTTTCAGTTTATAAAACACTTGAAGAGATGGCTGATATAGTGCTGGGCTGAGGAAGTACAGGTAAGCCTGGGACAGCTTGCTTTGCCAGAAAGCAAGGAAGTACTCAAAGCAAGATGAGGACACAAGGACCTGGGAACCAGTTTGAAGGGGGTCCCACTGGCCAAACTGGGGGCAATTTAAACATCAGAACAACTGATGGTAATTGATTATAGCCCGTTGAAAAATGAGAAATCCATGAATCCATTCTGATATAAATAAATTTATTTTTTTAAAGTCTTTATTGAATTTTGTTACAATATTGCTTCTGTTTTATGTTTTGGTTTTTTTGGCCACAAGGCATGTGGGATCTTAGCTCCCTGACCAAGGATCCAACCCGCACCCCCTGCATTGGAAGGCAAAGTCTTAATCACTGGACCTCCAGGGAAGTCCCCCATTCTATTATAAATAAATGAATGAATAAATGGAGAAGGAAAAGCTCTTCTAACAAATGTAGAAAGATAACGTAATTAGAAAATCACATTTGGTAGACTTCAAAATAATAGTCAGTTTAGCCAAGGATTAATCAATGGATGCTAAAACTATGGGATGAAAGTTTGTGAGAAACAGGATCTATGTCATCACAATGTATGTCCCTACAAGATACTCATTGAATACAAAGGGGAAAAAAATAGCAACTTGGCAATGGAGGAAACTGACACCTCAACCAAGTGATTCAAGTTCAACATACAATGGTTCAAATTAATATCATTTATCCCCTGATATGATATACTGAGAAAGATATACCAACTTCTGTGATATTCCTGCCAAAAATGCAAATTTTCAATCTAATCATGAGGAAACATCAGACAAATCCAAACTGAAGGATATTCTACAAAGTAACTGGCCTACTGGACTTCCCTGGTGGTGCAGTGGTTAAGAATCTGCCTGCCAATGCAGGAGACACGGGTTTGGCCCCTGGTCCGGGAAGATCCCACATGCTGCAGAGCAACTAAGCCCATGCGCCACAGCTACTGAAGCCCGCTCACAGGCCAACACAGGCAAAAATAAATAATAAATCAACTAATTAATAAAAAAAATTACTGACCTATTATTTTTTTACATGTCATGTCACAAAACACAAAAATCAAGGAATGATTCCAGATTAAAAAGACAGAGATGTGAGAATTTAATGGAATGGATGATCCTGGATTGATTCTGGACAAGAAATAACATTATTAGACCCTTAACAGGACAATTGAAAAAACTCGAGTAAGTTCTGTAGATTGTAGTGTATCATCCTGGCTTTGATAATTATGCTATGATTATGTTTGAGAATGTCCTTGTATTTTTATTTTTTTATTTTTAATTTTTTTTTTTGCGCTACGCGGCCTCTCACTGCTGTGGCCTCTCCCGCTGCGGAGCACAGGCTCTGGACACGCAGGCTCAGCGGCCATGGCTCACGGGCCCAGCCGCTCCGCGGCATGTGGGATCTTCCCGGACGGGGGCACGAACCCGTGTTCCCTGCATCGGCAGGCGGACTCTCAACCACTGCGCCACCAGGGAAGCCCCGTTGTATTTTTAGAAAACATTCTCTGATGTGTTTAGGGATGAAGGAACATTACGTCTGCAATTTACTCTGAAATAGTTGAGTATACATAGAGAGATGGGGAAGGGAGAGAGAATGATAACAAATGAGGTAACTTTTTAACAGTTGGGGAATCTCCGTGAAGGGTATACAGGAATTCTTTGATTCTTCTTGCAACTTTTCTATAAATCTGAAACAATCTCAAAATAAAAAGTTAAAAGAAAACATTTTACCATTAATTTTCTCATTGGCTTTTCATGTAGAAGTTAAAAGCGAAGGTCTTATTACATCCTTATTTTACAAATGTGGGTAACAAGCGTTTGGAGAACTGAGCGTACTGGCTCAGGCTGTTCAATTAGTGGTGAATCAGAGTTTGAACCCAGATCTCTATGCCTCAGAGCTTCTTGCATGTGGGTCTGAGGGATTAGTATGAGCTAGTACCGATGGGGATGTGCCCCTCTTTTAGGCTCTATCTATCCTAAGAAATTACAACATTCAAAGCATTCTCACCTCTCCCCGCCCATCTCAAAATACCTAAGCAACTCAAGTGGACTGGGCACCCTTTCTCTACAGCACCACCTGGGAAAGGGTCCATGGAGACACGTCTGACTCGGGACTAACACACATCCATGAAGTAGATATCAAAGCCACTGAGGCCCTTAGAGCTGATGGATGGGTCATCGTAATGAAGGAATGAACTAGTGGGTGAATGGACATTGGCATGCACACAGACTTTCATTTCAGCCTAAATACCTTGGATAGTTGAAGGTGGCTCCTCTTCTGGGGACCAGCTAAGGAAGGGCTGAGGAGGGGCAGCTCCAACGCTCTGTAGCCCTCAACATGCTTCTCCACCCCTCTTTCCAAAGGGCCCCTCCCTGGCATTCCTATAACCCATGAGCCATCCACCCAATGTGGGCCACAGGGAGACTGATCGAAGGGAGAGGAAGGATCCTGGGGCCAGTTAAGGTCTGGAGCCAGCAGTCAGGCTCTGGGGTCCCACTCAGGCAGATGCAGGTCTTATTGGGCCTGGAGCTTTTGCAGTTTAGGAGGCCCGCTTTAAGAAAAGAAATAAAAGATTATAAATATAAAATATATAACCCAAGTGAACATTTATTTAGAATGAGAAAAGAAGTCATGATGAATCATAAATTTTATTTAACATCATAAAATATATTTGTATTAACTAATATATTTGTATTAACTAATTGTCTGGCACTCCTCTATACTACTTTTTAACAGACTAGTGGCTGGTATTTCACATTTCAGATTTCCAACTGTGATTAAATATCTCATTTGTGGGGAATTCCCCAGAGGTCCAGTGGTTAGGACTCTGCACTTCCACTGCAGGAGGCTTGCGTCTCCAATCCCTGGTCGGGGAACTGAGATCCTGCAAGCTGTGTGGCCAAAAAACAAACAAAAAAAAGTAATTCATTTGTTCACATTTTATAAAAATATGTCAGCATATGACTTGGCTCCCTCCACAACCTTGGGAGGGGCCCTGAGTTTTCAACTAAATCGATTTCTGTTCCACTCCTTCTGGACAAGTTTTGAGCTTAGGGAGGGCATGAACAGGAATTCTCCCTCCCAAGCTTGGTTACTCTAGAAAGGCCCCAGAGACCTGCTGGCTCTCACTCCTCCCCTTCTCGCCTGAAAATGCAGTTCTCAAGAAAACTGAGCCTTGGAAAGTTGAGGGCTCTAGCTGTGCGTGTTCCACAATAGAAGAGGTTAAACCTCTGACCAAAGCTGGATATAGCCACAAGGCAGGCTTCTTTCCTTCCTTCTGAAGGGGCCCTGATTTTTCCTGCTTCAGGTTTCTGAAGCACATTGTTCCATTTGTCTGAAACACAACCCCTGCACACCCCACCTTCACCTCTTTTCCACATTGTCACCTGGTCAAGACTTAGGCAACTGTTAAGTCTCAGTTTAAAGGGAAGTTGCTCAGGAAGGCTTTGTCTGATCCCCTTTCCCTTAAATTAAATCACAATAATTATCTATTCACTGTAATCCTACCCTGCCAGCACCACGAAGCCTAGGACCTTGTTTGTCTGTCCTTCCGTCTCGTTGGTGCCTGTATTTTTGCAGTCCATGGCGTACTGTCTGGTGCACAGTGCCTGGCACACAGTGGTGCTCAAACAGTATTTTTGAATGGGAGAAGGAAAGAAAGGACTTGACTCTGATGGGTGAGGAAAGGGGAAATGTGGGGACGGAACGCCCCCTACTGGACACGTGGAGTATCAGGGACCCAGGACTCCTCCCTGCACTGGGAAGAACAGTGTGGGGCGGTAAATTCCTTATCTGTGGGGTGGTCTTGGGAAGACTCCTACAGATTTATTCCCTCTCACTTCTATCAGCTCCACCACAGCTCTCCTCCCAAGCTTCAGAGCAGGGTCTGAGCTCTGCACCCATCCTCCCCGACACGGCAGACCAGCCCACACAGCTCCACAGGGACCATCCCCTGAGCTTCCCCAAAATTAATATCCCTCCCTCCTGGACATTTAGCTTCCAATAGAATAGGCCCAGATTCTTCCATCGATCCCTTTTTCTCCTCCTCCCTAATCAATCAATCAGGAGTGATTGGCTAGGGCACTGGGGTGGATGGATGTGGGAAAGGAATAGTGGGCAGGGAGCATGGAAAGTTGGTGGGATGGGGGTGTGGGTGGGTGAGTGTGCTTCCGAAACAGGGTCCCGCTAATATTATGGCCAGAACAATGGGGTTGTTCTTGGAGGGATGCGAGGGATGAGAAGGTACCTGGGATGAGATATTTAGAAAATGGTGAATGAGGAATTCCCATCGACTGCCTTGACTGAAAAAGCATAAAATTGCTCCACATTGGGACTTCCCTGGCTGTCCAGTGGTTCGGACTCCGCACTCCAACGCAGGAGCCGTAGGTTCAATCCCTGGTTGGGGAACTAAGATCCTGCGGGGTGCAGCCAAAAAATAAAAAGAAAAAAACTTGTTCCAGATTATACAGCACGGGGGTCGGGGAGGGAATCACAGAAGGAGCTTGGGCTAGGAGAAATATAGGGTTCCATTGAGGGAGGAACGGGGCTCAGCAACCGAGATGGAGGCTCAGATAGGAGTTTAGGGGTTCAGTGAGGGGAGTCAGTGCTAAAAATATGGGAGGAGACGGAGAGGGCAGAAGGAAATCTTGGGTGCCGGTAAGAAGGGGAAGAGGGTGGGGGTCAAGGAGAGATAGAGGTCTCGTTCTTCCTCTGGTGGGGAGGGGAGAACCGACCACACCTGTGTCTCTCCATAACGGTTCCCATCCCTGGCCCCTCCCCCAGCAGTGCCCCAAGTGGGGCTGGGGAAGAGTGACAGTTACTTAAGGACCCTGAGTCCCACTTGCTCTTCTAAGCATCCTGTGGTCACTGGAGGGCTAAAGGGGGCTGAAGCCAAAGCTTGGGTTATTGATCTCTGGCCCCAAAGGTCAGCTTCAGGGGCAGAGGGAGTGGAGTGGCCACAGTGGGAGCCTCCAGAGACCCCGCAACAGTGGGGCTGTGCTGCACAGCCTGGTTTCCATGTCTGCATCCTTGGCTTCCCATGATCCCCCAACACACACACACACACACACACACACACACACACACACTCATACCTTCTCCATCCAGTCCTGTCTGACACTTCTGCCTCTGAGATGTCTCAGACTTTTTGTGTTTGGATTTTGGAATAACTAGAGAGTATAAAGCAGGGATTTAGATGGAATTATTTACTACTAATCCCACCCCCAAGACAAAACCCTAGGAGTCCATGAATGCATCAGTGAACTCAGTGGGAAAGCACCAGTCTGGTAGTCAGGAAGGATGGCCACAATTTGCAGTGTGGCCTCAGGCAAACCACTTAACCTCTATGGATGGATCTTAGTTCTGATGTATAAAATGAAGGGGTTTAATCAGATGAGCGCTAGCATTCCTTCCAAATAAACAATCTAAGATTCTAAGGAATTAACTGGGAACAGGGACAGTAGGGGTTAGGGTAGGAATTAGGTTAGGTTCAGAAGATGGTAAAAAGAATTCTTGGACTTAGAAATAAAAACTGGATTCTAATTTAGGCCATTATTAACTATGGAATACTGGGCAAGTCATTCATTTATTCATTCAACAAACATTTAATAAGCAATTACTCTATTCCAAGTTTTGTGCTGTATGCTAGCCACACAACAATAAGGCAGACATAGTCCTCATGGAGTTTACATTCTAGTAGCCAGTGTGAGATAAAGATAAATTAAAAAATATAATAAAGTGGGGGCAAACAGTCTGTTAAAGAAGCGCAGGGTACTATAAGAACACATGAGGGACTTCCCTGGTGGCGCAGTGGTTAAGAATCCGCCTGCCAATGCAGGGGACACAGGTTCGATCCCTGGTCCGGGAAGATCCCACATACCGCGGAGCAACTAAGCCCGTGTGCCACAACTACTGAGCCTGCACTCTAGAGCCCGCAAGCCCCAGCTACTGAGCCCGCGAACCACAACTACTGAGCCTGCGTGCCACAACTACTGAAGCCAGCACATCTAGAGCTCGTGCTCCGCAACAAGAGAAACCACCGCCATGAGAAGCCCACACACCACAAGGAAGAGTAGCCCCCGCTTGCCGCAACTAGAGAAAGTCCATATGCAGCAACAAAGACCCAACGCAGCCAAAAAATAAATAAATAAAATAAAAAATAAAAACCCTTCCCCCAAAAGCCATCGGGGAGTTTGGGTCTTTAAAAAAAAAAAAAAAGAACACATGAGAGTGGTGTTGGGTAAGTGAGTGGGTGGAAGCAAGGAGATCCCTGGACAAAGTGTGACATCTTTGGAGCCTAAAGAATGAATAGTGATCAGCAAAGTGAGGTAGGAGAAATGGTGCTGCTGGCAGAAGGTAAGCATGGGAAACGCCAGGGAGGAGAGAGCAAGGCATTCGGAGGCCCTGGAATGCTAACTGTGAGAGGAGTGAGGAGCGTTAAGTTTGGAGGTAAGTCTGGTATTGGGGTCAGAGACCTGTCTCACCTGCAAAACTGAGATAACCACATGCCAGTCATGCCTCCCTCCTTTCCAGCAGCCCTGTTTTCCAGGGTCTGGTGAGATAATGCGTGGGAAAACACTTTGTGGTTGGAAAAGCATTGTGCAAAGTAACGCACAGACAATGGAAAGGAGCTATGGATCACTGAGGATCAAGCTAGGTAAATCTGGCTTTAGGCTAACTTCCACAGGAACGGTGGGAAATTAACCAAAACTGAGGCATTGAGCCTCCAGTAAATTTGTCCAAGGTCACACAACCGGGGAGGGCTGGGACTGGGGTTTGAAGAGAAAGCTTGACCCCAGAGTCTGCTCAAGAGGGAGGGGACTTGTTCTAAAGACCCCAGTGGGTAAAGGCTATCGACCTCAGCTTCAATTCAACGGAAGGAAGAACTTTCTAAGCGTCCTAAGTATCAGGGGATGGAGAAGGCTTCCAAAAGCAGTAAGCTCTCTGCTGCTGGCGGTTTGTAAGCTGAGTCTAGAAAATGGTTGATACTAAGCTTGGGATCTGGCAGGGAGTCAGCCGATCTGTAAGGTTACTTTTGGCTCTGAGAGACAGGCACTCAAGGATCCTGGGTCTCCTTTCTCTTTGTCCCACACCCCATCCTTTAACAGAACAGCAGTGGGGGCATCTCTTTGCAGAAACCTCAAAGTGCAGCTTGCATTCACGAGAGGCTGGAGGAAAGAAGGGACAGCTTCCATGCATCTGTCCTTCTCTCGCCCGTCTTCCACCATGGCCAAACCACAGGAGCCCAGTGGTGAGGAGAGGGAAGAGGTGGTCCCCTGTTATCTGGAGGCTTTGACTCCAGAGTAGCTTATATGGAGTCTGGCTCTGTCTCAGATGTCATCACTGACATGAAGTGTGGCTTAGTAATTAGGAGCATAGCCTACAGCATCAGACACCTCCTGTTACCCCATTTGAAAATGAAGATAGGGCTTCCCTGGTGGCGCAGTGGTTGGGAGTCCGCCTGCCGATGCAGGGGACGCGGGTTCGTGCCCCGGTCCGGGAGGATCCCACGTGCCGTGGAGCGGCTGGACCCGTGGGTCATGGCCACTGGGCCTGCGCGTCTGGAGCCTGTGCTCCGCAGCGGGAGAGGCCGCAGCAGTGAGAGGCCCGTGTACCGCCAAAAAAAAAAAAAAAAAAAGAAGGTTGTTGGGGGATTATATGAGCTAATGTAGGGTCTTGACACAGTACCTGGCATGTGGTAAACACTCAAACATTTTAGCTCTTATTTTGTTGTTGTTACTTGCTGGGAGAATTTGAGGAAGTTATTCAAATAGTCAGAGCTTCATTTTTCTCTTCTGTTAAGTGAGGAGATAACATCTCCCTCATAGGGTGGTTGGAGGGGACTATGCTCGGCACACAGCAGAAGTTAACAGATGTTATTTCCTTCCTTCCACTAATGGACGGGAGTCAAAGATACCATGACACCTTTTGTGCTATTCCTGCTCTGTAATTATCACAGATACAGCAAGTACGAAAATGCCTTAGAAATCATAAATCTGTACTCCCATTTAATAGATGGGGAAACTGAGGCCCGGAAAAGAAGAGATTTGCTCAAGGTCGCACAGTGAGTTAGTGATAGATCTAGGACTAGAACCAGAACTTTCTTACCATACAATTCTATCTCTATTATTGACAAAATGTTGAATGAATGTGTGACTGAAGATTGAATGAAGGGAGTACAGGTCTCTCCAGATGTCTTCACAGGGACGGGGAGGACTTGCTGACGTGGGAACCAAACTCCGTGGCTGTTCACTTTCAAGCCTCCTTGTTTTCATTTCTGCTGTTCCTCTTCTCTGTAATGCCCTGCCCTCCCCTGGCTTTCAAATTCCTATGCAAGGTCCAGTGCAATGCCACCTCCCCCCGGGAAGCCTTCCATAACATATAAAATGAGTCAGCTTTCATTGTTTCCACAGTGCATTACGTATGTCTCTATTATATGTCCCAGCCACAATCTGATGGGATATATTGGGTTGGCCAAAAAGTTCATTCGGGTTTTCCGAACAAACTTTTTGGCCAACCCAGTATATCTTTTACACGTCCTTTCCACTAGTTTTCTCCCCACTACACAGACAGGGAAACCAAGGTACAGAAACCAATCCTGAATTTGAAGCCCCATTCTCTGACTGAAAAGGGGAATACTAGGAAACCTGAGTTTCTAGTTCTTATTATTAGCTAGCTATGGAACTTGAACAAGTCACTTGGACTTTAGGTCTTGTTTCCACATTTACAAAATAGGTTGGGAGAAGATAAAGTCTGAAGATACTAACTTATAAGCCTCTTCTAATAGAAGAAGTGAAGTGTAGATTATTGAACCTGAATGTTAATTCCAGAGTCAACCTACCAGGGTTTTAATCCTGACTCTCACTTACTCCGTGACCTTCAGGGAGTTACTTAACCCCTCTGTGCTCAGCTTCATCTGTAAGATGGGAACAATAACCATGTCTATCTCATATATTCGGTGTGAGAAATAAATGAGCTAATCTATGTAAAGCACTCAGCACAGTGCCTGGCACATGGAGAACCTTCAAAAAGTGTTAACGGTTGTGATTTTTTTTTAAATTTTTTTTAGTATTTATTTATTACTTATTTGTCTGCATCAGGTCTTAGCTGAGACACGCGGGATCTTTGCTGCTGCAATGTGGGATCTTTAATTGCAGCATGAGAACTTCTTAGTTGCGGCATGTGGGATCTAGTTCCCCGACCAGGGATCAAACCCAGGCCCCCTGCGTTGGGAGTGTACAATCTTAGCCACTGGACCACCAGGGAAGTCCCCAACGGTTGTAATTTTTATCCCATTGATACCGCTGGGTTCACAAGCTCAGCATCTAGAAAAGACATCTCCAACTTCGATATCCTCAAAGCAAGCCAAGTGTCTTTTTTCATTCTGCTAGGGGTCAGCAGAGCAGAGTGGTAAGGAGTATGGCTTTGAAACAATCAAAAAAGTAATGTTAAAAAGCAGTAGGCTCAGACTTGTAAGGTCCAAAATATCCCCCTCCCTTATCTCCTTTCTTTTTTTCCTTTTGTTTTTTTTTTGGCCATGCTGTGCAGCTTGCGGGATCTTAGTTCCCTGACCAGGGATCGAACCCGGGCCCCTGGCCTAAACACTGGTTCACCAGGGAATTCCCCCATGCAGCCTTTCTTAGGTGGTTGCTTGAGGATGCTCATCAAGTGTGAAGCAAGAAAAAAAGATCCAGGAAAGAGTAGCTGTATCCACTGTAGTGAGAGGTTGTGAAGGTGACAGCTGTGAAGCAAGTCCGGAGAGCAGCCAGGAGGGAGGGCTTCAGGAAAGGGCTTAGTGGAAAAGATAATATGATGGAGCCCTTGAAAAAAGTTGAGGATATTTCAATGACAAATATTGTGGAGAGAGAGAGGAGGTTAGAGAGTCCAGGGAAAATAAAACAGAGTATAAGAAAAGAAACGTTGTCCTAGTATACTACTTGGCAATGCAGTGAACATTTCCATACTCATGACAATGTAAACACTGGTCATCAATCTAGTTGAAAATGGTGATTTAACTGTACTGGGAAGAAGAGGAAAGGAGAGGTAGGCCCTGTACACAAGGTAAGTCCTCAACCACCACAACAGGAAATCAATAGATAATATCTAAAATTGATAAATCAAGGAACAGAGGTACATGCCTATTACTTAGAGACACGGAAATATCCTCCAGAAGAAATGACCTGTGGGAGTGGAGGGGGTAGGGTAGTCAGGGTACTGTTGGTTTTCATTATAATTCTTTCAATACGAATTGATTTTTTTAACCACATGCATTAATTACTTTAACTGCTAAAAAAAAAAGAAGAAGAGGAAGAATATTTGAGTGAGTCGCTTAACTCCACTGAGTCTCAGTTCCCTCTCCAGTAAAATGGGATCATAGTAGGATGGATGAGGACAGAAAGAGACAATATACACAAAGTATTCAGCTCATACCTGGTATATAATCAGCTCTCAAACAGTAACTGCAGCATCAGGGAAGAATAAGTTAAGGACTAGGCTCAAGTTGTCTTGCGGAAATGACAGCACTTGGTGAGATACCCTGCCTTTTGCCTCCATGGTACGTGACAATCATTGGACACATGCAAATGGACACCAGGTGAAAGACAGCTGGCTGAGTTGTGATTCACAGGCCAGAGTAGAGTCACAGTGAGGAACATTGAAACGATCAGCAGCCATGAGGGAAATTACAGTTTGGCTTGGCAAGTTCCACTGCAGGAGGACACCTGGTGAGTTACAGTCTCTGGACAGTGGGCTATAGCAGGCTCATCATTTCCTCCTCTTGCTTGTACTTTGTGGGGGATATGTCAGAAGGAAAAGATTTAGAGGCTGTCAGGGTGAGGGTCAGAGGTCAGCTGGGGTCAGGAAGTCTATTTCACTGAGGTCACTCTAGTCTCCTTTCAAAGTAATGAAGCCATTATTGGTGAAAGCAAGTGCCTGGCGTCTTGCTCTGTGAAGCAAGGCCCACATGGGGAGCAGGACTGAAAGAAGGAAGGGGACTCCCTTGGCTCATCCTCCTTCTGCCAATTCAACAGGCCTAAGAGGTGAGAGGTGCACAATCCTGCTTGATGTAGGAAGCCCTGGTCCTTGGAGAGGGATGAAGATGACAGCATGGGGTGAAAACAGATTGTTTCTCAGAGCAGTTAAGAATGGGGTCTCTCTCTCTCTCTCTCTTTGTCTCTCTCTCTCTCTGTCTCTCTCTCTCTCTGTCTCTCTCTCTCTCTGTCTCTCTCTCTCTCTCACACACACACACACACACACACACACACACATCATATCACTTTAGAATGTCAGAAACGGAAGAAACATTTGTCTAAGAGCTAACCCATCTCCCTCATTTTACCCTTAAAGCATAAACCTAGGTGTCTTTCTTGAGATCACAGGACAAATTAACAGGCTGGAACTATATATATTATACATTTTACTTAATTATTTGTTTATTATCTGTCCCTCTCCTCTAGAATGTAAGCTCTATGAGGGCAGGAACTTCATCTGTTTTGTTTACTGATGTATCCCCAGTGTTGCAAACAGTGCCACCTGACTCATAATAGATGCTCAATAAATATTTGTTAGATGACTTAGTGAATGAACCGATGAATGAATGGAAACACTGCACACATCGTATTCCCTTCCTCATGAATAACAGAGCATACCACCATACTAAAGGCTTTACAAAGTCCTGTATAAGAAACCTACTTAACATACCATTTTCCAAATGATTTCACTATAGAGACTTTTTTAAAATGGTAAGATGTATTAATGATCTCATGGAACTAGTGTCCTGAGGGACACATTGCGGAAAATACTTTTTTCAAATGCACACCATCACTCATATTAGCATATGGTCATGGCTTTAATTCCAAGCAACCACCCTGGACCTCACCACAGGGTTCTCAAAACACTTCAGAAATGTGAGCTGGATGTGGATGATTGCCCAAAAGAGGACCTGTTTTGGCTCTTGTCAGCTCTTTGATTTAGAAAGTCAAGGAGTTTGGGGGAGGGTGATCAGTAGAAATGGCAGACTAGAGCTCTGGCCCAGGGAAGAGGAATCACAAGCTTGGGTCCTATTTACTAATTATATAGAACATATAGTCTCCTCTCACAGCCATTTTGTTTGCACATGTCTTGTTCTTCATTGGTAAAATGGGGACAGTACTAGTCATGATAACAACATACTGGGACTGTGGAAAGAATGTGAGCTTTGGAGTTAAACATATGGGTTCAAATATATCTCTGCCATGTATTAGCTGAGTTACATTAGCCAAGCTATATTGATTCATTAGGCTTGTTTCCTCCCCTGTAAGGTAGAAACATTAATACCTATTACTTAGAGTTATTGACAGGCTTGAATTAGATAAGAAAAGTGCCTGTATTCTTGATAAATAATAGCTGTTATTATTATTACCTATCAGAATATAAGCTCCACAAAGGTGGGATTTTTGTTTGCATTGTTTACTCCCAACACTTAGAACAATGCCTGCCACAGAGGAAGTGCTCAATAAATATAAATATTTTTTAATGTTGATGAGTTATTAATATTACTAAGACCTCTTTCAACTCTTCCTTTTATGGAGATATGAGCCTACACAAGAGAAACTTAGCAAAGTACTATAAAGGGGAGATGTTCTTTGTGTTGATACTAGACAAGTTTGTCTTTTCTAAAGCGCTCCCTTTTCTTCCTTTTACCTAGATAATATTATTCCCAGAAACCAATACACAAGAAATTTGCAATACTTAGCTATATCATGTCTTGTCCCCCTAACTAGACTGTAACTTCTTGGATGGCAGGAAATGTTTCTTCTTTACTTTTGGGGGTACATTTTTGGTCATTACACTACTTAGTGCATATTATGTATCTGATTCCTCCACCAAATGTGTGAGCTAGCACAATGACTGGATCATAGTGGTTACCTAATAAGTTTTCACTGAGATGGGGACCCAAGAAAGGGAGAAAGTTTAGTCAGGAGCCTCCATCTCCCACATGGAAACAACCCAATGCAGATGAGGAAACAGTTATGTTGGGAGCCATGTGTCCCTTCCTAAATCATCCTCTGCCTCCACATGTACAACTTTATGGAGTCCTGAGCCTTCCTGGGTTTGTATTGCTTAGACTTGAGAGAGGCAGCCTAGAAGAATAAGTATTATGACTGTTGTAACAACGTTCATTATTTCAATCAAAACCTATTCAGACTGGTATATATAGAATGCATAAACAACAAGGTCCTACTGTATAGAACAGGGAACTATATTCAATATCCTGTGATAAACCATAATGGAAAAGAATATGAAAAAGAATGTATGTATATGTATAACTGAGTCACTTTGCTGTACAGCAGTAATTAACACAACATTGTAATTCAACTATACTTTAATAAAAAATAAATTTTAAAAAAACCTATTCAGGAAACTCTTCTTGGGTGTCTTCTGTGGGCCAGCCACTGTGAGAGATGTGAGAGAAGATGCAGATGTGAGAGAAGATGCAGAAAGAAATAACACATGAATGGTCCAAATCCTCAGGGGGCAAATGGTTCAGCAAGTTCTAGATCACAGAATCAGGTGCACAATAGCTATAATAATAGTAATAATTTTCATTGTTAAGAACTAACTATATGTCAGACACAATTTTAAAAGCTTTACTTAGATGATCTAACTTTATCCTCGTAATAATTCTGAGAGTTAAATCCTCATTATCCCTATTGGGCAGAGGAGGAAACTGAGGCATAAAAAAGATAAAGAAGTTGCCCCAGGTGTCAGAGCTATAAATAGATATTCAAACATAGACAATCTGATTTCAACGTCTGTGTTCCCATGAAAAGTGCTAATAATTAGAGAAATAATTTGAAGAAAAAAGATTAGTCTCTCTTCTAGTCTCATTTTATTTGAATCAAAAATATTATTTCCTCTTTCCTCACTCTCTATGGCTACTTGCATAGTTATACCCATTTTTCTGAAGGGGAGCTTGAGATACTTGCGCTGCTCTCACAGAATCATGTACGTCTGGAAATGCCCTCTCTTTAGCGTTCAGAAAAGTCTGTTCCTTCGTCTCAAATGTGTCAGGGTCATTGGGGAGTTGAGAAGAACCAGGTTTTCTGGGAAGGACTTGGAGGTGAGAACTCAAGAAGGCATTCTCAAAGCTGGGAGCTGGGAGCCAGGAGAGCGGGTCTCTATTCAGCACCGTGGACAGAGCTCCGTGCGCCTTCAGGACCCTGGACAGAGAAGCTGGTCGAGCCTGCCGGGAACAAGTCTGACTTGAGAGCAGACCAAGGGAAAGCAGAGCGCTAAATTCCCGTATTCCTTCTTTTCTTCAGCGAGACCTCAGTCACCTGCTCCTGAATCTTAGGAACAGGGGTACAGAGAGTGAGTATATTTTAAGGGGGCTAGTAACGGGAGGAGATAAGACTTGGGTGAGGAGTATTATATATATAAAAAATGGCTTTGGCTGATGTACTCCCACAACTCTTGGAAGATCTAAATCAGGGTCCTCAGATGGGAGTGTGGCATTGTGAGTGATATTTTTTAATGATTTGTATTTTTTTAGGCTGAGTAGCAAAGGGCCACTGTTGTCCTTTTTATCCCAAAGTCCTATCCCCCATCTCATACTGAAGTTTTAGTCTCTTGGAGAGCACTCCTGGCAGGAAAGACAGAGAAATAGTCTCTTCGCAGCCCCTTGCCCTCCTCCCCATCTTCCCGTTCCCTACCCCCACTCATCCCCGTTCTCTGTTTCTCAAGTATACTCGTGCGCGCGCGTGCGCACACACCCACACACACGTGCACGCGCGCGGGTGCAGGGTGAGAAACACGAGAGCTTCCTGCACACTTAGTGGAGACGACTGAATTCCGAGCGAGCGGATGCCCCCGAAAGCAGGCTCTGTCTCTTTAAATGGGTTGTAGCAGTGGGGGAGGGGAACTGGCCGGAGCTGGCATTGTCCAGTTTGAACTGAGCACCGGAAGTGAAGGGGCAGGGCCAGGGCCGTGCACTGAGCCCCGGGCCATTGTCCATCTCCGACCAGGGCACTAGCCACCCCCCTGGCCAACCCTCTTTATCTTCTAGAAGGGGAGGCTAACTCTTCAAATGAGGAGAGCCGCTACTCCAGTTCCCCCACCAACCTCACGATAGGGAAGAGAGCGCACTTCAGGATGGGGCTCAAACGAGGAGGGTCTGGGAACCTGAGAGTGTCGGGATCCCAGCAACGGATAGGGATAGGATGGGAATGGGGGCAGGATGAGGGCAGCTGGTGGAGAGAGGAACACCCTTCAAGCCTCTTTGGGTTCCTCCTGTTCTCTCAGGGAACTCCACGTGGGGTCAGTTTTAGACACAGGCAACAAGGAAGGATTCTTTACGAAGAATCAATTTAGGAGCGCTTTGAGAGATCCAGAAAAACTCAGTCGGAAACGCAGGGAGGCAGAGACATTCAGTTAGTCAGAGACAGACTTTGAGAGGCTGCACCTAGGTCAGGAGTGGAGATCAGCCCTGTTGGGTCTCCAACCTCCCCCCTGCTTCCCCATCCTAGGCTTCCTAGTGTCCTGAACTCCAGGTCTATCTAAGCACACGGGGGTGGGGGTGAGAGCGGGTCAGCGCTGAGCTGCCGGGTCAGCTCTGAGACCTGAAGGGGAAGGGAGGGGGAGGGGCGCTCAAGGGCTGGGGGAGGGGGAGGGCTCATCCATTTCTCCCTTGACAGGTGGTTTGTGTCTCTGATTGGCCAGCGCTGCCAGGCTCACACCTCCCTCCCCCAACTCTCTGGAATGTATAATTATCTGCAAGGGGGGTGGGGGTGGTGTGTGAGTGTGTGTGGGAGCAGTCACGTGGTTTTAAAACTACCCCCCCACAGGCCCCCCACCTGTATGCTGCTTTGGGGACCCCTACTGAGTCCTTAAAGTGCAGGATCCCCAATTCCCGGGTACTCAAGACTTCTAGGGCTGACGGCCCCAATCTCCAGATGTGGGGGGGCCGGGGGGTGTCAAACCTCAAGGTTCTGAGAAGGGACACCCCAGAGGTGTCAGAGACCGATGGGGCGGGGGTGGGGGGTGGGGGCCGGAGCTGGAGCCGGAGGGAAAGGGAGGGGAGAGGAGAGGGAGGGGAGGGGAGGGGGCTGCCCGCGGGGGGTTGGGTCATTGTCTTTTAGAATTTGGGAGCCTTTGAAAAGCCGTGGGCCCTCCCACCGCTATTGTGCTGGGGAAGATGTAGCAGCCTCTTCTCCGAGCCACCCCTTTGCCTCCGGACTTCTCTGGGGCCAGCAGCCGGCCGACCTGGGGCCCGGGTCCGCGGGCTCAGCCGACTACCATGGGCTCTGTGTCAAACCAGCAGTTTGCAGGTTCGACCTCGGGACTTACTGGGGACAACTTAGGCTGCAGGGGCGCCCAGAAGCCACATCAAAGGGAGGTGGGGGAAGTGTCCCCCAGGCTAGCCGAAGGACCCCAAGTCTGCGGCCTCCTGTTTCAGGGGGCGATCTCTGGAGCAAGGAACCCTGGTGTCCCAGTGCCGTGCAAGCTGAAGCTACGGGGGCGGGGGGAGAGAAGAGGAGGGGCCTGTCTGGCCGTCTGTCCCCGGGCAACGTGTAGTGGGAAGATGAGCAAAACTTTCGGGGCACCACTGGCCTCAGTTTAAGCTTGGGGAGCGCGGGAGGCAGCCGGGACAGGTATTTTCTCGTCGGCATCTTGGTAGCTGCAGCGCCTTGGGTGTCCACCCGCGGGCTGCACGCTCAGGTCTCCTTGCCGGGGTCTCTGGTGGGGTCCTCCAATTCCGTGGCCCCCCAGCTGAGCGCCCTCCCAATCTCCAGGTGGCGGCGCCAAGGCGCCGGAGGAGGCGCAGGAGGACGCGGCCCGGGCGGCCGAGGAGCCGCAGCTGCTGCACGGAGCCGGCATCTGTAAGTGGTTCAACGTGCGCATGGGATTCGGCTTCCTGTCCATGACTGCCCGCGCCGGGGTCGCACTCGACCCCCCGGTGGATGTCTTTGTGCACCAGGTGAGACCGACCCCTGTAACTTTGCCGCGGGAAGGGGATGTTGGCGCGCGGATCCAAGGGTGGGCAGACGGCCTCGGCTGTTGGGTTGAGGGAGATCAAGGGCCCTCATTGTGCGCTCCCATCTTTGCCGTGGCACCCCAGTTCTGAGTCCCCTTTAACTACAGCGGGACGAGAGCTGGGGGCAGAGCCGAGTATCAGCACCCCTACCCCCTCCGGGAACCCCCCTGGTTTACCACGTGTCTGTTACCTCTTTCCCCTGGGCAGGGGGCAGGGGGCAGGGGGCAGGGAGATGACCCCATGTGGCAGAACTAAGGTTGTATTGTGCTTGCCAGTGGGGGGAGGGCGAGCAGGCCGGCCAGGGAAGCACATGCCCGGTCAGAGCAGAGCCCTGAGCGCCCGCGCCTTTCACTATGGTGTGAATGGAGCTCCCGGCCTGGAAAGAGGGAGGGAAAGCACTTCGGAACCCAACGGGGTAAAGCTGAGAAGTCAGTGGGGTCTCCTCACCCAGGTGGTCACCCAAAACTCAAGCTCTGGGGCCTGGGTCGGTTTGGCAGATCCTTGAAGGATCTCTCTGGGGGCTTGAAAGTTCCTCGAGAACACAGTCTCAGGCACACGGTTCACTCGCTGGGCTTTTACTGTTCATTTCCTATCAGGAAAGAAAACCCAAGGAGCCCAGGCCTTAGATTCCTGGGCCAGGCTCGGAGGGAGTTAGGTTGCAACCCCAAGTTCTCAGTTAAAGCAAGGCAGCACAGTGGGGGTGAACTTCAGTGTCGCAGGGCAGAGGGTGGAGGGAGGCTAGCCTCTGGACCTATTCTCCTCAGCTTGGCATTTATGGCCCCAGACAGCCATTGATTGCTGTCCTAACATTCCCAGCCTCAAACAAGGAACCAGAGACTTCAGGTTTCCCTCCTCCCTGGCCACCCTTCCTGAATATCTTAGAAGCATTTCTGTGGTCCTGGGCACAAGCCACACATAACCACCACGTAAAGGAAGTTGCTGCTTGTGTTCCCTCCACCTTTGGAGGTTTGGGGCTGGACCTGAGAAGAAATTGCTAATCCCAGGCACAGTAGGTTGACACCCAGGCCGGGCATGGAGGGGTTACTTCGGAGAGGTTGGCTTTAGGAGCAGTGGGGGAGGGGAAAGGAGGATGTGGGGATTAAGGGTTGGAGCCTGAGGGATGGTATTCTGGAGGGGGAGGGGTGGAGATGCTGGGTGGAGTAGTTGGAGGCAGCGGGGAAGTCTCTGAGCATGCCCCTCAGCGAGGACACAGAATGGGGGGAACAGGGGAGATAGAGGATATGGGGAGACGGGGGCCCACCAGTTAATGTTGGGGTCACTGGGCTACTAGAACATCTTTCCAGAAGGGTCGGCAGCAGAATGCTTGGCTATCCCCTTGCTTCACCCAGTTCCTCCACCCCCAACTTTACCCCCTCCCCATCAGACAACTAATTCTGGCTGGTGGCTTTGCCCCCTTCCCCGTCTCATTTACATATGTGAATGATAACCCACAGGAAATAATTGTGGGAAAAAGAAGGGAATTGGCCTCTTTAGATCTATTAAATCACTTTATTACAGGAACCAGCTTTGAATGGCCCTCCTCAGCGGGGTGGCCAGCTCCCCCACTCTCCCATTTATCTGATCACAAAGAGATTAAAATCTCTCCTGGTCTGGAGATGACTGGACAGCTTCCCCAATTTTGGAAGGCTTGGAATAAAAGAGTCAAACCCAACATTTTCTTGCCTCCCTTCCAAAGGCTGTTGAATAGGGAAGGACTGAGGGGAATGTAGCCCCTCTGAGGTTCTTTGGTGATACCCAACTCGCAAGGAAGGTTTTCCTGAGCAAATGCATCTGTGCCTCAGCCCACTTACCCTTAGGATCGAAAGCAGTTGGGAGATATTGGAGGGCATAAAGGAAAGCAGGGACCTTCCGGTTTGGGGAGTGGAGCCCGTACCACATTATTTCAGATGGGTTTGCTGGGAGATAACTGGACTTTGGGGTCTTGGAATGTCCAGGGACATTCCACAGTTGAATAAGTTATCAGGAGGAGTTGAGCTGGGATAAGGAATCAAGAATTTGTCTCCCTAACACCCCCTACTGACAGTCACAGAGGACAATGGTGGACATTCCCTGAGCCTCACCTGGTAGCTCTCTGTCTTTCGATTATGCACTGCTGGGGCTTACGTTGATCCTCAAACCCTACCATAGCAGTTAGACTAGTGATTCCAGTCCTGCACTTGAGAGATTTGAAATCTCTCCCTGGGGATCTAATATAGAGGAGTTAGGTAGATGCAGGACAATCCTTAAAAATCCTCCTGCGGGAGGGGAGTGTTCCCAAAGTGGAGAGAGAGTGAGACATTTGAAAACCTCTCCTTTGGCTGCTGGTGGTGGGTACCTTAGAATTGCAGGGTGGGTGGTGAGCAAGATAACTGTCCTAAGATAACATCTGCTAAGGGAGGGGGTCAGGGAGCCCCTTTCCTAAGGAAAGAGGAGTGGGGAGCAATTAAACATTTTCTTTTCCCTTCCAAGTTTGGGCCTATTTGGTTCCCAACACGCTGTTCACTATTTTTGCACTCCCTGTCAAACACGCAGTGCCCCACAGGGGTGGATGAGTGGGAAAGAAAACCTACCTTTAGCTTTTTAAAAAAATAAGTAAATAAAACCCATAAAGCAAAGAGACTTCTGTAACAACCCTTTTACTCAGCCACAGGTCTTATGCTAGAACTCTCTTCCTGTCCCTGAATTTGGGGGAATTTAAGAATCATAATAATGGCAGGTGGCCAGCCCTTAAATCAAGGTTTCTCAACCTCAGCACTATTGACGTGTTTTGAACAGGATAATTTCCCATGCTGGGCATCCCTCAGTTGCGACAACCAAAAATGTCTCCAGACATTGCCAAATGCCCCCTGGGAGGCAAACTCGCCCCCAGTTGAAAAACAGTTATACATCGCAAGGTGGAACAAGAAAGAGCTAACTACTGTCTCCTGGTTTCCTAAGGTTCACCAAGGATTCTCAATTCTCTATGGCCATTTTAAGAGTTTTGGCTTACCTCATGTTTTCCTGTGGCTCAACTCCCAAACCCCTTAGATTTGTAGAAATTTGAAAATGAGGAAAAGGTCCCCTGCTTTCTCCCACAGCTCTTTGGAACCCAAGTCTGTTTAAAATGGCTTTCTGGCTAAAATGCTGTATTACAAGGCTTGGAGGCCAAAGAAGAGCACAAATTTGACCGAGGGACCAAGTTTGGGTTAGGAGAAGAAATTTCCAATACCGAGAAACTGCTGAAGCCACGTGGCCTGCTTTTTCTGAAAAGGATGAGTGGGGGGTAGTGAGAGCAACTCAGACCCATCTAGAGTAGGGCTCTTGGGTTTGGGGGCAGGGAGAATGTAAAGGGATCTTTCCCACCTGGTTTATAACCTCACTAGTGCCTCTGATTACCCACCTTATGTTTCATTTTTTGATGTACTTGTCTTAACCCCTCTTCTAACCTGTAAACTCTTTGAAGAGAGAGACTAGCAGTCTGGTTAGTTTTCTAGTATGCACCTGGTGGGCTGAAGAAATGAATATGGGTCCCCTGAGGAATCAGGAGTACACTAACAGTTGGGGATCCTTGTCAGCAGAAGTCTTCCTCCAGACACAAAAGGCTGGAGGTAGGGAGGGAATGTTAACTGATAGTTGCTGTCTCTTTCTGGACTAGGGCCTGAATAGGGCCTGGCACTCGGTAGAAACACCATGAAAGCTTGTAGAGTGAGTGTCAGTGGATTGCAGTTGAGCTCCCGATAGGATATTGGAGGCACGGGTTTGATGGGTCATTCATTAGTTATTTCATTTCCATCTTAATAGGAAACTATTTTTTAAATGAGTGGATTTTTTCAGGAAGTTGGCAGAGAAGCACATGAGTTGGTTTGAGCATTATGGGATCTTCTTGGGTCCTTCTCTTTCTGAAGAGACCTGCTTTCTAGACAGTGTCCCAAGTAAAGGCTGTGCCACCATCATGAGCAAAGCTTGTGGTTGGTGACACCACAAGCTTGCCATACAAGTGGTTGTCAGTGATTTTCTCCAGGGCAAGGTTGTTTCTGGAACATTCCTAATCAAACTACCTATTGGAATTTGCTGGTGCTTTTTTTTTTTTTTTTTTGAGAAACAGCCCTAGGCAAATCACCCCTCCTTTCTTCCTGCAGGCAAGAATAGCAATTACTATCAGTGTTAAATCTGGGAGGTCAAAGGAGGTTGGGGGGGGGAGGAGAAAACTTTCAAGAATAGTACCGCACTTAGTACAGAGGCAGCTTGGAGTTACTTAATTCAGACTGGAAAGGAGAGTAAATGGCTTTTGTCAACAGAGCAGAACAACAACTGGGTTACTGGTTTAAAACTCCCGGACACTTTCTTCACTCCATGGGTAGGTGGGGGGGGGGAACCACCCTGGGTTGGGTCCTCATCAGAGTTCAGTCTCCTTGCGACTCCATTTTCCTAAGGACCAAGGAGAAGACGCCCACCCTAAGGAGCTGGGAAGATCAATCTAGGTGAACACTCGCGTGCAGAGTTGAGAACCGCGGTCTCCTTCCTCTCTTCTGCTCCAGTCTCCCTCTGGCTGCCTTTGTGCCGCCTTGCTGATGAGCAGCACCATCTGGTGGAGAACTCCAGGCTGGAGCTCGTGGTCCTGGCTGTGTGTCTGAGCAGAGGCGATGTGTGTAGGGTTGTATGCTCACAGCCTTTGGTTCTGGACGGATCTCTTTCCCCCACCCTCCCTGACACACACATCAAAATAAACTGCTTCTAATAGAACCCATTGGTTTCCTAGCGCCTACCAAACCCTACCTTCAGGAATGACGCTTGGGTTGAACTGCGAGGACACCTCGGAACCAAGTCATTAAAATTACTTTCACCTGCGGCTTTTTACTTTTTCATTGTGGCTGTTAGAAAGTTTTTAAACGGCTGTGCGTCTTGCATTATATCGCATAGTGCTGGGTATAGAGTCCGGCTAGTTGCAATCAGCTCGGGGCTCTCACACTATAAATTTGGTCAAGGTGCTTCACCCCTCTGCCTCTGTGACCTCACCTGTAACACAGGGGGCATGATAAGGTCTACCTCACAGGCTTGGTGTGAGGGTCACATGTGTTACAACATGTAAAGTGGTTAAAACACTGCTTAGCCTATAGTAAATATTAGTAATAAAATTAAATCTTAGTCATTTTAGATAGTAGAGAACTTAAGTTTCTTCTACAAATGTTTGTGCACTGCTAGGCACCTAGAACTGAGGGTATAAACATGCACTAGGTAGTCTTGAGCTGGAAGGGCCCCGGGTTTTGCAGAAAAGCCAGAAACCCAAGCTGTGATCAAGTCTGATCTCCTGCTTTTACAGATGATTATAGAAACCAGAACTTATTTATCCAAATTTCATAGAGCAAGTTGAGGGAAACTCGGGTTCCTGTGAGCTTTTTACTCCATGTGTCCTGAGTGACCCCTTAGGTCCCTTCTATCTCTAACTTATAAAGGCATACTTGATGTGGGGGAAGCTTAGAGTAGGCAGTGGTGAGGTATTAGGGGGGCGGAAAGACTAAGTACTGTAATTGGCCCAAGTCCTTCCTTGCCATCCAAAAAAAGAGAAATGCCTCCTGTAACTGTTTTCTGTCCGATTAAATGCCATCTTCCCCTCTCCCCACTATAGGCTGCCCACCCTCCTACCTCAAACAAATTGGGAAAGGAAGATGGGAGGCCTGCCTCCCTCCCACCTTTAATATAATTTATCTGAATAAATAACCCTAATTAGGTCCCTGAGTAAAAGGTTTGACTGAAAGCCCTGGAAGGGTGGGAGGGCAGGTCAGAAGGAAAGATGGCTGTTGGCAATGGTGACTTTGGCAGACCAGCAAGCTTGACTGGGGAAGAAAGGTATCTCTGTATCCGTTTCTCTCACCGTGACCATAACCCTTATGTGGAGAGGAAGGAAGGAACTGATGAATGCGGTGAATGTGGGGTGGGGGGGAGTCGGGGGAATCTGCAGCCTCTGGAACTCCAGGAATCTGACCACCAGAACCAGCCAGTGTCAACTCTTTGTTTCCCCGGAGCTGGGCTCTATTGGGGGAGCTCAAGCCTTGCCCCTCCCCCCCCCAGGTCTTTTCTTTTTGGAGGGGATGGAGAGAGGGGCGGGGCCCAGGCCCCGCTTTGTGTGTGGCTGGGGGTGGGGTGGGGTGATAGCAAGAATTTCAGGCTCCTTTCCGATCAGGCCCTGTGAGGCAGGCTCCGTGGGGCTGCACGCCGATTACCTACCTGATAAGAGAGGAATTCAAACTATGTGTTTTAGAAAGGGGCGGGGTAGGCCCCCCACCCCCACCCCCGGGAGCCACCCTTGGAGACCACCAGTCTAAATCTTGACCTGTTATGGTGAGGTGCCTGCAGGGTTGGGGGTTTTTTGGTTTTGTTTTTTTTCACCCTTTTAAAGTCTTAAGCAGACCTCAAATCCTCCAGTGATGGAGTGGGTGAGCTGAGAGGGCTGGTCAATTTCATATGTCCCCATTTATATTATCCTCTTGTTCTCATAGTAAGCCTAGGAGGTATGGATGGAGGAGAGTGTTGTCCTCAGTAAACTGGAGCTCAGAGAGGGGATGTTTTTCTGAGTTTCCACTGCCAGTTAGTGATAAAAACTAGAGTTAAAATTCCCAGTCTCTTGACACTTCTTTCTCACTGTTACCCTGCCCTCATCCAGTCTGAAGAGGTTGATGATAATTGCCACTCAGGATTTATGTGTGGCAGGCTATGTGTTAACTACTTTTCATGCATAAACCCTCACAGCACCATCATAAAATTATTATTTACTCCATTTTGTAGGGTAGCACAGAAAGTGGGGACAGGCTGTCAGATTGTAAACCCTGGCTCTTAGTCACTTATCTATCTGCTGAATCACAGCAAGGACTGGGAGTGTTCCAGCCTAAGAGCCCACTAGGCAAATGGGAAAAGCTGGGTTTGCCTGGGTCAAGAATGCTCTTGGTCTGGCTCCTCCAGCACCTCCTGACTCACTGGCTTGTCCCAGCTCAATAAGAGACAAGTCAGATTTAACATCAAATTCAGTGTGGTTGTTACACAACGAGGAGGGGGAAAGATTTCACCTTTCTGAAATGTTTTTATTTTCTGCTTTAATGCTCCACATCAAGATTGGTGGGGGGAGTCATCACAATTCTGGCTGTTCCTGTGGGAAAAAGAAGAAAGGATCCCCAACCTTTGGAATATTTCATTGATATTTATTGAGTATATATTCTTCATGTTTCCCTGCCCGCGTAATCTTCATTAAAATCTTAGGCGGCTTCCCTGGTGGCGCAGTGGTTGAGAGTCCGCCTGCCGATGCAGGGGACACGCGTTCGTGCCCCGGTCCGGGAAGATCCCACATGCCACGGATCGGCTGGGCCCGTGAGCCATGGCCGCTGAGGCTGCGCGTCCGGAGCCTGTGCTCCGCAACGGGAGAGGCCACAACAGTGAGAGGCCCGCGTACCGCAAAAAAAACCAAACAAAAACCAAAAATCTTAGGTAGGGATTTCCCTCGTGGCGCAGTGGATGGGACTCTGCGCTCCCAGTGCAGTGGGACCAGCTACGATCCCTGGTCTCAGATCTAGATCCCACATACATGCTGCAACTGAGATTCGCATGCCACAGCTAAGGAACCCTGGAGCCGTAGCTAAGGGGGCCCGCCTGCTGCGACTGGAGAGCCCACACGGTGCTGCAACTGGAAAGCCGGCGGGCCACAACTGAGGAGCCCGCCTGCCACAACTAGGACCCAGTGCAACCAAAAAAAACAAAAAACCAAAAAAAAACCCTAAGGTAGGTTTTTATCCTGTTCTCTGAGGCCCAGAGGTGAGTGACTGACCAAGGTCACACATGATGCTGGAAATTAGTAGAAACAGCATTTCATGAACCAGGTTGTGTCTGGCACCTGAGCCTATGCTCTTAACCAATTACCTCAACGGAAGTTTTGTCTTAAGCAGTACCATCTAAATTAAAACAAAAATGTAAATGACTGAGGAATTGGGGATCACATCTGGCAAAAGAGCATGTTTCACCTAAGTCCCAGTTTGAAATATCCACCCTGCCCCATCACTACCACCAGCAGCATGACATGCCTCAAGCCAGGACTGGGTGCACGATGATCCCTTTTGCTTCTGAACCGCATTTTCAATGAGGACTGCACCTTGTTGACATATTTGACGTGCTCTTTGGATGTTTTGGAAGCTATCTATAATGAAGCCTATTCTGGGCAGGGTCTGGGAGAGGCTGTCACTCCACTGATGTGTTGTTGACGCAGTAAGTGGCAAGGTGAAATGGACTGTGAGCTTCAAATCGGAAACCCTGGGTTCTTCTGACCCTGGTTTTGCCATTCAACTAGCTGTGTGAATAACTCCTTTTTTTTTGGTTCAGACATGCAGTGTTTTAGTGAGATCGTTCCACACATTCGAAGTCCTTTCCTTTAACAATTTGCTCATCTTCCCAAGTAAAATAATTAAAACCTACCTCCTTGTTCATTCATCCAAAATGTGCTAGGCATTATTTAGGTGTCAAAATGCAGCAGTGAACAAAACAGGGACTTTATTTACAAGTTTACATTCTTTTTAATGGCTTCATGGTATTTTTGTTTTCTGTTGTTTTTTTTTGAACGAGTGAGATACTGAACATATGTGTCATGCTAAATCCTCCTGCAAATTACCTGCTTATATTCTGTTCTGTGATTCTTTTTATTCTTTTTTTATTATTTTTTTTTGCGGTACGCGGGCCTCTCGCTGTTGTGGCCTCTCCCATTGTGGAGCACAGGCTCCGGACGCGCAGCCTCAGCGGCCATGGCTCATGGGCCCAGCCGCTCTGCGGCATGTGGGATCTTCCCGGACCGGGGCAGGAACCTGTGTCCCCTGCATCGGCAAGCGGACTCTCAAACCACTGCGCCACCAGGGAAGCCCTGTGATTCTTTTTTCTTACTGACTTACAGTAGCTTTTTGTAGTTTTATCAGTTTAGTTATCTGTCTTGATTTTTAAAAAAACTGTCTCAAAGTTTTTTCTTCTTAACACTGAGATATTTAATTCTTCCAAAATATATTTTGCATACGTATGATGCAAAGTGTAGATTTCTGGCTTCATTTTCAAATGGATAACTGTTTTCTCAATAGTATTTATGGAATTGTTTTCCTCACCTGTTGATTTCTCCACTTAATCTTGGATCTCCCAGTAGACTTTCCCTTCTAATCCACTGATCTGTCTGCTTGGGTCATACTGCCTTTTCCCTTCAACTTTCAGAAACATTGTTTTGATATAATTTCAAACTTGGGAAAAGGTTGCAAGAATAATACTAAAAACTCCCATATAACCTTTACCCAGATTTATCGGTCCTTAATATTTTGTCCCATTTGCTTTTTTATTTTTTCTTTGTACAGATAGACAGATATCAAGCATCTTTAAATATTTCAGTGTTTTTTCTAAAATAGGGCCATTCTCTTACCTAATCTCAGTACAATGATCAAAATTAGGGAACTTAACATTGAAACATTTATCTACCATATGCAAATTTTGTCAGTTGTTCTAATATTTTTTCTTGTTCTACAAGATCCAATCCAGAGTCATGTGTTGCATTCAGTTTCTTTACTTCTCTGGGGTTTGTCTTTCATGACTGACATTTTTTAAGTGTATAGGCCTGTTACTTTATTTGTTTTTTATTTTTATTTATGTTTATTTATATTTAATTTTGGCTGCATTTGGGTCTTCACTGCTGCACGCGGGCTTTCTCTAGTTGCAGCAAGCAGGGCTACTCTTCCTTGTGTTGCTCGGGCTTCTCATGTTGCGGAGTACGGGTTCTATTCATGCGGGCTCAGTAGTTGTGACTCACCGGCTCTAGAGCACTGGCTCAGTAATTGTGGCGCACGGGCTTAGTTGCTCTGCGGCATGTGGGATCTTCCCGGACCAGGGCTTGAACCCGTGTCCCCTGCATTGGCAGGCGGGTTCTTAACCACTTCGCCACCAGGGAAGCCCAGGTCTGTTACTTTATATTTTACAATTTTACATTGGTTGATTTCTTATAAATGCTATGTTTAAGAATTTTTCTTCTGTTTTATTTTTCTTAGAACTTTGAGACTAGCTGCAAAAAATGCTATGGCATCTGTTTATCTAATGATTGTTCCTAATGTGATGTAGATATTTTGTTCTTCATTGTGATGACTCTTTGAGTCACAGTTTCTTTACCGATAAAATGGAAGTGTTCTTCCAACCTTAGAGGAACATGTGCATGCAGGTTTTTTTGGTTTTGGTGTAATAACGGAGACTAACATTAAAATCTACCATGCTTCCCTCCCCCAGAGTAAGCTGCACATGGAGGGCTTCCGGAGCCTGAAGGAGGGTGAGGCCGTAGAGTTCACCTTTAAGAAGTCTGCCAAGGGCCTGGAATCTATCCGAGTCACTGGCCCTGGTGGGGTGTTCTGTATTGGGAGTGAGAGGCGGCCCAAAGGGAAGAACATGCAGAAACGCAGATCAAAGGGAGACAGGTATGGATTGCAAGGCAGCTTGTGTGTGGGTTGGGAGGGACATGCTGAGGATGAGGAAAACTCTCCTCATTTTGCCCCTTTCTTGGACCAGATTGCCAAAGGTAAAAGGAAGCCTGCGGCCCCTGGGTGTGGGAGGTGAAGAGAGGGCAGTCTGTGAGGAGGGTACTTCATGACCTAGCTCTTCTACTGACGAGTAATGACGTTCTGTTAGCACCAGCCTCCATTGCTAAACGGATTTCATGATACTAACCTCACATGATTATTTTAGAACTAAAAGAGACCATGGATGTGAACGTGTATGTGGTCAGGACGAGATGGTGTATCTGTACCTGTTGCTTCTTCACCACGTCTCCAAATGGCTGGTTTCTTCCATCTTAGTTCTGTGCTCAAACAGATCACATAGTCTGGCTCCTTTAATTTCTATATTTTTATTGAATGACAGGTACTCTTTTTAAAGGTATGGTAGTTCCCAATTGGGGTCCAGAATTTCTGTTCTTGGTATTTTCAAGTTGACATGAATCGGAAGGTATCATCTAGACAATTACGTATCTGGAAAGGACTCAGAGTCATCTAGTCATATTCCTCCTTTTGTAAGTGGGGAAATTGGTCTCTGGGAAGGGAAGTGGGTATAGTAACAACTTGAACCAGAGCCCAGGTGTCCTCTTTCAGAGGAAGGCTTGTAGTCTCTTCTCACTCCTTTCTCTCAACTTTACCATGTTGCTTGGTGCTAGGTGCTACAACTGTGGAGGTCTAGACCATCATGCCAAGGAATGCAAACTGCCACCCCAGCCCAAGAAGTGCCACTTCTGCCAGAGCATCAACCACATGGTGGCCTCGTGTCCACTGAAGGCCCAGCAAGCTCCCAGCTCCCAGGGAAAGCCAGCCTGCTTTCGGGAGGAGGAAGAAGAGATCCATAGCCCCGCCATGCTCCCCGAGGCCCAGAATTGAGCCACAGTGGGTGGGGGCTATCCGTGTGTGATCAGGAAGTTTTGAGGAACAGGCATCCATCGGCAGAGTGGAGAAAGTGGGGACAGGGTGGGTAGGGGGCAGCTGGCACTGCCATATTATCTCAGGCCGGGGGCCAAAGCGTCACCCCCTCTTTCCTCTTGGTGGGGGGGAAGGGGTGAGGCAAAGAAACTCCAATCATGCTCTATCCAAATGCACGTGAGGGCTTTGGGGGGTAACCCTTCCTGCATGCTTTATCTGAGTCTCCATCCCCAGAATCTCCAGCTTTTGAAAGTGGCCTGGATAGGGAAGTTGTTTTACTCTTCAAGAAGGATATGGAATAATATTTCCCGTGCCAGAGTGAAAAGATTAAGCATGAGACCAGATTGATGGACCCAACCCACAAGCCACTACATTCTGTGGGAGGAAATATCTCAGGGGTAAGGCAGGGTTTTCCACATCTTGTCTGCTCACAACCTCCTCCTGGGAGAGAGTGCTGAGAGAACTGTCCCAAGCAGTGGGTTGTGATGACAGGCAAAAGGGGGGTTGAGGGAACAGCTGCAGACCTGCTGCTTCTAAGCTCACTCCCACCCCATTCTGGGCCAATACAATTTTATTTATTTGCTCCCTTGGATGACTGTACCTTGGGTCCCACTTTCTTCAGGATGCCAACTGCACTAGCTGTGTGCGAATGACGTATCTTGTGCATTTTAACTTTTTTTTCATAATATAAATATTCTGGTTTTGTATTTTTGTGTATTTTAATCTAAGGCCCTCATTCCTGCACTGTGTTCTCAGGTACGTGAGCAATCTCAGGGATAAGTCGGCGACAGCTCCGGGTCTGCACAGCAGGAATACTTTTTGTTGCTCTATCACCAGAGAGAACAACTATTTGGAGCGTATAGCCTATTGAACTACCTCATTTTTGCCAATTAGAGCTGGCTTTTCTGCCACAGTGTCCTCTTGAAACCCCTCCATCTTCAATGTTTCATGGGAGACTAGGTTTTAACTGGGTTGCCCCATGGCTTGGTCTCCTTCTACTGAAAGATTGGAAATTGGTCTGAACAGGAAAAGGTGGTACAGAGAGGTTAGGAGAGGCTGGGCCAGGTAAAAGGTGCAGAGAGGGGAAGCCAAGATTAGGCAGAGGTCATCTGTATGTGTGATAAAGGATTCCTGTTCCAGACCTGTAATCCCAGGGCATAGGACTCGCTTTACATACCAGGTCCATCCTTCAGTGGATTGGGCTAGGCCTAACATACACAACAGGGTGTATTGTATGTGTTTTTGTAAAAACTGTGAGTTGGTAAGGACAGGTTTTAAGAACGATGCCTCTGTACCCATCTTGAGCTGCCCAGGGATGGATATATGAAGCAAGGACAAGATCCTTAATCTTTAACAATTCTGGACTTTTCCTCCTTGGTTTCCAGAGAGACCATCAGTGATGGCTTCTTTGTGGTTCCCAGAGCCAGTGTCCTGCCCTGCTGCAGCAGTAATTAGTGTCATGGTAGCTAAAGGAGAAAAGGGGGTTTCGTTTACATGCTGTGAGATCACTGCAAACCTACCTCACTGTGTTGTAACGGGGCAAATGCAATAGAACGCATTGGGTGATGTGTGTCTGATCCTGGGTTCTTGTCTCCCCCAATTGCTGCCCCCCTCTAGTTATTGTATTTGTCTGGACTTCATAGGACTTCACAAGTAGCTGATTTGGTGATTGCTAGGTGGCCTAGTTTGTGTAAATATAATGTGTTGGTCTTCTCCATGTTCTTTTGGGGTTTTATTGTTTACAAACTTCTTTTTATATTGAGAAAAATAGCCAAAGCATCTTTGACAAAAGGTCTGCACCAGCCAAAAAGATCTGAAACATAAACTTGGGGGCCCCTCTTCTTGAAGTGGGAGGTCTTGAACTACACTTTCTTTTGTGTTCCCCTTCCCCTGTTTCCTATTTCGAACAAGATTTTCTGTCCTAAACACTGTATTCCTACCCCCTCTTCTTTCCCCCTTCGTGCCCTCCCCAGAAATACTCCATACACCTATACGTTTAATTTGTGGGGTGTCTGTGATTAAATGATTTGTGCAAAAATCCTGAAGAAGCTAAGAACTCACCATCCCTTGTTCTCAATCTCCTGAGTCATGACCATTCCTTGATTTGATTCATTCCAAAGAGACTGCTGTCTTTGCATGGATTAAAACCTACTTTAATCTCTAATCCTAGGGTTAGAGGAGCAACGAGGGGGCCTTCCATGTAGAAAGTGGGGTTGGGAGACCACGAAAGGAAAGATGAATGTATAGTCAAGTCACTCAGGAACTTTTATGCAGGTGCAAGAAACTTATGTCAAAGTGGCCACAAAATTGTTTAATAGGAGACGGACGAATGTAACTCCATGTTTACTGCTAGAAACCAAAGCTTTGTGTGAAATCTTGAATTTATGGGGAGGGAGGGAGGGTAGAAAAGCATGTACCTGTTCTTCATCCCTTCCCCTCATTACTGAACTGCAGGAGACTGAGCCCCCTTGGGCTTTGGCGACCCCATCTGGGCAGTGTTTATTTGTTGGTTGATTTTGCTGTGCCAGGTACTTCCTTTCCCATTTGCTATCATTTTGTAACACATGCTGACCCCTTTCCCTTCCCCTTCTTTTCCTTGGGAAAATACAATGAATAAAGACTTATTGGTACCGAAACTGTCATCTCCTTGGTTGATATTTAAGGTGCTTTCTTCCTACCATTATTTCCACTTTCTTGGATTGGGACTCAAGTCACAAGAACCATTAAGTTTTCTGTTCAGCCATTTTGTTAGGAGTGAATCTTGAAAGTTCAGTCTTTTTAGCACCTCATTACAGTGGAGTTTTGTTTCTAGTTAAGGCCTCTTGTCCTTTCCTTGGAAGCTGCCACATTCAAGAGGGGATTAAGGGCTTGGCATGCATAAGAATGGGGTTGCCTGTGCCACTGACTGGGATGAAAGGATGGGGCCATGGCTTGGGGCATGAGACCCTAATAATACTTTGTCCCTTGCTCCTCAAAGCCCTTTACAAATCTTAATTAATTAACCCCCTGCAGCAACCCAGGGATGGAAATACAGGGGAAACTGTTGAAATTGAGGCCAGAGGAGATACACTGACCAGCTATAAACACATGTTAACAAGTTCACTAGCCTGATGAACACTGTATTCTTAAACATCTAGCTCCCCCTAAGGGAAGGAGGGTTTAGAAAAGAAAGACTTGATTGGAGGCATACCAACTATCACCCAAAGTGCACCGAAATGTTAACAGAACAAGGGTAAGAAGTTTCATATATCCCTCTAGGGACTTCCTACCAAAAGTCAAAGCTGACCTTGGAAGATGTTAAAAGTAGCAAGCTACTACTGGACTTCACTAAATGGTTTTCCTGCAAAATTGAAGAAATCAGCTAGGCAGAAACTTACTAACCTACATGCAAAGCAGGAAGGATGGAAAAGCTTAAGAGACCATTCATGGGTGGGTTACTCATCTCTGGAGGGCATTCTTTGATCATTTCACTCTGTTAAAAATAACCCTTTCATCAGAAAGAGTGGAAGACAAAAGTAATGAATCGGGAGTCATGACTACAGCATCTCTTGCCTTGTTTCCTTGACACTGCAACCCAAAGTAAGAAACTACAAGAAGGTTCTCTGAAAATGGTAAAGTTTTTTTTTTTTCCCCTTCTCTCATTTTAAGAAAACTAAACTCCCAATATCTTTTGTGAGTTAGTGCCTCAAATTCCTGCAGCCCTTTTCTTTAAAGGTTTGGTACAGAATGAATGCCCTTGATTTTTCTGTCAGGGTTAGTTGATGGCCTTTCTTAAACTTTAGAAGTCATTCTTAGAGTTCTTTCTGGCCTTAACCCTTTTTTGAGTTCTTTGGGTAGGTCCTGAGAATGCAAATCCCAAAATCTTGAGTGCCTTAAATCAGCACAAAATGGACTGATATTAAGTGCCCTCCCTGTGAGGCTAACTACGGCTAGGAACTTCGCAAACGATTAAATTCACTAAATAAGACAAAACAGTATAAAAACAGGATATTTAAGACTTCTACCAAAAAAACAAACAAAAAACACTTGTACCAGAGCTCTAAAGCCAGTGTAGCGGCCTTCCAGCTAGCAGGACGCCGCCTTACCCCTTTTCTCAAAAGTCCAAACTGCCACCAGTGGCTAAGGAGTCCCAGCATTTCTGAGGTGGGGCTCCCCTAATTCTTGCCCCGTAACCTAGCCCGCCTGTCTACAGACTTCTCGGCTGTCCCAGGTGGTCTGAACCCCGCCTTCCCCAGCCGGGTCCCTCGCACGTGGCCCGGAGCCGGGCAGCCCGCGCGGTTATCCCTTTCACCCCAACGTGCCCCGCCCCTGGAGTGCGCACAGTCGAGAACTCTAGCTTAGCTCATCTCCGCTCCTCCTCCGAGCGCGCAGGCGCAGGCCAGGGCCCCGCCCATTCGGTGACGGCAGAAGCGTGTCCCAGCGCCCAACGATGACGTGTTCTTCCAGCGCCCCGTCGTGAGGAAGTGTCGGTCCCCTCGAGCTGTTGAAAGGTGCCGGCGGAGCCTGTCAAGGTGCTGGATTCAGGGGGTGAATTAGAGGAGAAGAGGAGAGAGATGACTGAGCGGGAGGCAGCTGTGGGAGAGACAAAGGGGGCAGTGGAAGATACAAGTGAAGGAGTAAATAATTGGGAAATCTCTGGGGTAGGAGATAACGGGTGCAACAACTGAAGGGGTTAGTGACCCGGAGCCCCGAGAGTGGGAAACACAGCCTGGTGGAAGATGGAGAAGGAAGAAGGGGGAAGGATCAGGATGTAGGCACTACGATGTGACAGGAAGCAGACTTACATGTTCAGAAAAAGGCAGTGCAGACTCTGAGAAAAAAGGGGATGGGAGCAAGGTCCACCAAGCCCATAGAACCAAGGAAAGGCCTCTGCGCCCAAAGGTCCTATTGGCTTATAAATTCTGGGTAGTGAAAGACTAGAGGCTTAGGACAGTGTCTTTTTTTTTTTTTTTTTTTTTTTGGCTCTGCCGGGTCTTAGTTGTGGCACACGGGATCTTAAGTTGCAGCATGCGAACTCTTAGTTGTGGCCTGTGGGATCTAGTTCCCTAACCAGAGATCAAACCCGGGCCCCATGGATTGGGAGCGCAGAGTCTTAGCCACTGGACCACCAGGGAAGTCCAGGGCCAGTGTTTTTGGATTCTAATGCTGGCTGATCTCTACCGTTTTGGTGAATCCCTGCAAGTCAGCCATAGTTGTTTGCAGGTGTGGTGACTTCTAATTCTCTGTCTTGTTTATGCAAGGTTACCTGGTTGGTGACTAATTGTTCTGTGCTGCTTCTGCTGAGGCAAGAACTATGTCATGGATCAAGGAAGGAGAGCTGTCGTTTTGGGAGCGGTTCTGTGCCAACATCATAAAGGTGAGCAGTGGCCCAATGCACCAGTTGGCCTTTTGGTTCGTTGGGTAATCTTATATTAAAACCTGTTATAAAAACTGGGTAACCCATGATATTTATGGATTTGTAGTAGAATTTAGCAATGGTATCAAAGAGCCTTAGAATTGCAGGTAACTTCCAGGTCTACATTTCTGGCAGATTATTGTCCTAACTCTCACATTTTCAGGAAGCCTGAGACCTCCCAATATCATTGGGCAGCATAGACTGTTAGATCTTCCTGAAATTTGTTTCCCTAGAACTTTGATGTATTATTCCTAGTATTGTCCTCTGGGCTTTGTTTTGTTTTTTTAATTTATTTTTGGCTGCATTGGGTCTTCATTGTTGTGTGCGGGCTTTCTCTAGTTGCGGTGAGCGGGGGCTACTCTTTGTTGCAGTGCATGGGCTTCTCACTGTGCTGGCTTCTCTTTGTTGTGGAACACAGGCTCTAGGTGTGCTGGCTTCAGAAGCTATGGCATGCGGGCTCAGTAGTTGTGGCTGGCGGGCTCTAGAGTGCAGGCTCAGTAGTTGTGGCACACGGGCTTAGTCGCTCCGCGGCATGTGGGATCTTCCCAGACCAGGGATCGAACCCTGTCCCTTGCATTGGCAGGCAGATTCTTAACCACTGCGCCACCAGGGAAGTCCCTGACCTCTGGGTTTAGATAAAATAACGAATCTTTCTTTGATGTGACAGTAGAGCATAATGGTTAAGAGGGTTCTGGAGGCAAACATGAATGAAAGTTCTATTCTGTCGTTTATTAACCGTGTGACTTTATATGGTGATTTTGAGGATTAAATGAAACTACATAGAAAACACCCAGCACTGTGTCTAGCAGTTTTTAATTACTATTATTGGGGCTGTCTTTCAATCATTTCAAGACTACAATCACTCTGTTTCCTACACTCCACTCCCTAGATCTTCCCTCAGCTTTTTCTCTAGGAATCACAGCAATGTTATATCCTCCTCACATGAAAGGTTTGATATTGGAGCCAGTCAGCTTGGTTTTATTTTTCAGCCACAGGCTGTCAAGCAGCAAGTAGCAGTGTATTTATGAGTAAGTAAGCCTTGTACCCACACATACACTCACACACAAATGCCAGGTGATCTCAGGCAGTCCAGGAAATAGAAAAGCGTCTCCTCAAGGAAACACTGCGGTCACATGTTGGGAAGAACAAGCTGCATGACTTTACTGGAATTTTTTTTTTTATGGCTATATATGGGGGACAAAAGTAGAAAATGTTGGGAGATGCAGGGGAAGTGGTCTATGAAGAGCCCCTCCAGTGAGGGAAAATAGCCCAAGGAGTGAATTTTTGCTATGATAGACAACAAAGTCTGCTCTAGGCCAGGTAAGAAGTTTTGTTTGCCCCCAAAATGTCTTTTTTGTTTGTTTTCAAATGGCTCCTGACATTTAAATTTTTATAAAAATCTTGATTAGCTTCTCTTGTAAAATAAGAAGATCCAACAATATGAGGCCCCCATTCCTGTGTGACAGGACTCGGATACAACTGAGAAGTGTATGCCTCTTTTATGTGGAGGATGCCCTTTACATTTGGCCATACCCATCAATATCCTTCCTGTGCCTTCCAGTTGAAGGCTAACGAAACCAAGGTGGTGGTTAAAGGCATATGGTTAGGAGATGAACTCTGAAAGCACATAGACCTAAATTTGAATCCCCACTTTGTCTCTTCTTGGCTGTGTGACTTATGCAAGTCACTTGACCTCTCTGAGCCTCAGTTGTTTCACCTATAAAATGAAGATAACACTATTTACTTTATATGTTTGTATGATAAAAAATTAAGATGAAATGTGAAAAGCTCAGCATAGTACTTGGCATGTAGTAAGGGCTCAATAAACATATAAATAAAAATGAATAAAAGTGCTTAATGCTTATGTATTGAGCTAAAAGTACAGAATACCCAGTTCCCTTCCTCAGGGCTTTTATCATATAGCTCAAGCCTGTCAGCTTGGAATATTGTCTCCCTTTATCTCTGAGGAGTATGTGATGTGTTCATTTGTCTTCTTACTTCACAGGCAGGCCCAATGCCCAAACACATTGCGTTTATAATGGATGGGAACCGTCGCTATGCCAAGAAGTGCCAAGTGGAGAGGCAAGAGGGTCACTCACAGGGCTTCAACAAACTGGCTGAGGTGGGTGCACGTTGCAGAACCCAAGGTGAATGGTCTGTGGAGAATTGGATTATAGCTAGAAAACCAGGCCCTGAGTTTGCTGTGGTTTGAGAGTGCTTTTTTATAGCTGTTTGTCTGTTTTATTGCTTGCTTGCTAGCCATAGATCTCATATCAACATTAACAGAAAGTGAAGTCATCCAGTGAATCATCGCAAAATATTAGAAATAAGAACAAAATTGTCTCCTCTTACCACTTTAATCAACAATTTATGTTTTTCTGTGCCTCATCCCAATCCTTGTAATATGTTCAACATGACTTAACATTTATAAAATTACATCTATAGCTTTGATAACCTTATTTTTTTCTTGACATTTTGGCAAGTATTTTTCTAGGTTGATCTATGGCTTTCTACCTATATGTTTTAATGGCTGTGGAACATTTTTCCTGAGGATCTGACATAGTTTGTTTAGCTGCTCCACTATTATTGGACATTATAAATGGTACTAGTTTAGAATAAATTCTTAGAAGTGACATTTCCAGAGCAAAGGTAGAGGGTGACTACCCATCCTGAGGTTGAGGTGTTTCTCAGGACACAGGCCTTTAAGTGCTTAAACTAGGAAGAGTGCCAGACAAACCAGGACATCACTCCAACCAAACGTCATCAACGTTTTATGGTTTTAATGCCCACTGCAAATTGGGAAACAGTAAATTTATCAATAAGAATGGAATATGTCGATCTTTGTGAAACTCTGTAGCCCACGGATCCCAGCTTCTTGGCACAAGAACACGTCCTGAAGCCAGGGCAGTGATATTTTTTGCCTTGAATGAGTGGTTGTGGAGTTCTCTCCAACACTGAGGTCTTCAGGTTTGTTGATCTCAGTTTCTCTTTTGTGACTAAGAGGCAGGTTTTGCCTAGTGCTTAGGAGCTTAAGCTCTGTAGTCACTCAGAACTCATTGGCACCCCTACTCTGCCACTTCCTGGCTCTGTGACCTGCTACAAGTTACGTAGCTTCCCTTTGCCTCAGTTCCTTCATCTGTAAAATGGGGAGATTACATGAGGATTAAACAAGATGGCACAATGAAAAGCATGTGGCACAAGACCTGGCATAAAGGATGTGCTCAAAAAATTGAAGCTGTTGTTATTAGCCTATATTAACTGAGGTCAGTGGTGGGCTCCGACCCAGGTGTACCCACCAAGTTTGCTGCCTGGTAAGATCTTCAGGTCCCAAGCCTATTCAAGTGTCAGGTTTGCGCTGGTAATTTTCCTGAGGTGGCAGTGAATGGGTTTGTATGTCTGATAAGGGATTAGAAAGGTAGCTCTTCAGCTTTATTTCTTCAGTTCTGTTTGAATGTCTTCTGTCCCTTACCTTTAACCTCCAGGCTCCCCATCTCAACACTGTTATTCTCATCTTCAGTTTGTTCTCCACCTTTAGTGGCACTGGGTTAGAGCAGTACCGTACCAAAGGACTGAGTTTAAATTTGAGTTTCACTTCTTTTTTTGTTGAGGTATAATTTCATACAGGGAAATGCACAGATTTGGGGTTTTGACAGTTGCATTCATCTGTCTAATCCACAGCCCTGTCAAGATATAGAACATTTCCATCTCTCTAGCAAGTTCCTTTGTGCCCCTTCCCAGTCAAACCCTGTCCTCCCTCCTCTTCTCCTCCCCTTCCCCCTCACCTTCTGATTTCCATCACTCTAGATGAGTTTTTGCTGTTCTAGAACCTCATATAATGGATTCATATGGTAGAGCTGTGGACTTTTGACTCGTCTTCAACTTTCTGAGCCTCAATTTTATCATCTCTAAAGTAGGCATGAAAACAATAATTCCTTTCTCAAGGGGTAGCTTGAAGAATCAGATGAAATAATGTATGTGAAAACCCTTTGCAGACTTAAATGATACACAGCTGTGCGATTGTTGCTTTTATTCTTATAACTCATCAGCCTCTCAGTCTATTGGAATAATGATGTTATGCTGTGAGTAGTAATACCTTGTGTGTTTATGTATCTTTAGCCACCTTGTGAGGGATGGATTGTGATCCTATTTTACAGATAAGGAGACTTAGGCCCTGAGAGGTTAAATGATATGCCTGCAGTCACATAGCAAGTGCTTGATGGAGTGAGAGACTGGAACCTAGATATTTATTCTCTCAGTGAAGAGCTCTTTCCAGTAAACCACAATAGCATCAGCATAATAGTACTCATTAAGTTCACATTTTTCAGTCTCTCAGGTGGTAGCTTTCTGCTTATTTGGTTCATTATTCTGAGAGAGGCATTGGTATTATCCTAGCTTTACCCAGTTTGGGGAGGAGAAAAGTCTGTCTCTCACTGAGTCGGGGCTGAGGCATCTCCTGTTTCCCTTCCTGCTCTTTCCTTGTACCCTAGCTCCTTGCCTTCTCCCCTCTCAGACTCTGCGTTGGTGTTTGAACCTGGGCGTCCTAGAGGTGACGGTCTACGCATTCAGCATTGAGAACTTCAAACGCTCCAAGAGTGAGGTAGATGGGCTAATGGATCTGGCCCGGCAGAAGTTCAGCCGCTTGATGGAAGAAAAGTAAGATGCTGTCAGAGGGGGAGCCTGTGTTCTTATACCACCTCCAGCCTTACCTAACCCTCAACTGTCTTTTCTGAGGCTAGTTAAGGAACTCTAAACCCTTCTACTGTTAGTTAGGCCTCTTCAGTGGCAAATATGGCAAGCTAGTTTTCCTTCCTTCCTTCCTTCCTTCCTTCCTTCCTTCCTTCCTTCCTTCCCTCCTTCCTTCCTCCCTCCCTCCCTCCCTCCCTTCCTCCCTTCCCTTCCCTTCCCTTCCCTTTCCTTCCTTCCTTCCTTCCTTCCTTATTTATTTATTTGAGGATATAGAGGTATTTCACAGAATTCAAGGATACAGATAGCCAACCTCAGGCAAAACCGAAGCCAGGAATTGAAATCGATTAGGTAGAGCCTCCTCAGACATTTATTTCCTTTGCTCCACAGGCTAACTTTGTCTTCTTCAAGAGAGCTGCTCAGAATGAATTAAAACCCTTAATTGGTCCACCTTAGTTCAAATTTCTACCCCAGGACCAGTGAACTGTGACCAGGGAAGTAGAGTGAGAGAGACTTTGAAAAAGCCATTTTCTGCTATGCAGTCATCCCTAAAAAGTTACTGTACTTCCCTGCATATACCCTTGGACGGGACAGGATGATGCATAAAAGCCCTTTATGGGGATGAGTCAGTACTGTTCTTGCTATCACTAAGTTTACACTTAACTTAGGGAGCAAAGCCAGAATGGGGCAAAGTGGAAGTTTGGTGGAGATTATTTGTTTCACAGCGTGGAACCCTCTTCAGCCAGGACTGCCCCAAAGTGTTCATTACAACCATTCTCTGCCCAGCTCCTCCCCACACCAGGACCAGGAAGATGAGAGAACAGAGAGCTTAGAGCTCTAGTGGAGCTGGGCCTGGGACAGGTCTGTCATTTCCATCCCTGTGTGGGTCAGGGTGCGGGGAGCATAGCCAAGCTTCTCTCTATCCATATTAGTCTCTGGGCCACAGACATTACTCCTTCCCTTGTGGCTCAGAATTCACACCCAAGGGGCTGGGGACAGAGGTAATGGGGCCACATTCCAGGTGTTCAAATTCTTCAAATTCTTCTGTACTTCACACTAATCTTACCTTTTTTAAGTGCTTATACTATGTGTCAGACCCTGAGCCTAACATGTACTCTCATTTAAAATTCACATTATCCTGTGAGAAAGATATTATTATCCCATTTGTAGAGAGGAAGAAAGTAAAAACCAGAGAAGTTTAGGGGTGTATCCTGGGTCACAGCTATCAGGCAGAGCCAAAACACACAGGGTCTTTCTGACTCTAGAGCTGAGCTGTTGTCTGCTGTAGAGACAAGAAGCAGTCTTAACACTTCTTGAAAGATCAAAATCCATGGCAGTAGAGGTGCTCCTGAGATTGTTCTAATCAGTCACGAGTAGAGAAGATGGTCTTAGGTTATTAAGTCCTAGGCAGAGCAAGAAGAAACCTTAGTGGTGGTTTTCCAGCAATGTGCCACAGAACCCCGTAGTTGTGAGGAGTGGGCATGCAAGGACCCAGAGGGAATGGGGTATACAGTGCTTGTTTGCATTTATCTATTTTATATGTTGGGCTTCTGTTTAAGATTTGATTTGAAGAAAGACTTGTTTGGCTAAAAGAAGTTTGGAAAACCACTGGCCTAGTTCAGTTTCATCAGTTGGGAAACTAATCCTGTTTCCCAACTGTGAAGAGAAGAGAAAGGTTTGCCCATGGTCACGCAGCTAGCTAGTGGCAGAGCCAGGCTGGGAGCCCAGATCTCCTGGCTCCTTGCCAGGGCTTTTACACCTCCTTACTCAGGTCATGTGCCTGATGTCTGAGAATAAGCACTTTCACAGTATGACAGGGGTGGTTATGCAAGGTCAGATAGTAATCGGTGGCACTAGGCACTAGGGCTTGAATCTAGGTATTCTTTTTTTTTTTTGGCTACACCACACAGCATGCAAGGTCTTAGTTCCCCGACCAGGGATGAAACCCGTGTCCCCTGCAGTAGAACCATGGAGGAACCGTGGAATTCCTGAATCTAGGTATTCTTATTCAAAGCAACATTTGAACAAAGTAAATTGTTCAAGATCAGACAGCTGGTGAGTAGAAAGCCAGAAATCGAACTTAGGGAGTTTGGTTCCAGAGCCTGTCTTTTTAATCACAACATTACACTGCCTCCATATATATATGTCTGATCTTGAACAAATTACTTAACCTCCCTGTGCCTCAGTTTCTTCGTCTGTAAAAGGGGAATGATAATGGTGTCTGCCTCAAAGGTTGATGTAAGGATGGAATGCATGTAAAACACTTAGACCAATGTCTGGCACTTAGTAAACATATAATTAATGTTAGATGTTACAAAAGTAACCAATAATACAACTCCTGCTGTTGAGGAGTTTATTCACCCATCAAAATGGGACAAACAGCACAGAACACGTGAAATGCAACTTGTTGACAAGGACACACAAGGCGGTGTAATGTGTGGTAAAGAGGTTTGGGTTCTCAAATCAGGCAAACCTGGGATTCTGTCCCGACACAGCACTTGATGGCTGTATGACCTTGGGCAATCCCTATCTAACTATTCTATCTGAGCCTCAGTTTCCCGCTGTAGAACAGGGAGTGTAGTAAACTCCCTTCAGAGTTGTTGAGGGCATTCAGTGAAATAATACTTGTAGATCAGTGCCTGACACACAGGAAGGCACTCAAAAACTGGTAATTGAGTATCAGCTAAGCACTTTGCTTTCTCCAGCTCAGCAGGTGCTCTGTCCCACCTCCCAAACCTGCCTCCTTTCCCCCCTGATCAGGGAGAAACTGCAGAAGCATGGGGTATGTATCCGGGTCCTGGGTGATCTGCATTTGTTGCCCTTGGATCTCCAGGAGCTGATTGCACAGGCTGTGCAGGCCACCAAGAACTACAACAAGTAAGTTTTCAGATTTCCCCTTAGGGACCTGTATTAATCTATGACTCCCTGCTAACTTTAGGGAGACGTCCTGGCCCTTCCTTGGTCTGCATTTGGTACAAGAGGTAATGAGGAGTTGGTTTTGGATGCTTGAGACTTCTTCCTCCATCTGCAGGGCAGACCAGAGGTGGTTCTGCAGCACCTTGTTTTATGTGTGTATACTCACACATACAGTTTCTTATCTTCCTCCTTCATGTGCCTTGCCCCCCATGTACATATGTATTTTTATATATATGTGTGTGTGTGTGTTTAATTGACAGGGAATGGGGTGGGAATGTAGCAGGCCTTATCCCTGTCTCTGAAGACAGATCCTTCAAGAAATTCTCTTTCTGTCCCACTGCTTTAACCAATAGAGGGGATGACCTTGGAAGGGCATGCAGATGCAGAGGAGAACAGTTTAATAATCCAGACTTCATTATGTGTGGCTTTGGGATATAATGCATATTTGGCAGTGGATTTGTTTCACATCAGACTTCCTTCCTATTCTTTGCTTGTTCTAATATCACAGTGAATTCACATCCTCTGAAAGCTGGGGGTTAGCAGAAGGGAAGAAGATTAGGAGAATAATAAGGGTCAGTTAGTATTTTTCTTACTACAAAACTAATATGTTTTTTTCCCAAGAAAACTTGGAAAACTCAAAAAATTAATAATCTCGCTTTTCAGAGGTATCCATGGTTAACATTTGGTGTGTGTTTGTTCTACCACAGAAGGGGTGCTCTGTAATAAGTGACTCCACTCCTTAGTCCTTGTCCCCCTTTGGTAAATTATACTGTTCTTCCCTTCTCAGGTGTTTCCTGAACGTCTGTTTTGCTTACACATCCCGTCATGAGATCAGCAATGCTGTGAGAGAGATGGCCTGGGGAGTGGAGCAAGGCCTGCTGGATCCCAGGTATCGCAGTTGTTGAGCATGATAGGGAAAACAGGCATACACCGAACCATAAAATCCCTCCTAAGTCATGTACTTGAGCCAGAAGTCAAATCGGGAATGTATGTGGAAAGATTTGAGAGGGGTGGTCCCCTGCACTTAGAGCTTTGGAATGACTTATTGTAGCCTGCTTCAGAATTTCTGTGTTCACCACAAACCAAGGAGCTCCAGAAAAAATGGCATGGCTTGTAGCAACACTGTGGCATTCAATAAAACATGATGCCCTGCTGGCCCTTTGGCAGAGTTTTTCTAAGAGTGATTTTTCAGGAATGCAGCTTGTTGGGGGTATTGGCCTTTAGGCCTTTCATGTTACAGTTTCATGCAAGATCCAGGTATTTTTCAAAAAGAAAGTTGTTCATCGTTAGCAACACGGTAGAATTACTAGAGCTGGGAGAGACTTTAGAAGCCATCTGTCTGCTCAGTCCCTCTCCTGTTATTATTAGTGTAACCTTTGGTAATAATATTAGTAAACTAACAACAGCAGTAGTAAAATAATAGTAGCAAAAAACAAGCCAGGCAATGTGTTATGCTGTGTTTATTTGATTAAGTTAATATTCTCATGTTTAAGAGATTTGAGTCTTTTCCCCATTTTATAGCTGAGAAAACTGAGCTCACATTGAAATGACTGTCCCAAGGTCATTCAGCTAGTAAGTGCCAGAGCTGGGACTTCTAACAAAAACTGTCTGATTCCAGAGCTTTTGTCCTTACCTTTATTATATATGGGATTGTGGGACCCAGGAGGTTTTCTGACTCCCTTCTTGGGTATAATTCGATTTTCCTGGGAAACTAAATTAAAAATGAAGAAGTTTCTCAGTGAGAATGAAATTAACATTATCAACATTATACAAATTAGCATAAATTTATAATGATGCTAAGCATGATAAAGGCATTGATGCATGGTTCAACAAGAATTTATAATAAGAGGAATGGACCTGGTAGGGAAGGCTCCCCAAAGGAAATGATAAATGACATAAGAAGGGGGTGAGAGGATAAGCAGTAACTGGGGAAAGAGGCAGTATTATGAGGAGCTTGTTGGTTGCACAAATACCGTTGGAATAATTCAAGTAGAGAGTACTTGGAAGGGAGCTTGGATTATGGTGGTGATGGTGGAATAGAGCAAACAGACTGCATTAAGAGCTATGAAGCAGATCAAATAGAGAGGACTTGCGCGGTGGTTGTGGGATGAATTGGGAGATTGGGATTGACGTATATACACTAATATGTATAAAATAGATAACTAAGAAGAACCTGCTGTATTAAAAAAATAAAATTCAAAAAAAAAAAATATTAGTGAGAGAGAAAAAAAATCGAGAGGACTTGATGGATTGACTCTGGGACAAGGATGTGTTATGGTGACTCCAGGGTTTTTGACTTATAAAACAGTGGACAGTGGTGCCCTTCGCTGTGCTGAGAACCCTGAGAGGCTGCAGTTTGAGGAAGAAAGTCAGGAGTTTGGTTTGGGATATATTATAGATGTTGAACACAGATATCAGGTTGACAGTAGAGAGAAGTGGGGACTGGAGATAGCAGTCTGGTAACTGAAGCAAAGAGAGAGCATGAGGAATCTAAGGGAGAGTCTAGAGTGAGAAGAGAGGGCCTAGGATGGAGTTTTGAGAAACTCATAAGTTTTACTGGCTGGGTAGAGGAAAATGAGCCTTAAGGAAAAAAGAGAATCAACAACCAGAAAGGTAGAAACAAAAGGGCTGCCAGTATTACAGAAGCCAAGAAAAGAGGGTGTTTGTTAGCGCAGGTGGTGTGGCGGGTGTGCATTGGTGGGAGCAACAGTGTCAAATGCTGTAGAGAGGTCAATTAATATGTGGATCGAAAATTAGCCATTGGGGGAGAAACATTAAGATACTGGTTAAGTTGGCGGTATGGGGGCTGGGCAGGAAGATGAGATATAAGTAGATGAGGGATATATAAGTAGATGAAAGTTATTGATAATTTTCTGATTCTTGGCTTGGGGAATGATTTCATAGTTCATTTTATTCTTAGTGCTTTACGATTAATCTTTTATATAATTTTTTGTATAAATTAAATAATATATTTAAAAAAATAAGGGACAAATGTTTATGCTAAAAAGAAAAAAAGCTATTTAGCAAGCAGATTTAATATGCATTCATGCCTGGAACTAGAACTCTGATCTTGCCTCTTAGTGCAGTGTGATTTATACTGATACCACATTGCAGTAGCCACTGACCCCCTGCTTCTTGCCCAGCTAGATTTCTCATATCCGTTTTCTCTGCCCTGCATGGTTTAGTAACTTGCCTGTGTGGGTTAGTCATGCAGACATGGCGTGGACTGGGCGGGTTGCTAGGGTAAGGAGGCTGATGTCTCAACCCATCAGCTCAGGAAGCTTGGTGTTCAACTCAGACTGGGCTGATCAGGGCCTGAGGCAGTGCTTTTTACATTATTCAGCTTTAGACAAATCCATATTTATAACAGAGAGTCAATGAGTTAATTACAGTCAGGCTCTACCCTTCCCATAACTGGAATTTTTCTGTTCTCATCACCACCATCCAACTCCTCATTTTCCTTTCTTCCAGGGTAATATATTTTTTTCTACCAGTCATTTTAACAGATTGTTTTTTGAATCTCAAATTATAAAAGAAGGAATTAGATTTAGCATAAATGATAGTTAATAAACTCTCTTGAGCAGGTCTTGACCATCTGTAGGCCTCTGTCTTCCTCTTAAAACAATAGTGTTAATAATAATTGCCGGGCTTCCCTGGTGGTGCAGTGGTTGAGAGTCTGCCTGCTGATGCAGGAGACGCGGGTTCGTGCCCCGGTCCGGGAGGATCCACATGCCGCGGAGCGGCTGGGCCCGTGAGCCATGGCCGCTGAGCCTGCGCATCCGGAGCCTGTGCTCCGCAACGGGAGAGGCCACAGCAGTGAGAGGCCCGAGTACCGCAAAAAAAAAAAATAAAAAAAAATAAAAAATAAATAAATAATAATAATTGCTAATGTTTACTAAGCATTTACTCTGTGCCCAGCACTTGCTAAGTATTCCATGTACATTATTTCATTTAATCCTTAAGCCCTTTGAAGTAGATACTGTTTTTATAAATTGAACCTTGCTGTGAGGTTAAATAACTTGTCCAAGTTCACACAGTTGACCAGGATTTCCAACCTGGCTCCAGAGCCTGTGTTCTCTTTCACTATGGCATACTGACTGCCTTATAGGAGGGTTGAAATGAACAAAAACACAGTATAAAAATAAAAATTAATAACTAATAGTTATCAGGGACTTCCGTGACTGTCCAGTGGGTAAGATTTCGCCTTCCAATGCACAGGATGTGGGTTTGATCCCTAGTCACGAGCTAAGATCCCACATGCCCCATGGCCAAAAAACCAAAACATAAAACAGAAGCAATATTATAACAAATTCAATAAAGACTTTAAAAAAAAAATGGTCCACATCAAAAAAATATACTAAAGGGGCTTCCCTGGTGGCGCAGTGGTTGAGAGTCTGCCTGCTGATGCAGGGGACACGGGTTCGTGCCCCAGTCCGGGAAGATCCCACATGCCGTGCAGCGGCTAGGCCCATGAGCCATGGCTGCTGAGCCTGCACGTCCAGAGCCTGTGCTCCGCAACGGGAGAGGCCACAACAGTGAGAGGCCCGCGTACCGCAAAAAAAAAAAAAAAAAATATGTGTGTGTGTGTGTGTGTGTGTGTGTGTGTGTGTGTGTGTGTGTATATGTACTAAAAATAAATAAACAGTAGTCATCAGATCTTATTATGAGGCAGGCATGAGACTAGTAGGAGTTTATCATGCATATTCTCATCTAATTTTCATATAAGGTAGTGACTATTATTTGTCTTATTTTATAAGACCAGTTAACGAAGGTTTAAAAAGTTTCATTGACGGGCTTCCCTGGTGCTGCAGTGGTTAAGACTCCGCACTTCCACTGCAGGGCTGCGGGTTCGATCTCTGGTTGGGGAATTGAAATCTGCATGTCATTCCGATGCTGTGCGGCGCGGCCAAAAAAAAAATGCAGACACATTTGAAATTCAGAGGGGTTACGTGGGGATCCAAAGTCCCACAGCAAGGTAGTGGGTCTGGCAATAACCTTTATTCCTCTTATTTATGTAGTGCTTTATAGTTCCCAAGGTACACTCAAATCTGTTATTTCATTTGATTTGACTCTCACAATAACCTATAAGTAGATAGGACAAATGTGCCATTTCAAAAATAAGAGAGCTGAGAAATTGTTGATTGCACAGGGTTTCACTTTTTTTTGGGGGGGGGGCGCTGCTCCATGTGGCCTATAGGATCTCAATTCCCCGACCAGGGATTGAACCCAGGCCATGGCAGTGAAAGTGCCAAATCCTAACCACTAGACCACCAGGGAACTCCCAGGTTTCACATTCTTAATTAAAGAATTAAGATCATGCTATCAAGACAAGACTCAGGGAAATTATCAGGGAAATCTGAACCAGAGCCCTTCCTATTGCCCAGTCATAAGTGAATATTATTTACCATATGACGGTACAGAAAATAAAGCTCCCTCTGTGGTTTGCAAAAAGATGACTGAGAGATGGAGTAACTTACCCAAAGGCACACAGCTAGTAAGTGTAGATCCTTGTTCTGAACACTCAGCCCAGATCTCTGCTTTTTTTTGACTATGCTCCCAGGAAAATGTTCCCACACAGAAATTTTGTCTTCTAGACCCTTCCTAAGATGCAGCTGTTACCACCTGGAGATTCTGAATCCTGCCTCTGGATACTTGGCAGGATAGATAAACAGTATTCTTGGAACCACCACACACCAGTCTTGCAAATACCCTCTTTCCATGGACTGGAGAGTTTAACTTAAGATGAGTGCTGCCAGTCCCCATTCTTCCTTCATTCCGTCTCCTTTCTGAGTATCTGTCTGCTTGGGAAAGTAGCTCTTATCAAACACAAGAGGGCTCATCATTTTGCTGTTTTTTCAAATCCTAAGTAAAGTGGATGTTTTACAGTGTTTCACGGTCCATATGACTTAAATTTAAGTTTTTTTGTTTTTTTGTTTGTTTGTTTTGCGGTACGCGGGCTTCTCACTGCTGTGGCCTCTCCCGTTGCGGAGCACAGGCTCCGGACGCGCAGGCTCAGCGGCCATGGCCCACGGGCCCAGCCACTCCGCGACATGTGGAATCTTCCTGGACCGGGGCACGAACCGGTGTCCCCTGCATCGGCAGGCAGACTCCCAACCACTGCACCACCAGGGAAGCCCAAATTTAAGGTTTTAAAAATGTTCTCTATCATAAATTCAAACAATAACAGAAGTATATAAAGTAAAAAGAGATAGTATTTCCTTCTTATCCAACCTTCCAGAGGTAATCACCATTAATAGAATGGTGTATGCCTTTCTAGATTTTGTTCTTTGTTTATATATACATGTATTCGCATGTGTGAGTAAGTGTGTGTGTGTATTTTCCACACTGTATTTTTTCTGAAATGTGCTTTTTTTCATTTAATATTACATCTTAGACATCTTTCCAAGTCCATGCATTTAGATTTACCTCTATTAAAAACAGTTGCATAGGGGGCTTCCCTGGTGGCGCAGTGGTTAGGAATCCGCCTGCCAACACAGGGGACACGGGTTCGAGCCCTGGGCCAGGAAGATCCCACATGCCGTGGAGCAACTAAGCCCGTGTGCCACAACTACTGAGCCTGCACTCTAGAGCCCGCGAGCCACAACTACTGAGCCCATGTGCCACAACTACTGAAGCCCGCGCGCCTACAGCCTGTGCTCTGCAACAAGAGAAGCCACCGCAATGAGAGGCCTGTGCAGCGCAACTAGAGAAAAGCCCATGCGCAGCAACGAAGACCCAATGCAGCCAAAAATAAATAAATTTATTTAAAAAAAAAACAGTTGCATAGTATTTCATCAAATTGCAGAGTCATAGGGTGTATCCATTTTAAAAACAAGTGTTTTAAGTGAAGGACAACACATATTCTGGTGGGTGCATCTGGTTTTAGGCTGCAACTAAATGGCTTTGGGCGAATATTTCATCTTCTCTGAGCCTCAGTTTCCTTATCTATAAAGTGAGGACAGAAGTACCTAATGTAGTTGTGAGGATTGAAACCATTCATTAATTTATCAAGCATTTGCTGAGGGCCTTCTACATACCAGGTAGTATTGGCTAATGTATTTGATGGTATTCTGTAAACTGGGAAGCTTTATGTAAGGAAGTTCACCATGAGAATAATCCAAAAAGAGATGTGGACTTATCTTTGTCTCTTCCCCACTCACCTTAGCGATGTCTCTGAGTCTCTGCTGGATAAGTGCCTTTATACCAACCACTCTCCTCATCCTGACATCTTGATACGGACTTCTGGGGAAGTGAGGCTCAGTGACTTCCTCCTCTGGCAGGTAGGTCGTTTCCAACCATTGTTCTGTTTGTGTCGAAACTGAAAACTGTGACTGCACCCACAAAACAGATTGGAGGGTCAGCTAAAATCCAGATAAATGTCTCCAGGCTGTGCCTGGTAACTTTTGCTATCCCTTCCTCATCTGTCCCTGGCTTTGTGAGCCTGTGTAGTTCTTGCTGTCTAAAGTGCCCAGGGGAAGAATCAAGGCTATCCAGCTGTGGTGAAAGCTTTACTTGTACCTCTCTTCAAGGAACTGGACTTCTGCCTTAGGTCCCTGAGCATAAGCTTCTGCCCTGGTAACCTGCCATGTCCCCCAGCACCTCTGGGCTAGAACCTCGCCTTGCATTTACTAATTTCTCGCCTTTAGAATAAAGGGCGGCATCTACACAAGCACAGGCCACAGGAGATATAAACTGTATGCAGACTCTTTCTTCAGGGCCTGCCATTGCCTATCAGCTCAGTTATCCCAGTGTAGGTAGTTCTCTAAAAGCCCATATCCAAATAAGTTTGTCTTTGCTTGAAAATCTCCATCATCTGTTAAGTTGGCCCCTGAGTAGCACTTGGCTGGGGGAAATCTTGTTCAAGGAGAGGCTGAAGGGAGAAACTCAGCTTGGAAGCAATTCACATGGTAAAGTTCTGGAAATTTTAATGGACCATAGTCTTAAGAGTGAACTAACAAGATTTAGCTACTGAAGATACTTTTAGTCTTTGGCTATATTGAAAGCAGTATAATGTGCAGCTTGTGGTTTTATGGCCCATTCTGCTGGTCAGATTATGTCTAGAGAGTTTACTTCTGGGCACTGGGTTTTAAGAGATTGCACTGGTAAACTAGAGGACTTAGCAGAAGAGGCCAGCCTGGATGGCAAGGAGTCTGAAGCTCATGTCCTATAAGGCAGGGGTCCCCAAGCCCTGGGCTGCGGACCACTACCAGCCTGCGGCCTGTTAGGAACCGGGCGCACAGCAGGAGGTGAGCAGCGGGCGAGCAAGCGAAGCTTCATCTGCCACTCCCCATCGCTCGCATTCCTGCCTGAACCATCCATCAATCCCCCCACCCCACCCTGTCCGTGGAAAAATTGTCTTCCATGAAACCGGTCCCTGGCACCAGAAAGGTTGGGGACCGCTGCTATAAGGAATGAGTGAAGAATAATGGTCTGGGAAAGAGAAGAATGGTAATAGTTTATTCTCTTGGGAAAAAAATATTAAGTTCCTCCTTTGTGCTGGAAATATGGCAGTAACCAAGTTAGAAATAATCCCTATTATCATTTATTTATTTATTTACTTACTTATTTATGGCTGCGTTGGGTCTTCGTTGCTGTGCGTGGGCTTTCTCTAGTTGCCGTGAGCGGGGGATACTCTTTGTTGCAGTGCGTGGGCTTCACATTGTGGTGGCTTCTCTTGTTGCGGAGCACAGGCTCTAGGTGCGTGGGCTTCAGTAGCTGTGGCTCGAAAACTCTAGAGCGCAGGGTCGGTAGTTGTGGCGCACGGGCTTAGTTGCTCCGAAGCATGTGGGATCTTCCCGGACCAGGGCCCGAACCCGTGTCTCCTGCATTGGCAGGTGGATTCTTAACCACTGTGCCACCAGGGAAGCCCAATCCCTACTATCTTAAAACTTACAGTTTGTTGGAAAAGACAAGTGAACAAGTCATTACAACCTTGGGAACAGATAACAGGCAGTTCTAAGCTAGCCTTCAAATATTTGAAAGACTGTCACTTTGAAGAAGAAATAAAGTTGTTCCAGAGAAACGACCTGAGACCTTGGTAGGTGACATTGGTTTAACTTAATGAGCTATCTGACAGCTAAAGTTATCCCCCTTGAGGCACTGAATTCCTCACCACTAAAGGTGTCAAGCAGTGGCTGTCAAGAATGTTCCAAAAGGGAGTCTTATATCAGTGATTATTGTTAAAAGTTCACCCAGCTCTTTGCTCTGCTTTATGTATGTTATCTTGTTAAATTTTCACAGTACCTTAAAAACTAGTTATTCTTATTACCCAGTTTTACAGTTGAGGACACTGAGGCCCAGAGAAGTTAAGTAACTTGCCTGAGGTCAAGTAGATGGTAAACGGTGGAGCCAGAATTCAAAGCCAGGCAGTCGGGCCCCAGAGCCCATGCTCTTAACCATTGTCCCATACTCTGCTACTTAAAAATAACAATGACAGCTACCATTTGTTCATTGCTAACTTTTATCAGACACTGTGTCTCCCAGATGACCTCTAAGGGCCAGGAGCCAGTAACATAATCTAGATGTTATTTCATAGTCCTAAAATTGGCTTAGAAAAATCCTGGTGGAAATGTTGATCTAGTCTCGCTTTGGTTCTGCCTTGCTACAGGCAGGTGATTTTACTGCCTCAGATGACCCGTCCCCCTATTAGTGAGTGAATCCGGGCTGGCAGCAGCAGCTGCAGCTCAGGATGCCTGTCCAACCTCATCTCTGGGTGTGATCAGCCTGCTCTTTCTTTGGAGCCTGACCAGGGATGTGTTCCAGTAACATGTTATTAAACCATACTCTCTTCCTTCCCCACCTTTCCCAGACCTCCCACTCCTGCTTGGTGTTCCAGCCTGTTCTGTGGCCAGAATACACGTTTTGGAACCTCTGTGAGGCCATCCTGCAGTTCCAGATGAACCATAGCATGCTTCAGGTAAGAGTTCAGGGCTGGCCTGACTGGATGGAATGGAAGAAAAGGTTAGCATTGATGACCACCCACGGCTATATATGTCAGGCACTTGCTAATAATCATGTTAATGATGAGTAGCTACCACTTACTGAGTATTTACTATGTGTCAGGCACTGTGAACAGTTTATATGCACTATCTCATTCAATGTTCCCAAGAACCCAATGAGCTAGGTATTATTAGCCCCATTTGTGCAAATGAGTAAATCAAAATTATTTAACTAAGGACACATAACCAATAAAAGATGGAACTGGGATTCAAGTTATAAATCTTTAATCTCTTTACTATGGAAACCCAGGAAAGGCTTCTCAGAGAGATTGGCCATTATTCCCTGAAGGAATTGGCCTAATAAAAGATTGTAGAAGTGGAAGTATACAAAATCCAAGATGCTTCCAGAGGGATTAAAAATGAAATAGCACTGTCTTTTTATGAAACTGTGTTCTACCAAGACTGGAAGTTCTGCTTTCAGTTTTGATCAGCAGATCTTGAAACAGGTTTCATTAGGAGGCAGAGTCACCTACGTCTGATTAGGACTCTTAATAATAATGGCAGTGTGTGTGGTGGTGGCAGCTAACGTATTGAGGGTCTATTAAGGCACTTTGGTGTTTTCATGTAAGTTTTCTTATTTAACCCTTCCAGCAATCCAGCAGGCTTGGCGTCCTTGTTTTTCAGATATGGCAACAGAGGGGCAGGGAAACTGTCCCAAGGTCACAGAATTTTAAACCCAAAGCTGGTGATGCTTCTTGAGTCTGGAGAGATAATGGCCAGGAGGAAATAATGATCTAAGTCAGGGCTTTTCGGTCCCCTTGGCATCACAGACTCCTTGGAGAAGCTAACGAAAGCCGTAGACCATCTCCCTAGAAAAATTGCAAAGATCACTCTAACACATGGCATTTTGCATAGAATTACATTAATCCCTTTAACACATAAACTACTTCTGGGGGTTCACATAACTCCTGAAATCTTTCCATGAATCCCAAGTCCGGAACTCCTGGAATAAGTCAATCAAATCATGAAGGTTTGGTCATGTGCTTGATCACTTAGTCTCAGAATTTGAAAAAGGAAGTTAAGTTCAAGTAAAAGGAAAAACAGCAAAGTCTCAATTATCCACTGTCAAAGAGGAATGAATATCAGATTTTTCCACATGACCAAGTCTCCCGTTAAGAACTAAAACTTTTTTAAATCCTATTTTGATAGAAAACGTTCTGAAACAGGTCTTGTGCATAATTCATTAACACCTTCTGTATACCAGGCACTTGCTAATAATGATGATGATTAGAATAATCACATTCTAATGATGCTGATAACGATAATATTGTTAGTAACTGCCCTCTTGAAGTACTTCACTGTGCAGGATGGCCTTGAAGGGTGGGACTCTTTCTCTAAGCTAGATTGTCCCAAAATACTTGGCTTTGGGATTTCTTGTATATGGTCAATGGCTAATTTTGACAGCATCCCTTCTTCCCTTCTCTTCCTATTTCCAGTTTTAAATCAGCTACAGGCAAGGAAACCAGGCAACCAAGCTTGTTAGAGTTGTCTGTAAAGTGAGAGTAAACTGGCCTTGCATGAAGCCCAGAGGATCTTGGTGCACGAGCTTTTGTGTATGGATATTCTTGTCTCTGAGTTGGCTGCTGAGAAGTCTTTTAGTAATTTCAGGTTTCTCAGATACTTTCCCACATGGCTATTGGAGGAATTACCTCAAGTTTCACTCATTTCATAAATGTCTATTACTGAGTACCTGGTCTGAGTCAGGCACTATGTTAGTATTAGGCACAAGAGAGTCAAGCAGTTAGTTGGCCAGACAAGATCCCTACCTTCATGGAGCTTGTATTTTTACTTGAGGAGACAGATAATAAGTAAACAAGTTTATACAATAATTTCAGATTGTAATAAGGCAATGAAGAAAATAGGGTGATATGCTAGAAGGTAATGAAGAGAGCAGGAGGTGCTGAATAAAGCAGTCAAGGAAGGCCTCTCTAAGGAGGTCTTTTTTAAGCCATTATATTAGAGATGAGAGATAGCCAGATGGGTAAAAATCCAGGGGGAAAGAATTATTCTCTGCAGAGGGAGCAGCAAGGGCAAGGATACTAAAGTTATAAAGTTTAGGTCTTGGAAGAACAAAGAAAGAGGTCAGCACACATGAGGGAGAAGGATGTGGGATGAGGCTGGGTAGGAGTCAGGCCTCTGATCACTGAGGGCCTTGTAGGCCATGATGACACATCTGAAGACTTTTGATCAGGGGAGTGACAGGATCTGATTTATATTTTGTAAAAATCACGCAGGATTTTCAGAGGGCAGGAGTCAGAGACCAAACTCCTACAGTAGTCCAGGTGGGAGAATGTGCCTCAAGGTGGGGTTGCAGCTGTAGAGAAGGGGAGGGCTGAGTGGACTGAGATGGAGGAAAAACAAAAGTTAAAACAGGAACAAATGAAACTAAGTTGATAATATAACCCCCAGTGAAAGGGATTAATTCCAGTTACCTGAACATAGTTCTCTGACTATATATTTTTGGTGGGATATATTCTAAGGATAATACAAACTGGAAAGCTAACTTAAACATTACTTAGGTTTATTAATGGTAATGTTGATGATGTAACTCCGAAACTCTTTTATTCATCTTGTAGGATAAAACAAATGAGTAAAATGTTAATGTTATTAGGAACCAAAACATTTAGGTTTTGGCCTGGGCAGCTGGGTAGATGGCTCTGCCGTTTCCTAGGATGGGGTGGAACGTGTTTGAGGACAGCCATTAAGAGTTTCATTTGGTACCTAAGAATCATAATTTCAAACATTTATTGAGTTCTTACGTATCAGGCATCCTTTTACTTATATTCTATGTAGTTCTGTAAGGTAGATACTATTATTAATTGCCCCCATTTTTAGAGTGAGGAAACCAAAGTAATAACAGAGATGCTGACTGCCCTGAACCTTTTTTCAGCAGACCTCATAGAGGTTTTGGCCAGATTTCCTCTACCCAGGAGCCCTCAAACTCTGTTTCTAGAAATCTTAGCACCTCAGCAGAAGCACTAAGCGTACAATCCAGACTGACAACATCCTGGCCAGTTTGGCCTCAGACCAGAGAGCTGATCTTTCTAATATCTCCCTTGTATGTATCCTGTATCATCACCAAACTGGACTCTTCACAGTTCCTTGTTCCCAAACCCTTTGGTATTCTGCCTCCACATCTGTGTTCTTGACCCATCTCCCAAATTCCCATTGTTAAATTCTGAGCTGCTCTGTCTCTAAGCCCAGCCCAGTATGTCCCCATTCCCTGCAGGAAGCCAGGGCAGGGAGTTGGGTTCTTGATCTATAGTAGCTCACTGGGATGAGGGCAGCTGATGGATGCTAATGGAAACAGGGACTCAGCTACAAATTGTTGGAGGCTAGACCTTGGTATCTGAAGGGACCATGGCAGTTTCCAGGTGGTCACCCATCAGTCTTAGAGAATGGGGGCTGGCAAATGGAAGAAATCTCGACTATGACACAGTAGGACAGATAGAAAATTAGGGCAAGGAAGGGGTGGGCAGCAGTACAGAGCCACTGATCCTCAGTTACAGGCTGCATGGATGGTAGGTCCATGGGGGGGATCTTTGACAGAGATGAGGAATAAGTGTTCGGTCCACTTAATCTGTAATGATATAGAGGGAGAATATACATATTCCCACTAAACTTCCTTTGATGCATTTGTCAGAGGTTAAACGCCAGGGTGGAACAATCAACCATTTTATTTCTAGTGCTCTTCAGGTAGTCACTATCTTCTTCTCAAGAGAAGTTAATAACTTCAGCTATTGTCTCAGACATTCCTGACTTTGAGTCATGGCACAGCCTTCTAGCTGTGTGACTGACTGGGCAATTACTTAACCCTTCAGAGAATCACTTTTCTCCTCTGTAAAATGAGGGGAGTAATGATAATAATAATACCTGCCTCACAGGTTTGTGATAAGTCTTCAGTAAGCTAATACACTAAAAGCGCTGGAACAGAGTTCATTTTCAGAGACTGGTGGCCAATATCGTTCACAATGTATGTCTCTGGGCTCTTCAGACTTCATCTGTCTCCAGAAAAACCACAGACACTTAGCATCCCGCTCATCCCATCGCTAGTACAGTTCCCTTAGCAGGGAGACTCTGGGTGCTCGTCAAAACATCATGTTTCCAGCAAGAGGTACTGTCTCTAACAACCCTCAGAAATGCACCCCCCCCATGCCACTGACCTGGGCATATTGATTGTGGCAAATGGGGACTTTTGGGAAGACTTGTCATTAGCTAATGAATGTTTTGAAGCCCAAGACCTGCATCCTCTCCATGCCCCAGTGAGGTCAGAGGACTTGAGGGTTTATATACTGGAGGGGCTATTACATCTTGTTCTCTAATTCTGCTGAGGAGAGAACAAGAGCAGAGAGGCTTAATGCCCAGGAGAGATTTATATTAATAGGTTCGGGCCCCATTTCTCAAAAGGAGCTCCTTGGAGCCCTGACACCAAGACCACATAAGGTCTGCATAAGAAGTGTCTAAGGTAATTATTAACGCCCTCTCCCCTGATAGGTCATTATACAGGGTAAGTAGACAGTATGGTCAGGGAGAGAGAAATTGACTATTAGGACTTCCATTAGCCTAGATTTTCAGAGGCTGAGTACCTGAGAAGAACTTACAACACCTTTGAGATAGGGAGGTAGATCTAGACCATGTGGAGGTTGCACAGAGGTGCCCAGATGCAGGCCACTGGTTCCCCACTCCACCCCTAGAAAGTACAGCTTATCCAGAGGCACGAAACACATTTCCCAAAGATCTTTCAAGAAGTTATCTTAGGGCTTCCCTGGTGGCACAGTGGTTGAGAGTCCTCCTGCCGATGCAGGGGACGCGGGTTCGTGCCCCGGTCCGGGAGGATCCCACATGCCGCGGAGCGGCTGGGCCCGTGAGCCATGGCCGCTGAGCATGCGCGTCTGGAGCCTGTGCTCCGCAACGGGAGAGGCCACAGCAGTGAGAGGCCTGCGTACCGCAAAAAAAAAAAAAGTTATCTTAGTGGAGAAACCAAGGGAACTTCAAACCACTGTGTGACCTAGGCCAGGCCCTTCCCCACCTCAGCCTTGGTGTCCTTGTCTGTACAATGAGAAGGCTAGAGCTCATGGTCTTTACGAGCTCCCCTGACTCTGTCATCCTAACAGTGAATCGCTGATTCCTGGCAAATTAGGGGCCAGGGTCTGCTTGGCTGCAGCCTCCCTGCTCAGCACTCAGTCTAGGGCTGCCATTTGGAAAAAGCCTGAGCCTCATGGAGCAATTTTAACCAGCTCCGCATTTCCTCCTTCTGTGGCTCGGTGCCCTCCTCCTTCCTGTTCAGCCAGGACTTAGCCTACTTAGCCCTAGCCACAAGCAGTGGTGACAGAAGAAGGGCTAACTGTTAATAGCCAGGCACCAGATTGGGCATTCATTATCTCATTTTTCCTCAAACCACCTAGTGATGTGGACACTATCGTCCCCATTTTGCAGATGAAGAAAGAGGTTTGGAGAGGTGAGGGAGTCCTCTGGACAGAAACTTCTCAAACCCAGTATTCCAGGCAGACTCACACTGGCCTGATCACGCTCTTTGATTTCCTGAGTGATCTATAGTAGCCTATTATTCCCCCGCTGATATTCTCCTCCCCCCATACACTTTACCTTTATCTGAATCTTCCCCGTTGGTTAAAGCTCAGCTCAGATTCTGCCTGACCATGAGATTTCACTGCCCCCTTGACCTTCATCAACCACAGTTTCTTTCCTCTGAACTGCATGGCCCTTTCTCTTACCTCCATGATGATCCTTACCACATTCCACCTTGTATTATGGTATTTGGGTACATCTCTGTGTCCTACTCAGCCTGTAGGCACATGGATCGCGGTGACTATGTCCTGTGCATTTCCATACCCCCAATAAAGTCTTGTATGTAGGACCCAGGGTTCCTCCTGACTAAGGCCAGGAAGAAGCCCTTCTAACAAGATGAAGACCCTTACAGCAACTTTTTAAGCTTGTTTTAGTCTTCATAGCTCCACATGGGAGTTCGTTATCATAGCAGAAGAGTATCCTTGAATGCCTTGGATCATTCAACAGCCTGGAGGGGGGATTTTCCAGATTTTTCATTTGTCATCTTTATTCATGCAGTAAGTCTTTATTGCTGAGAGACCCTAACAAATCACTTCCCTACTCTGAACCTCCATGTCTGTCTCCAGCACCTCCGTAGCTCTTTTGGGAGGGTCAAGTGAGACAACAGATGAAGTGCTTGTGTACATGTAAGATATTCCTTAAAGGATTAAAACAAAGCAATCCAGGTGTTCACAGGCTGAGTAGGACACAGACAGGTACCCAGATACCACAGTACAAGGTAGAATGTGGTAAGGGTCACAAAGGGTATAGGATACCAAATCGGCAGCAAAATGGGAGTTTCTCACACATGGAATAGGTTTGGCAGGAGGGACTCTGGTGCTAAGGTTCTGCAGCCTGTTAGAGTGGCAGGAGCAGAGCATCAGTGAGGCACAGCAAGGCCTTGGTTCTGCTCCAAAAGGGTTTTCCCCTTCTGTGCCAGGAGCATCCTCCTTGTCCTCCTGGGATCATACAGTCAGTGTACTGAGCATTTCACATGTACAGGGTGCCCCAAGTGCCAGAAAGGAAAAGCCACAGTCTCTGTCCTCTAGGAGTTTATGGTTTGTCTGAAGACACACACAGGGTATGAGAAGTGCTGCCAAGGAGTATAATCACTTACCTGGTGTCAGAACTGGTTCCAGGAGCCTGAGGGCTCCACTGAGCCTTCAAGGGTTCATTTTTCTAACAGAAAATGTGGACTGTGGACACTAATGCCTATTCTAGAGGCAGGATGAAGTAAGTGGCTTAAGAAAGCTGAACCTGCTTCTCATAATGTTCACAGGAGGGCCATTTGCTGCACGAGTCAGCCTGGTCTCCATATGAGAGGCAGTTCTGGATCCAGACTCTGAAAGATAACTTTAGGCAGTTGGGAGGATGGCACCCTTAGAGTGACCTGGGAAACCAAAGAAATGACCCACTGCATATGCCCCAGGCAGGAATAGAACCTTCCTTGCATCAGAGTGATAACTTGTAAAATTGCTGTTTCTGTTTGAGAGCCTGCTAATATGCTGGAGGGGTTTTGCATACATTATCTCTAATCCTTAAAACCACTCTTCAAGGTAGGCACAACCCCGCTTTACAGATGAAGAAGTGAGGTTAGGAGAGGATTTGCCCAAAGCCACAAAGCTAGGTGGTGGGGGAACCAGAAGTCACACCCACATTTGCCTTGTTCCCTTCCAAGTGCAAACCTGAGAAGAATTTCAAGAAATATAGAAACTCCCACCCAAAACAAACCAAGATGGATCCAGAACTGCCACTGCCCTGCCTGTACAACATGGGCACCACCCATTGCACACCTACTCCCAAAGCTTTCCAGATCTGCTACAGACTTCCCACTGTTCCACTTAACTTGGCCCGTCCTGTGCCCCACCCTTACCTCCTCCATCCCAATTCCACCCACGCCTAAAAATGATCTCCCCACCCCAATCCCCACTTTTCTCTAGCAGAAGGCCCGAGACATGTATGCAGAGGATCGGAAGAGGCAGCAGCTGGAGAGGGACCAGGCTGCAGTGACAGAACAGCTGCTGCAAGAGGGGCTCCAGGCCAGTGGGGACGCCCAGCTCCGACGGACACGCTTGCACAAACTCTCAGCCAGACGAGAAGAGCGGGTCCAAGGCTTCCTGCAGGCCTTAGAACTCAAGCGGGCTGACTGGCTGGCACGTCTGGGCACTGCATCAGCCTGAGTGAGGCTGGCCTCCTGCCACTTTGCCCTGCCCTCTGCCTCCAGGGCCCCACTCCCCTTTCTTTTCTTGGTGAAAGGTACCTCCCTCCTGATGATGAATTGTGTTTCCTTTGCTTGGCAAGGGAGCCCCAGAGGCCAGGTTTGCTGGCCATAGACATCTTTGGGCTGCCTGGGACAGTGCCCCTGGAGAGGGTTGAGGGTGAGAGTCTCTCACAAGTACACTAAACCCAAACTCTGATCCAGGTCAAACTCTGATCACAAATAGGTTCAGAGAGCAGAGGGCCCCAGCTCTTCCATCTTTGCCACCTCTACCTGTACTCCTAGGTGCACTTTCTTTTTCCACCAGCACATCCTTCAACACAAAGAATTTCGGGGAAGAGTTCTCCCCAAAACCTTAGCCCTTTACCCATCCATCTTAGTCTTCACAAAAGATGTGGACCCACCTTGGATCTGCTGGTAAATAGCTAATAGGCAGCCAGCGTTATTTAGGCAAGGAAGGGGAGGGAGAGACAGAAAGAAAAGTTGCCCATCTGCTGCTCCTCCCCGTTGGCTGTCCACCTGGGATTTGCTATTGAATCTCTACCCCCTCCCACCACACAGTGCTGACTGCTCACTGAAAGCAGCGCCCCCAATGGTGCGCGGAAGCCAGGCGGGTGATTACAATCCAATTACCTATTGTCGACTCAGCCCACACAAGCTTTTCTCCTCTTGCAGGGCATGGGGCCAGGCTCCACTCCCCAGTGAGACCGGTCCCCTCCATGGCTACAGAGTAACAGAAGACCTATAGGCCCTGGTGAATCTAATCCAGCACAGGCCACCTTCCCTGGATCACATCAGGACCAAGAGCACAGAAACAAGCACTTCTCCCAACTGACTGCCTCCTGCCCTCAGCATCTCGGACTCTGCTTCCCACCTCAACAGCCTTTGAGGCTTTTCTCAGCTTTTGACCTGTCCCCCTAAGTAGACCGTGAGATGATTTATTCCCAGCATGGCAGAGTCTCAGCTTGTGAGGGCCAAGGTTGCCCAGCAGGGAGAAGAGGGCCAAGTCAAGGGCCGTGTCCTTTTCCTTACCTCTCCCTGCCAGGCCTCGCTGCAGAGCTGCTGAGAGGATTAGTGCCTTTGAAGAGCTGTCTGAGCAGCTCTGTGCTTCAGGTGCCCCAGAGCAGCAAGCACCAGCGGGTAATACCAACCAAAGGCTACTCTGTTTAGTCTTCCCGTTTTACTTTCTGCAAACTGTTTCCCAGCACCTCCCTCTAGGGGAGAGGTAGGATCTTGCAAGCAGTGCTAAGAGCATATTCTTTAAAACCTGTAACTTCCCTATACGCCAGTCTCCTCCCCTTTCTGTGCCTGGATACCTGGCACAAGAGACCCTTTGGGCATCTTCCCTGCTCCCAGAATCAAACATAAATGCCCGGCACTGCGATTGAGAAGCCAATCAATGCACCCTTTGGCAAGTCCCCCTCACACACCTGGCACTACCCACTACCAATCCCTGGCACGGGGTTCCCAGAGAGCAGGTGCTGTACATTTTCCAGCTTTACAAGGGGGCTGTTGACAGCCTTAATTAGGGAGGCATGAATTATGCGGCTATAATGCAGAGCCCTACAATTAAGGCGGGAATGAGGGGCTGGAGGCAGCAAATGGAATCTGCCCTGTGAGCATGGTTGTTGAGTCCTATCTCCTTTCTGGGTCTGACTTTCCCTACTATGATTGGGGTACAGCAAAGGTGATTAATGGGGCTGGTATCTTTGGCCTGAGGTCCTGTATTCTGGGAAAGGTACACAGTGGGGAGGGGTGAGGAGTGGCTGCCTCTAAGGGGTGGAAAGGAGAAGAGGCGGAGGGATCGCTGCTGCTCAGGAACAGGGGCTGCAAATAGTTGATATGAACTCACAGTGATTGCTTTCTACCGGTGTGATTTGTACAAACCAGCTCAACCCTTGCCTCAAGAAATTAGGTGAGACCTATTTAAATGTCTTCCCACCTGTGAGCCAACCCCCCCCCAGTTGAGGATATTTATCGTGTTGCGTTCTCTCGGGTGTCAAATAGAATTTTTAAAATTCTTAGATGTAAAACTTGTTTGCGAACAGTGCAACAGAAAATCATGTTTTGCTGCAGCAATTGTCTACCTTCCTCAGGTGCACTTGGCTACCTCCAGTATCCCTAGCTTTGGGGACGGGGTGGGGGAGCCACTGGAAGAGGCCTTTTTCCATCGCAACCCCTGTACCTCTACTTGTTTCCTAATGCCCGGACGCTTTCCTCCACCCTCCTTTTCCCTCGCGCAAGTGAAAGGAAGCCAGCCAGCCTGCCAGTGTGGAAGGAGGGATTTCGCCAGCTGCGTCTGCAGCGCCCAGGGTTAGAGGCTGCATCGGGTGGGGGCAGCTGAGCTTCATGTCTCCGTAGCGGGTAAAGATTAGAGGGAGGGGAGTGCTAGTAGGCCTTCTTGGCGGCCACTCTCCGTCATTCGGTGGCGGGGTTCTGAGGTCCAGGAATACAAGGACCTAGGAGAGCCATCCACCCGACAGGCTTTGGGGGGGCTTCGTTGGTGTTTGGGGAGGCGGCTGAGCAACGGGTGCTGAAAGGACAGCTCCTACCTGCCCCACTGCACCCGAAAGGCACCTCTGCGTGTAAAGTCTCCCCCTGGAACCCCCACCCCACCTCGAGTGGACCGCCTTCCAGGTGAGGTGCCCGAGAGGCGTCCTCCGAGTGGCAGCCTGGAAGGATGCACGTCCGGCTGCGCCGAGCTGGCTTCCCCGCTCTTTCCCCACTTCAGCGTCAGCCTTGGCCCTGGGAACTGCAGCCTGTGCCTCCAAGCCGCGCGCTTCCTCCCGCCTCCGGCGGAGAAGGGCAGTGCGGCCAGGCCTAGCAAACCCTTCTGCTGGGGCCCCCAGCGGGAACAGGAAGGAAAGCGGCTGAGATGCGCCCTAAGTGTCGCATGGCTTGGAGAAGTGGGTAGCTCGGTTGCATAAGGTGGAAGGAACTTGGTAGTTTGGAAAAGCCAGCTCTTGGCGGGAGCCGAAACCCAGAGCCCGCCGAGTCGCACCACCCTCCCTCATTTATTGCCCTCGACGCGCGCCTCCCCCACTGCGCCCCCACCCCCTAGGCGCGCCGCCGTCTCGCGCGCCCTCCCCCCCATACCCCCCTCCTCACTCCCTCCAGAGGAGGTGAGTTTAAACCCCGCCCACGTGACCCCAGCTGGGCCAATGAACGGCGGCGGGAGGTGAAATCCGGTTCTAACCGGTCCGGGGCTCCCAGCGCTATAAAAACTTTATAAACCCCCCGGAGCCCGAGCAGTGTGAAGAAGAGGCGAGAGCGACCCTTGGACTGGCCAAAGCCGCGAGCCACTGCATCCCCGTGTCCAGCGCATACGTCCCGCCGCCGTCGCCACCATGCCCAAGAGAAAGGTACGTGGCGCGAGGGCCCCAGGCGCTGGGCCGCCGCCGCCGCCACCACCGCCACCACCACCACCAATGCAGCAGCCGCCGCCGCTTCCCCGGCTTTGGGAAGCGCGAATCAGCGGCGAGCTGGAGCAGACTCAGCCCCCCGGCGCGGTAGCTCGAGGCGGTGTCAGGCGGCCCCGGGCTAACCCTGCGCGGCTTGGCTGCCCGCGGGCGCCAGAGGCCATATTGGAGGAGCGGCGGCCGCGGCGGGAGGAGCCATGTTGGCGGCTGTTTATCCCGCTCCCCTTGGGCTCGACGTGCCCGCCCCGCGCCCCCTCCCCCCATCGCTAGCCCCCCCCCCCTTCCCCGCGGGCGGGCAATTCAAACCCGAAAGGGCGGGAAGGCGGCATTCGGGGTTGGCGGGCGGGGGAACGCGCTGCCGCCAAAAAACCGCCGCCGTGAGGGGGCGGGGCCTTCTTCCCTGGGGGCGGGACTTCGCAGTGTGGCCCCACCTCCACCGCGCGCCGCCCACGGCCCCCGCGCACGAGACTCGCCCCGGTGCGCGCCGCTGCCGCCCACGAGTTCCCCCGGCTGCGTGCTCCTCCCGTCTCCCGCCCTCGACGGCTGCCATGGCAACGGCGCTCGGGCCCCGCCTCCGGAGGGGTTTGTTTGCTCCTAGTACAGCTGTTGCTTCTGCCTGGCGCGGCGGCGCGGGCTGCGCTTCGCGCGCCTCGTTCCAGCTTTGCGCGCGCTTCGCGGGGCCCCGCCGTTCCTGCGCGTTATGAGCCAGACCGGGTGTGAGGCTGACACATAACAGCGTTCCTAGCGCTTTCTGAGCATTTCGGGGATTTGCATAGGAGCTGGGGATGCTACAAACTGAGGATTTGTATGTCTTAGGAAAGTTGTGTGCAAGATTCCCTTCGATTTTTTTTCTCCCCCCTTTAGGACTTCGTTAAGTTTACTGAATCATTAAGAACTGCTTCAGAAACTGCAGCTTTCTTAGCTTTTGCTTGTTTTTTATAGGCTGAAGGGGATGCTAAAGGAGATAAAACCAAGGTGAAGGATGAAGTAAGTCTTATTCTCACTGCTTTTGGAGTCTCACAAAGCCTTGGGCTCCTTTAGTGGTAATTAACCATATTCATAGTCCTGAATTTGCCTCAGTAAGCTCTCTTTACTTCCTATAGTCTAGAACAGTTCAGGTGCAAAACTTTTTTGTATTTAAGTGGTTCAACTGTCCTATTTGTAATTTTCTTTATTTTTTTTAAATAGCCACAGAGAAGATCTGCAAGGTTATCTGCTGTAAGTGTGTCTGCTTTTAAATTTTCATATTATTCCCTGAAACTAAAAAGCATTGAAAAACGGTTCCCTTTGCTTCCCATGAATTACGGTCAGTGGCTGGTATTGAATGACTTACTCTGCTATGGACTCTTGCCCATTTGGAATTTGCTCGTTCTGAAATTGTGATGGCTGTAGCCAAAGTGGGACACTTCCGAGTGTTACTTGAGTGGGTTTCTGAAGATATGAAGTTCTAATGGAAAGCCCGCCACAAACTTTACAAAGTAGGAGAAACTTCTATGCCAGTGGTGCTGTGGTTTGGTTGTGGGTTGTTTTCTTTGGTCCATTGTACTGATGTTCTCTGCTTTCCTTTTCTCCCCCAAATAAAAGAAACCTGTTCCTCCAAAGCCAGAGCCCAAGCCTAAAAAGGCCCCTGCAAAGGTGAGTAGGACGGTGAGACAAACACGCATCTAGGATTTACATAAAAGCCTGAACAGTTTCCCATGTTGCTGACAGGGAGACCTGCTATATAACAACTTCATCTGTTGACACAGAGTTGAGATTTGACAGAGTTAATAGGACTGGTCCTTAACCAAGAACTCTGTCTTCAATTTACAGGAAACTGTACACTTGGGTATTAAACAAGTGCAAGTGTTTAAGCTGTCTTATTCTATTATTTACATTCAGATAAAGAATTCCGTGTATTGAAGACCACAGTTTGGCCTTGTTTTTATGAATGGGGGAGGGTATGTAGTTTATTTGTGTATCTTATATTTGATCAACAACCCTACTTTGTGCAGAGCTTTGTAGACTTGTATCCCGGTGATATGAAATGAGGAGAAACAGCTTTTTTCCCCCCATCCCCCCATTTTAGAAGGGAGAGAAGGTACCCAAAGGGAAAAAGGGGAAAGCTGATGCTGGCAAGGATGGGAATAATCCTGCAGAAAATGGAGATGCCAAAACAGACCAGGTACAACTATTTTCACTTTATGTTAAGTCTGCCCATTCAATCAGTTAATGATCCCAAAAGCTTTTATGGCCTTTTTCTTACATCTGTATCACTCCAAGTGCACCTTTTAGTCTGGAGTTTGCTTGTGGTTTTTTTCTGTGAGTTTAATCTGGATTCTTGAAGGCTCTGCCGTCCAATAAAGAGAGCTGTGGTATGAGCCTTGTCCTGTCGTTAGGTGTCGCGCTCATGCTACACCATGGTTTTCAAGTTGGGAATAACCTCAGATCTTGTAATACTGGTGTGCCCCCTTCCCCAATTTTACAGTAAGGTCCAGAGGGGAAGTGACTTAGCAAAGTTACCTGCCAAGTCATTTTCAAAAGAAGTACTGAGTCTCAGTGTCAAAGTACCTAAAACCTGAACTTTGGCCTGGGAGCAAAGTAATGCTATAAATGAAATATAAATGAAGATAGTTTCCACATCTATATATTGTATTCATCTGTCTGTTTTTCTTTTAGGCACAGAAAGCTGAAGGTGCTGGAGATGCCAAGTGAAGTGTGCATTTTTGATAACTGTGTACTTCTGGTGACTGTACAGTTTGAAATACTATTTTTTATCAAGTTTTATAAAAATGCAGAATTTTGTTTTACTTTTTTTTTTTTAAGCTATGTTGTTAGCATACAGAACACTTCATTGTTGTTTTTTGGGGGAAGAGCACATGTCACTAATAGATTGTCTCTGAAGCTGGATTGACATGGGAGAAAAACACCTTTCCCGTCTGGTTTTGAGAGACTTCCTCTTGGTTCCCAGGAAGGAGGGGGTTCCTTGATACTGACACACAGTAGCCACCTTGGCACAAATGCCTTGTGGTGTGGAAACTACAGTTAGTTTTTATGTTCTCTTCTCCCTCTCCACCTTCAGCATAGACTTGACTCCCTTAAACCCAGAGACCTGTTGGAACCTGACCCCCAAAAATTGGTTACCAGTATGTCAGGCAATCTGGACTTTGCATTGTCACCATTGAGATGGCGTCCCTCAAAAGAGCAGCGGTTCCTTTTTTAGATTGTGGATCTTCAGATTGATACTTTTGCCATTTTCATTTCCTGAAAGTCAGGGTCGGCTTGTGAAAAGTTGTTAAACAACATACTAAATGTGAAATGTCAACCCTCACTCTAAACTTTCCCTGTTCAGAGCATCACATGAAGACTTCATGGGGTTTTATAGTGGCTTTCTGATTTTGGTAGTCCATTGCAAAAGGGAGTTTGAAAGTTGTATACTGTTAACGATTGTCTGCCCATGTCCTGCCTGAAATACCATGATTGTTTATGAAAAGTATCTTTAATAAAGCTGGATACAGTTTGACTTGGAATGCTGCCTCTAATCTTTTCCCAGGAGTGGGGGAGCCTGGTTTCTCCAAGTCTCTTGGGACAGGATGCATTCTGGTGTGAGGTGTAGAGGTTCCATGTACAGTCAGTCTTTATGGTCCATCTGTAGAACACAGTGCTACGTGGACTTGGGAAAGATCCCAGGAGTAGACAGGTGGTGAGAGGCTGGGAGCAGAGAAGTGGTTTCTGTACTTGGTTATGTAGCACTACCTGAAGTGTATTTTTAAATGCAGGTATTTGGTAGATCTGAGGTTTGGGCCTGGCAGCTGATGGTACAAGAGCCTTTCCACTTCATTCACATTTAAGATCTCTGTAAAATTAGCACGTTAATAGATAACGGCTGTATAGTCCTTGTGTGAGAAGAAAATGCCTGTGTGTCTACACGGTTGGCCATAAGATGTGTAAGGCAGATGGCGCCCTGCTGTTGAGCAGACCTGTAAATCTTCTGTGAATTGGTTAAATTCTTGTCCTTGTTGGTAAACTGCTCTAGCTCCGAAAGCAAAGACATTAATGGGGACTTTGCTGATTGCCTTATTCTGGAGACCCTTCAGAGAACCCCTTTCCTCTAGGGAAATAGCAAGAAGTTATGTTAGGAAATAGAACTTGTAATAAATCGATGCTTGCAGTTTGCATTTGCTTTCATGGGTCACCTGTTGTTTGAGAGGAATAAAGTAAATTGGAGGCTATTTTAAAAAAAAAATCTTACATTGCTTTGTTTATCCCTTTAGTCAAAACGGTAGAGCTTTCATATCAGTTAAGCTCTTCATTGATAAGTTTTCTGTGTATTATCTCCAATCTTCAGTTTTGAGATAGTTGTGTAATGCAAGTGTTTAACACCCTTTTTACCGATGAGGAAACGGCTCACATGAAGAGACTTGTTCAAGGTTATGTGTACATCTAAAGAGAAGCAGTTATGAGTACATCTAATGAGTAGCAGAGTCTTGGTTCAAACCGCCAACTTTAGTCAAAAATAATTTCTGAGTTCGACTTTTAAGGGGCACCTTTTGGATAAAGTAACGTTTACCCACTTGGGCAATTTCCAGGCATTTGCTTCCATTATTGCTGAAATAGTTCTAGGATGTAGGTTGTTAATTTTTATTCGGGGATGGTGTCATCTTCCGGAGTGGAGCCTGATACAGCTGTTAGGAGTGGGGGTATGGCAACTTGTTACTTGCACAGAAGTTGCAGGATTTGAGGAAAGCCACAGTTGGGGTTATCTCATTAGTATTTGTTAAGAGTTCAGGTTGTCGAGACGTGTTGAGCCATGGACCATGCTAGAAGTTCGGCCAGATGCTCTCCTTTAATCTTAGGGTCAATCCTGTGTAGGTATTACCCCCATTTGATAGCTAAGAAACACATTCAGATATGAAGTGACTGGCTTGGGTTATACTCAGTAGTAACCATTTTTTTGTGTTACCTAGAAATTAGGATGAGAAGAGTGAACTTGAACTTTTTTTTCCTTCCCAGAAAATATTTGCCGATTTGACTGGCTGTGGACCATGAGAGTGCCTGGGCTTAAAAATCAAGAAACCAAATGTGAAAACCTGGTGAGGACATTTACGACAGCCATAATAGTTTGATCAGTGGCAGTCCTGACCTGAACTAAAAATAATCAGAATATAAAAATGGATTCCCTTCCCCTTAGTCCTGTCTCCAAGCCCATTTGGGAAGAGTTACTGGCGACTCTGCTTTGGCTCTTTAAATTAAAAAAAAATCAAACGGCTAAAACAGGAGGATTTATTCCCTAAGAGAAGTACTGAGGTAGAGTGGTTCTAAGGACCCGGGTGGTTATTTCCAACTTTGCTGCTCTGCCGCTCTCAGAATGTTGTCCACCCACCTCAGCCTCCAAGTCAGCTGCTCCAGACCTCAACTTGACACCAGTGTCCAGAGGCAGAAGACTGTTTCTTTTTTTCTCCTTAAGAAGAGTGAATTATGCAGGACTTCCCTGGTGATTCTTGGCCGGGGAACTGAGATCCCGCATGCTGCTTGGTGTGGTAAAAAAAAAGAATAATGAATTATTTCCCAGAAGTGCCTTAGTAGCTTGTGTCTAATTGGGCAGAAGTAGGTCACCTGCCCAGTCTTAAACCAATCGTGGCAAGAGGGATGAAACCACAGAATCTGTTTCGGATTCAGCCAGAATTATTGAAATTGAATTGGGAAGGGATAGATGATGACAGAAGAAGGGTTGAGTGGACAATCACTGCTGCACTCGGTTCCCGTGATGTCTCCAAGCCTCACCTTGCGTGGCTTGAGTGCAGTATTTGACACTGCTGAGCACAAGCCTCCCACCTTTATTTTAAGTTGAGAAATAATTCAGACACCATGAAATTCACCATGTCAAAGCCTGTAGTTCAGTGGTTTTTAGAATACTCAAAAGTTGTGCAACAATTACCAATAATTCCAGAGTATTCTTAGCACTCCAGAAAGAAACCTCATACCTATTAGCAGTTGTTCCCCATTCCCTCTCCCCCCAGCCCTAGGCAACCACTAATCCACATTGTCTTTACTTTTTAATTTTTTTTTTTTTGGCTACGTTGGGTCTTCGTTGCTGCGCACGGGCTTTCTCTAGTTGCGGTGAGCGGGGGCTACTCTTCACTGCGGTGCGCAGGCTTCTCATTTCGGTGGCTTCTCGTTGTGGAGCACAGACTCGTGCAGGCTCAGCAGTTGTGGCACACGGACTTAGTTGCGGCATGTGGGATCTTCCCAGACCAGGGCTTGAACCCGTGTCCCTTGCCTTGGCAGGCGGATTCTTAACCACTGCGCCACGAGGGAAGTATGTACTTCATTTTATTGCCAAATGTCCATTGTATGGATGATATACCATATTTTATCCATTGATGAGTTGGACGTTCAGGTTGTTTCCACCCTTTGGCTATTACGAATACTGCTATGAGTATTGTGTACAAATTTCTGTGTGAACATGTTTCCAGTTCTTTGGGGTATATACATAGGAGTGGAATTGCTGGGCCATATGGCATCTCTTAACTTTTTGAGGAACCAACAGTTTTCCAAAGCAGCCGTGCCATTTTACATTCCTACCAGTGATGTATGAGGGTTCCAGTTTCCCCACATCCTTGTCAACACATACTTTTCTGTTTTATTATAGGCATCCTGGTGGGTATGCAGTGATATTTCATTGTGGTATTGATTTGCATTTCCCTAATGACTAGGATGTTGAGCATCTTTTCAGGTGCTTATTGGCTATTTGTGGGGGTTTTTTTTGCCACATGGCATGTGGGATCCTAGTTCCCTGACCAAGGATTGAACCTGCAGTTGGAAGCATGGAGTCCTAACCACCAGACCACCAGGGAATTTCTTTTTTTTTTTTTTTTGAGAAATGTTTATTGAAATCCTTTGCCCATTTAAAAATATTTATTTATTTGGTTGCATCGGGTCTTAGTTGCAACATGCAGGATCTTTAGTTGCAGCATGTTGGATCTAGTTCCCTGACCAGGGATTGAACCTGGGCCCCCTGCATTGGGAGCATGGAGTCTTAGCCTGTTTTATTTTTGGTTGCTTGTCCTTTGGTGTCATATCTAAATCCACCATTGCCTAGTCCAAGGTCATAAAGATTTACACTTATGTCTTCTAAGAGTTTTAAGTAATTTTAGCTCTTAAATTTAGGTTTTTGAACCATTTTGAGTTAATTTTTGTATATGGTGTGAGGTCCAAGCATTCCCTCTTTTTTTTTTTTTTTTTTAAATTTTCTTTTGCGGTACGCGGGCCTCTCACTCTCCCTTTGCGGAGCACAGGCTCCGGACGCGCAGGCTCAGCGGCCACGGGTAACGGGCCCAGCCGCTTCGCGGCATGCGGGATATTCCCAGACCGGGGCACAAACCCGTGTCCCCTGCATCAGCAGGTGGACTCTCAACCACTGCGCCACCAGGGAAGCCCAAATTTATATATATATATATTTTTTTTTTTTTTTTTTTTAATTTTTATTTTTGGTTGCGTTGGGTCTTGTGCGGGCTTCTCATTGCGGTGGCTTCTCGTTGCAGAGCATGGGCTCTCTAGGCGCGCAGGCTTCAGTAGTTGTGGCACATGGGCTCGGTAGTTGTGACACACAAGCTCTAGAGCGCAGGCTCAGTAGTTGGGGCACATGGGCTTAGTTGCTCTGCAGCATATGGGATCTTCCCCAACCAGGGCTTGAACCTGTGTCCCCTGCATTGGCAGGCGGATTCTTAACCACTGCGCCACCAGGGAAGCCCCCACATCTCTCTTGAGTTTAGTGTTTCCACCAACTTCCTGTGCAATCCCACCTAGACATACCACAGGACCCCAAATTCAGCGTGACCAAAATGGAACTCATCTTGTTCTTCACAAACTGATGTCCCCTGCTGGTCCCACATCTGGTAAAAGCATTCCATCCCTCAAGCAATCATCCTGAAAGTTAGCCCAGATGCCCACCTCCCTCCCCATTATCACTCATTTCCAGTGAGTGCCTAAATCATGGTGAACTTTGGGAAAAATTTTTTTCATTTTTTTTGTCATGGAAAATTTTAAATATGTGCAAAACTAGAATAATGTAACAAACCGCCATGTACCTGTCACATAGCTTCTGTGATTATCAACTCGTGGCCAGTCTTGTTTTATTTAATACCACTGTCTGCTTACTCCTTTTACTATAACCTGACATCGTATTTCATCCATTAATACTTCAGTATATATCTTTAAAGGATATGGACTTTTTAAAATACTATACCAGTAGCATATCAAAAACATTAATTCCTTAATATTATGAAATACTCAAGTTCTCAAATTTCTAAGTGTCTTTTTATTTAAATAAATTTACTTATTTATTTTTGGCTGTGTTGGGTCTTTGTTGCGGCAAGTAGGGGCTACTCTTTGTTGCAGTGGGCAGACTTCTCATTGCAGTCGCTTCTCTCATTGTGGAGCACGGACTCTAGGTGCGTGGGCTTCAGTAGTTGTGGCATGTGGGCTCAGTAGTTGTGGCTCACGGGCTCTAGAGCACAGGCTCCTCAGTAGTTGTGGTGCACGGGCTTAGTTGCTCCGCGGCATGTGGGATCTTCCCGGACCAGGGATCGAACCTGTGTCCCCTGCATTGGCAGGCGGATTCTCAACCACTGCGCCACCAGGGAAGCCCTTTTTTTTTTTTTAAGTAATTTTTTTGTTTGAGAATCCAAACAGGGTCTCATATTGCAATTGGTTTTAAACTTACTTAGTATACTTCCTCTCTGTGTGGCTTGCCCCTACCTGGATACACATTTATATTATTAACCTGTTTTATTTTTACATTCTTTAAGAATTTTTTAGTTTAATTTTTTTTTTTTTTCTTGCACCGTGAGGCTTACAGGATCTTAGTTTCTTGACCAGGGATTGAACCCATGCCCCCTGCAGTGGAAGCACAGAGTCCTAACCACTGGACTGCCAGGGAATTACCTAGTTTAATTTTGCTTATGTGAAGTAATTATATAGTTCCAGGTCTAATCTACAAAACAAGATGTAGTCAGAGAAGTCTAGTTTCTGTTCCTTTATCATTCTCTGCCTTATGCCCTCTAACAGATAAATAATGTTATATTCCCCCTTTCTTATATAAAGATAGCATACATTTCTCCACCTTGCTTATTCACTTAACAGTATAATCTGGAGATGTGTGACAGATCCCTCACTCCTTTTACAGCAGCATTCATCATATTGTTTTGTGTTATATTTACATGTATTTCAAGTTTTTTGTATATAGTTCTTATGTAGTATATATTTTTTCTTTTAGTTTTTTTTTTTTAGCTGTTTGGTTTTGTTGTTGAGAAAGGTGTGTGTTTTTGCTCAGTGGTTAACTTTATATTGGTGCCTTTATATAATAACCTTAGTCTCTTCCAGCCCAACCTCCCAATTCACTGACTTTTTTCACTCTTTCTCCACCAGTCACCTCCTCTCTTAATGTCTTCATTTCTCACCCAAGTTAGGTTGCATTGCCCAGCATTGAAGCCACACTCAGCTCCCTTCTCCCACCTCCGTCATCTCACCCAGCACTTAGCCAGTATGTGCATGCAGACAGCTGAACGCTGCAGAAAACACCCACTGCTGTGCAGCTGGACTCACTTCACAGTTAAGACCACATTTCAAATGGGCCCCAAACACTGCCAACCCCCCCGTTACATTTCCCTAAAAGATTCACCTTTCCTCTCTCAGATAACCTGTTCCACACCTTTACCTCATCTCCCCTCTGCAACACCCCATCTCCATCCTCATCGGTGACTTCCCCTCAAGTTTCATAGTCATGGAAGATGCAGTCGAGAGGAGCCCCCTCATCTTCCCACCTCCTCCCCTACCACCTGCATCCCCTCCTCTTATGGGGGTAGACCTCTCTTCTCTAAGTCCAAGCCTTCAACTTGTCATCCAGATCCATCCCTCTCAGCTCCTCTAAGACTAAACCCATGCAGGTGTCCCCTTTTTCTCTTGCCTTATCCATTTCTCCTCTACTGGATCATTCCTGTGGGCAAACACACCAAACCTCAAAAGCATCTTCCCTTGGCCCTCTTGAGCCACCACCCCATTTTTCTGCTCCGCTTCACAGCAAAACTACTCAAGGAAGTCTGTTTTCTCCATCACCACTTTCTCTCCCCGCAGTCTCCTCAACCCACTCCAGTAAGGAGGATTTTGCCTCTCCCCCACCTGTTAAACAGGCCACAGTGGTGTACATATTGCCAGAGTCAAAAATTCTCCCCTATCTCCTTTGTCCTCTCAACGAACCTCTTAGGTGTCCACAACCAGTGTTCTGATTTTAAGTACCATCTACGTGACAGTGACTCAAATTCTTATCTCCAGACAGAACCTCTCCCCTCAGATCCAGACTTAGACCACTTAATAGACTTCACCAATCTAACAAAAATTTATTAATTTTCCTAACAAAGAATCTTTCCCTCAGGCTTTCCCCATCTAAGTAAGTGGCACCATCGTCCACCAAAACCTTAATTTCTCTCTCCCAGTCCATCAGTCCATTCATGATCAATCCATTGATAAAATTCTATTGGCTCAATTTTTAAAATCTGTTTTGGACCCAACCAGTGTACATCATCCTACCTATAGTGGACGCAGACTCTATGAGGTTCCTCAGCTGCCTCTTCAGCTCTCATTTGGATCCCACCTGCACCAAGCCAGCCCTCCACTTGCAGACTTGGATGAAAGACCACTCCTGGGCCATGAGATCTGGCTTCCTAAAAGGCAGCCAAGTGGCTGGTTGATTTGGTCCAGAACTGTGGAGTCATTAGCTCCCCAGAGGCAGAAGTTGAAAGATAGCAAACAGGCGATGAAAGGGGAGGGAACTGGGCTGGTAAACACCTCTGTCTGCCTCCAAGTTTCCTCCTTTAAGCTCTTCCAGGAAAGGCTCTTGTGCCAAGCAGATAACACCCTCTGAATGTCCTGTTGTGTCTCTGCAGCTTGTTGGGAAGCAGTAGCCAGTGTGTAATGCATCCCATTTCATGGCTCTGCATCTTTCCTTTTCCTCACCCTCGTCACCCTGGGCTTGCATCTCCCAAGTAAAGGATCAGCACTTTAATCCTTTCCTCAGCCTTTTCTTTCTCAAGGAAGAAGGTTAATGCCAGGGTAAGACACAACCCCAGTCCAAGCCACTATTAACACTCTCTGGGGCAGTGCCTCAGAATACCTGTGAACTTGTGAGCAGTGCAGGTCTGGAGTCCTACCCCAGACCCACAGACTCAGATTGCTTGAGAAGGGGCTCAGGACTCTGTGATTTAAAAATCTCTTCAGCTGATTCTCATGTCCACTAAAGTTTGAGGAAGAAAGTTTCTAAAGGAGAAAAACTTGTTGCTGTCTTCCCCCTGCTTACTCCCTGCTTGGGTGGTGGCCTATGGCAATGTGAATCTTGGAGTTGCAGCAACTAGTTTGTGACCATAAAGCCAAATGTTGCCAATACACAGGGGATGACAGAGCAGACAGCCTGGGACAGCACTGAGCTGGTGAGCTCATTTTATAGCTACTAAACTCCAGATACTTCTGTGAGATAATGAGACGCCTTTATTTTTGTCAGGTAATCTGTTACTTGTAGCTGAAAACAGCCCTGATTCCATATATTGTTTCATTTTATCCTCACATTAATGAGAGGTGGGAATTAATTTCTCGACTTCATAGGTGAAAAAACTGGGTCTCAGAGAAGTTGTGGCCTTACGAGGTCACACGTGCTATAGTGGCACAGCCAGGAGTCCAGCACAGGCCCATCTGGCTCCAGAGCCCCTGTATCCCAAACCATGGCTCTGTCCTGCAAACTGGCTCAGACAACATTTAATCTGCAGTGTGAATGAACGAGTTGAGCTTGGAAATGTGAATGTAAACTGTCAGCCTGGACTGAGCTCTAGACGGGAAGGCTGAAACATTATTGACTGACCACAGCAGAAACGTGCTCTTCGTTTTCCCACAAAAATGCAGGGAGTAGAGAACGTTTTTCTCAGTTATTCAAAAACTTTATCTTCTTCAGGGCCACAGGTAGAACTGAACAGGAGGGACGGATCTTAAATCACCTTCTAAGAAGTCTGGGTCAAACACTTGAAAGAATCAGAAAGAACCCCAAGGATCACCTTCCACTCTTAATGATGCATAAAGGAAATAGCAACAACTCTGCATCCTTACTGAGGTCTCTATAAGCCTGATACTCTCCTAAACTCTTTATTTGAATTATTTAATTCTTACAACCTAGTAACATCATTGTTCCCATTTTATGGATGGGAGAATTGAGGCACAGGAGAGTTAAAGTAACTTGCCCAAAATTGCATAATTGGCAAGTGACTAAATCTGACTTGAACTTGGGTGGTCTGAGCCAGAAGGCTGCGTTAGAAATCTCCACACTATTCTGAGTCCCCGGGAGCTCTCCCTGGGCCACACTGATGGCAGAGTGAAGACCAGAATCTACACCTGCCTTCACTGGTCTAGTCTGCATGATATGCCCCAGCCCTTAAAGCTGCCAACTCCCACCCCACCACCCACCATTTTTCTACCACTGAACCTCTGAATGTATCCAGCTTCCCTGCTGGTGCTACCGCCCCACACGGGGTCGCCAGTAACTCTGTCTCCTTCTGCTGCTATCAGACAAAACTGGCCCTTGGGACCCCATCTCTTACCCACTATGTTTAACAGAAAAAAACTTTACCCCCTCTCACTTCCTTTACCAGGGCTGGAGGTTTAGCTGAGCAAAGACTAGTTTCTGGAATGTTTTTATTCTTACTAAGATCACTTTGTGCTAAATGTACGACATACATTATCTCAAACCCACACAACAGTATTTTACAAAAAAGAACACTGAAGCCCAGAGCAGTTAGTAAGTTGTCCAAACTCCTGACCTCTGTGCTGGGAGAAGGCAGTGTCCGTGGTGCCACAGGTGGGCACTGCTCCCATGCTCCTGGCATAGCCCCAGTTGAGCCCAGCAGGCACCGTGCCCAAGCAAGGACCCCATTTCCACTCCCAGCACAGGGGCCCAGATCCCTCTCAGTCCCTGGGCCCAAAAGGAACCTTCTTGGCTACTCTGACCTTTGGCTGCTCTGGAGCTGGGGGAAATGGTGGGGCCCTGACAGGGCCTGCGTGGCAGGGGACCAGCCAGAGGCTGGATGCTTCCCCAGAGAGTTTTAGCAGTTGAGGACACAGTGGTCACTGCTGGGCAGCGGAGTCAACAATGACTTTTGTTTCTTCTTCTTACCTGCTTGCCCATATGTTCTAAATTTTCCACACAGCCCGTGTATTCCTTGAATGGGCTGGGAGGGAGGTGTGAGGGGAGTGTTTTCTTTGCCTTCTAAACATAAATGTATTGCCTGCTCACTATAAAAATATTCTTTGAAACAATTCAAAGATTAGAAACATAGAGGAACCATGAAAATCCCCGTCACCTCCCCAAACCCACTGTCCTCCCAGAGGCAGCCACGACCATGTTGGTGCGGACCCCTTGAGCCCCAAGAAAGGCATGGGGGGAAAGAGGTGGGCCCGAATGTGTCCAGTCTCCTGTCTCCTCCGTCTCCAGCCTTGGTTCTACCCTTGCCGTCTCTTTTCTCTGATCCAGGTGAGAAGCTCAACCCCTTTCTGGATTCTACCCTGAAACTCATGCACCCAGGACATTGGTCGGTCAGCCAACTAGAATTCACAAAGGGTTCGGGGGTTCCTTGAAGGGTTCACATTGTACCCCATGCAGCAACCAATTTTAAGCATCCTCTCGGGTTCAAAGTCCTTTCAGCCACCCCTGCCGATAAGAAATACCCCCCGCCTGGTCCTTTGCCCCATACATCCCACCATCTTGCCCCTCGCCCATTCTTCCCTGACTCGGGAAATTCAAATTCTCCTCCTTCCCTTACCCAAGCAGTTCAGCTCCCCAGCTCCTCGTGGAGCCAACACAAAGGCCTTCCATTGTCCTGGGCCCACCCTCCTCAGTAGGCATCTGTGGTGGTACGTTTCATTTTTTCCTGCTGCTCTCATGGACTGGGATCGGAGCTCTCATAAGGAGGCTTCTGCATACATCTGGGTTACATATTTAACATATATAGTTTGGAGGTGGGTTTTTTTTTTTTTTGTTTGCACAAGTGAAATCATGTTGTACCCAGTGGTCAGTGACTGGCTGGTTTCACTCAACCTAAAGCACAGACATCTTCCAGATCACCAGTAATAATGGCTGAACTTCTTAAGAACTTAGCTTGTGCTGGGCACCTTATATCTTTGCTGTCCCAACCTGATAGCCACTAGCCACATGTGGCTACTCAGCTCTTGAAATGTGGCTGGTGTTACTGAGGAACTAAGTTTAAATTTTTATTTAATTTTAATTAAATTTAAAAATATTTGTTTGCTAAATACCACTTTATTTTTTGGTAGAACTATGTTTTACTTTATTACATTGCTTGAGATATTGTTGTATAGCTCAAATGTGCTATAGGTGTAAAATACCAGATTTCGAAGACTTAGTAGGAGAAAAAGAATGGAAGATATCTCATTAATAATTTTTATATTGATTTCATGTTACAATGATACTTTGGATATACAGTATTATGTTCAAATATATATTATTAAAATTAATTCTACCTGTTTCTTTTTACTTTTTTAACATGGCTACTAGAAAGCTTAAAATTATATATGTGGGTTGTATTATATTTCAGTTGGACAGTGCTCCTTTATATATAGTACCTCATTATTCCACAGATTTGTTCAACAGATACTTATTGAATAGCTTCTTTGTGCCAGCACTAGGCTAGGCACTGAGGATACAGCAATGAATAAAACAGACCAAAATCCTGCCCTTACAGAGCTTCCACTCTAGATTGCAAATTATTTACAATAACTATACCAGGTAGATACTATTGTTAGCCCATTTTATAGATGAGGAAACTGAGGCACAGAAAAGTTAAATAATTTCCCCAAAGTCACAAAGCTAATGAATGGTTGAGCTGGGATTTGAATTCAAGCATTCTGAGTCCATTGAGGTTAATTTTGAAACTGCTGTGCAATCATGGATATCCAGTATTATACAGTATTAATGTATTATAATTTATCCAACCAGGCCTCTACTGTCCTGTATAAAGGACCGAAACAATAAATGTTATGCGAACAAGTAAACTGTGGGTGAGGGCAAATATAAGATGTTGAAAAGAGACAAGCTTCAGGTCTGAGATTATAAGCAAGGCCAGAGATGAGATGAGGGACAGGTTCAGAAAAATGCTCAACATCACTAATGATCAGAGAAATGCAAATCAAAACTACAATGAGCTATCACCTCCCACTGGTCAGAATGGCCATCATTAAAAATCTACAAATAACAAATCCTGGAGAGGGTGCGAAGAAAAGGGAACCCTCGTACACTGTTGGTGGGAATGTAAGTTGGTGCTGCCACTTTGGAAAACAGTATGGAGGTTCCTCAAAAAAATGAAAATAGAGTTGCCAGAGTTGCTGGATTGATCCAGCAATCCCACTCCTGGACATATATCCAGACAAAACTATAATTCAAAAAGATACATGCACCCCTATGTTCATAGCAGCACTATTCACAACAGCCAAGAAACCATGGCTGGTTTCAACCATGGAAACCATGGAAACAACCTAAGTGTCCATCGACAGATGAATGGATAAAGATGTGAGAGATATATATAATAACAGTAGCAATGTTTTCTATGTGCATCATTTAATCGCACAATAACCCTATAAGGTAAGTACTATTATCATCCCATTTTGCAGAAGTGAAAATTGAGGTATAGGAGGAGGCAGCAGAGCTGACTTGAACCCAAGCACTCTTAGATCTATGCTTCTAACCACTGTGCTCTATTGCACCTCTCCTGTTAGTACAATATGACCAACCCCAGGGCACCCAGAAGAGAGCTTTGGCTAAGAGAAGCAGCCTTGATCACCCAGGCTCTCTGCCTGCCTGCTCGGCCTTTGGGGTGCAGTGAGGAGAGTGGGCTTGAGTCGGCAGACCCAGATTTAATTCCCTGATCATGACTGTGGGCACTTTGCCTCTGTGAGCCTCAGTTTCCCATCTTTAAAATATGGGGTACACGACCAAACATAAGGTGGTAAAGGAGAGGTCTGTAAAAGTACCCAGCACAAAAAATCCTAGAGGACTTCCTGGGGGAGCTGAAGGGAGGAAAAGAGGTTCCTGAGTGGAAAAGGAGGGCAGGCTTGGCTGGGGAGAGGCTGCATGAAGGCAGGGAGTGAGATGAGGCATGGGGCCAGCACAGCCTGGTCTCAGTGGCCTGGAACCCAGGCTAGGGTGTGCAGTGGTGGGATGGCAGGGCTGGGTGAGGGCTCTGCAGAGGCAGGAGTGAGCCTGAGACGCATGCCATACTCCGCCCCTCACCCTGGGCCCCCTCACAGGTCCCTAGCCATCCTGCAAGATCCTGGTCACTGATCAGTGTATCTAAAGCCCAAGTCCCCTGCCTCTGGCTGTGGCCCCACTCTGCAGACATTCAGCCAGGCTCAGAACCTTAGAGACCTTTGAATCACTTCCCTCCTCCTGGCCATGTCTCCCTCAGCTTTCAAAGTCCATCTCCAGGGCATCCTCCTCCAGGAAGCCTTCCCTGATGCCCTCACCAGCATAGTTCATAGCCTATCTCACCAAACCTGGAGTTACAGACATTCACATGCACCTGAGTCTGCGGAGCCCAGGGGCAGGCCCAGGCCCAGAACCAAACAAAGGCTCAGGGCTGGTTTCACTCAACTGGAGCCCAGCAGGTACTGAGACCTGTCACTTCCTCTCTCAGGACTTCTGCCCCTTGCCTGTGCTCTGGCTGTGCCCTCTCCCTCCCAAGTCACTGCCATACCTCCTCCGTGGTCTCCCCTTCAAACTCTTCTCCATCCCACCATCTCGGCGAGATGACACCTACTTTCATTTGGTTCCTTCAACAATTATTGGTACAGTAAATGACTATAGGTAACAATACTGTATTATATATTTGAAAGTTGCCAAGAGGGTAGATGGTAAAAGTCCATCACAGGGAAAAAAAAATCGTTGTAACTGTGCTGATGGATGTTAACTAAACTTATTGTGGTAATGATTTGCCAATATATACAAATATTGAATCAAATAAAACGAATACAAGGTTATATGTTGATTATATCTCAATAAAAATAAATCATTTTTTTAAATTTATCAAGCCCCCTTCTGCAGGCTAGGCTTGGTCCCAGGTGCTAGGGATACAATGGCAAATAAAACAGCCAGGTTCCATCCCTCACAACGCTCATATTCTATGGGGGATTCTGACGTTAAATCCAGAAGCCCCTCAATGGCCACACAACTGCAAACTGTTGTAAGAGGCCTGCAGAAAAAGAATATGGTTTAAGACTCAGACTGTGGGTGGGGGAGGGATAAACTGAAAGATTGGGATGGACATATACACACTACTCTATATAAAATAGATAACTAATAAGGACCTACTGTATGGCACAGGGAACTCTACTCAGTACTCTGTAATGACCTATATGGGAAAAGAATCTAAAAAAGAGTGGAGATACGTATAACTGACTCACTTTGCTGTACACCTGAAACTAACACAACATTGTAAATTAACTCTACTCCAATAAAAATTATTTAAAAAATAGAATAAAAAAGCATGATTAATACAAAAAAAAAAGAATCAGACTGCGGCCTCCTGAGGCCAGTATGGGAGTGTGGAGGGGCCAGGTGAGGGGCTGAGGCTGGGGAGAAGACATGTCAGGCACAGGAAACTGCTGGAGGGGCCAGAGTGGAGTGTGATGGATGGAAGACAGGCTGGAGGGTGAGGGGTCACGTGATACAGGTCCTGTGTGCAGGTGAAGACCTGCTCTCACCTGCTGGTCATTCCCTTACTACCAGACCTTCTGTGGCTCCCTTTGGCCGCACACTCCACGGTCCTTAGTTGGCCTCCGAGGTCTACACTAGAGGGAGAAAGGTCATTCTCATTTCCTCTCCCCTCTTCACCCACCCATGTCCACTCACAAACATTTATCAAATGTCTCTGGTAACCAGACAGCTGGGCATATATACACAATACGCATATCTGGGTTTATATACAGCAGGCAACAAAATGGACATGGTGCCTGCCCTTTGCAGGTTACAGTCTGTCTACGTTCTACATGGTTGCTTCCAGCTCTACAGCCATCACCTTTCCAATCCAGCCAGCATTCACCTTGATCTCCAGTGGCTTCCTCACTGTCTCCGACTCCACGAATGTTCCTCACGTGTCTTCTCTACACTGAAGCAAGGTGCATATTTTATTATTTTTTTAAAGTAGACGCAAGATATGTCTTAGTTTTCTTTTTAATATTTATTTATTTATTTTATTATTTATTTTGGGTGCGATGGGTCTTAGTTGCGGCATGCATGTGGGATCTAGTCCCCTGACCAGTGTTTGAACCTGGGCCCCCTGCAGTGGGAGCACGGAGTCTTACCCACTGGACTGCCAGGGAAGTCCCTCTACACTGAGGCAAGGTGCATATTTTAAAGATACAACTCTGCATTTCTTAAGTCTGAGTCATCCTGCCATTGTTCTTGTCTTGGCCTCATGTTTGTTTCCTCTGTAGCTCTCACAGTCTGTAATTATTAATCTGTTTACTGGTTTAGGTAAAAATGGAAGCTCTGAAAATTATGGCAAATTGAACATATGTGTCTAATTTCAGTCCCTCCCCAAACTCCACTAAAACTACAGAAAGAGGGCTTCCCTTGTGGCACAGTGGTTAAGAATCCGCCTCCCAATGCAGGGGACACGTGTTCGAGCCCCGGTCCGGGAAGACGCTCATGTCGTGGAGCAACTAAGCCCGTGCGCCACAACTACTGAGCTGGCGCTCTAGAGCCCGCGAGCCACAACTACTGAGCCCATGTGCCACAGCTACTGAAGCCCACATGCCTAGAGCTTGTGCTCCGCAACAAGAGAAGCCAGCACAATGAGAAGCCTGTGCACCACAATGAAGAGTAGCCCCCGCTCGCCGCAATTAGAGAAAGCCTGCAGGCAGCAATGAAGACCCAACGCAGCCAGAAGTAAATAAATAAAAATAAAAAATTTTAAAAAAGCACAAACCCACTGAGACGAGGAGAATGAGGGAAGCTGGAAAACAGATGGTTGGGTGGTAACTACACAGCAAACCCAAGGAAACTACTGCCTAACCTGGACGTGGGGAAGGAGAGCCAACCCAATTTAGATGACAGACTCCCCCAAAAGGCTCAGGTACCTGTTTAAATGGGGGTGGGAGTATTAAATAGAAGAGGTTGGAAGATGTTCCGGGATCAGAATTGTTAGGTCCCTACGTCCCTTCCCCAATCCTGGCAGGAAACTGGAGGTTTATTCTCTAAAGAGAATTAAACAGAATCACTGGGATGGGAAACTGCAGGCACAGTGGAGGTCGGAGGTATCTCCGAAATCAGGCAATGAAGTGACCATATACACTGTGATGGCTGAGACACCCCCAACCTGTTTCCTCCCAGAAAGCTGGCACCCATGGCTTTGCTCTCTGGGCAAGAGGATCAGAAAAATTTCTCTCAAAGCTAATCTGACCAGGCTGAGAGGAAGGACATAAGGTCACATCTTCAGAGAGATAAGAAAACATAGTGCATCCAGGATGCAAGAACAGGATGTTATTTTAAAAAGAAACTAACAAGGGACTTCCCTGGTGGTCCAGAGGTTAAGACTCCACGCTCCAAATGCAGGGGGCCTGGGTTCAATCCCTGGTCAGGGAACTGGATCCTGCATGCCACAACTAAGAGGCTGCATGCCACAGCTAAAAATCCCACACGCCTCAAGGAAGATCCTGCGTGCCGCAACTAAGACCCAGCACAGCTAAAAAAATAAAAAAAGAAAGAAGAAAAAAAAAACAAACATCAACAACAAAAAGACCTTGCAATTAAAAATTCAATGGAAGGGATTGAAGATAAATTTGAGGAAATCTTCCAGAAAGTAAAACAAAGAGAAAAAGAGAGAGAAAAGCAGAGAGAAAAAAAGAAAATTAGAGTACTGGTCCGGGATACTCAACATCTGAATAATAGATTTTACAGAAAGAGAAAGCAGAACAGAGAGGAGTCATCAATTAAAAATGGAAGAAAATTCCCAGAACTGAAGGACATACGGTTCCATGTTGAAAGGCACCTCCAAGTGCTCAGTGCCATGGGTAGCAACAGACCTGAGGTACCATCGTGAGACATCAGAACCATGGTGGTCAGGGAGGTGTGGAGGGGACACAAAGAGAAGACCCTGTAGCTTCCAAAGTAGAAAAGGAACTACACACAAAGCACCAGGAATCAGGATGCTTTGGACTTCTCAATAGTAACACTAAAAGAAAACAATCTCCAAAGATAGTTGGTTTTTTTTCTTCTTTTTAATTCAGGCTGTGCCGGCTCTTAGTTGCGGCACGTGGGATCCTTCGTTGTGACATGCGTGCAGGATCTAGTTCCCTGACTAGGGATCAAACCCAGGCCACCTGCATTGGGAGCACGGAGTCTTACCCACTGGACCACCGGGGAAGTCCCTCCAATGAGAGTTTTTTATAATAATGATGGCAAAACACCTATAGAACTTCTTACGTGCCAGGCACTGTTCTAAGAGTCTTCATATATCCTGTACCGAACCACATTATTAAGGGGAAGGTAGAATGAAGGTATTTGCAGACTTGCAAGGTCTCAAAAATGTCACCTCACACACCCTCTTTCCCAAGAAAATGTTGGAGTAGGTGCTCCACCAAAAGGAGAGAGTAAAGAGAGCAGCAGTCCCAGGGAAATCCAACACAGAAGCGAGGTGACATGCTCATGAAGACCGCAGGATCAGAGGCGGGCTCACCTAGAAGCCTAAGCTTCTGCTTCCTGCACATTCCGTGGGCCGCTGCGAGTGCTGGGAGTTGTAGAGGGTTCTCTAGGCAGATGGGAGAAACCAATCAGAGAGCACTGTTGCTAGATTGCTCAACGAGAGCTCAGAAGAAAAGGTCCTGAGTCTCTAAGGGATCTCAAGCTCCAGGAATTTATTGATTTATCAATCCAAATAAATTACAGCTAACTTTGTATTCCTTTTTTTAAAGGGCCCCCAGATTGTATAAACTTTAAACCCTACAAAGTCTGGATCTTTCCCTGCCCAGAATAATAGCCGTTCACCAGATATAAAGGTCAAACGCTCCAGACTGGAGCAGAAGAAAAGTTTCTTCAAGAAGATGGAATTGATAGGGATTTCCCTGGTGGTCCAGTGGTTGGGACTTCGCCTTCCAGTGCAGAGGGAGCTAAGATCCCACATGCCTCACGGCCAAAAAACCAAAACATAAAACAGAAGCAATATTGTAAATTCAATAAAAACTTTAAAAATGGTCCACACTAGGGACTTCCCTGGTGGCATGGTGGTTAAGAATCTGCCTGCCGATGCAGGGGACACAGGTTCTAAGCCCTGGCCTGGGAAGATCCCACATGCCCTGGCAACGAACAGTAGCTTCTGCTCGCCACAGCTAGAGAAAGCCCGCATGCAGCAGGGAAGGCCCAACACAGCCATAAATAAATAAATTAAAAAAAAAAAAATGGTCCACACTAAAAAAAAAAAAGATGGAATTGACAGAACACATGATGTGGTAGTCATGGAGTCTGCCTCCCAGAGTCCCCTTCAAGGAAGGGCTTGTGGCCCAGCTGTGGGGAGTTCGAGCATCAGACCACCTCCAGCTGTCAGCTCCTTCAGGTTCGCTCTCCGATGCAGAGAGCTACCTCGCCGAAGATCAGATCCTTCCTGGGGCAGCCCATAGGCAGGACTGAGCCAGGCAGGGTATAAAGCCCTGGCCATTTCAGCAGGGCTCAGGACACTCATAGGATGGGCCATACTTGCTCCAAGGCTTCCTGCCAGGTGGGCGGAGGCTTTCCAGGCCTCAGTGCAGTTCCTCTGCCTCCGCCCAATCCTGCTTCCGCCCACTTCCTCTCACAGGTGTTGATCCCTAGTAAACCTGTCTTATCTCCACCTCCGCTTCCAGAGACACCAATCTGAGACACCTGATATGTAGGAACCTCTTGAGAAGAGATTTAGATAACTGGTGGAGGGTGGAATACACAGAAACTAAGCAAGTGACACAACAGGACAATTGTTGACTCTGGGAAAAACAAAAAGTTGTACAGGAAAGGAAAAGTAATCATAGCTTACATATAATAATGTAAACAAAGACTACTGAACGAACCAAAATTATGTTGGCAATTTGAGGATGTGGGGATTATGTGTATGGTGGCGCAGGTGATGGGGAAAGACAAAACTTTATCTTCCATAGTAGAAAGTCAAGAGAGAGTGTTTAAAACTGAAATGTCTAGAAATGGCGAAACAAGATTACTAGGAGACTGGTTCAAGATGGCGGAGTAGAAAGACGTGCTCTCACTCTCTCTTGCGACAGCACCAGAATCACAACTAACTGCTGAACGATCATCGACAGGAAGACACTGGAACTCACCAAAAAAGATACTCCACATCCAAAGACAAAGGAGAAGCCGCAATGAGACGGTAGGAGGGGCGCAATCACAATAAAATCAAATCCCATAACTGCGGGGTGGGTGACTCACAAACTGGAGAACAATTATACCACAGAAGTCCACCCACTGGAGTGAAGGTTCTGAGCCCCACGTCAGGCTTCCCAACCTGGGGGTCCGGCAATGGGAGGAGGAATTCCTAGAGAATCATACTTCGAAGGCTAGCGGGATTTGATTGCAGGACTTAGACAGGACTAGCGGAAACAGAGATTCCACTCTTGGAGAGCGCACACAAAGTAGTGTGTGCATCGGGACCCAGGGAAAGGAGCAGTGACCCCATAGGAGGCTGAACCAGACCTACCTGCTAGTGTTGGAGGGTCTCCTGCAGAGGCGGGGGGTGTCTGTGGCTCACCATGGGGACAAGGACACTGGCAGCAAAAGATCTGGGAAGTACTGCTTGGTGTGAGCCCTCCCAGAGTCTGCCATTAGCCCCATCAAAGAGCCAGGTAGGCTTCAGTGCTAGGTCGCCTCAGGCCAAACAACCAACAGGGAGGGAACCCAGGCCCACCCAACAGCAGACAAGCGGATAAAAGTTTTACTGAGCTCTGACAACAGAGCAACACCCAGCTCTACCCACCACCAGTCCCTCCCATCAGGAAGCCTGCACAAGCCTCTTAGATAGCCTCATCCACCAGAGGGCAGACAGCAGAAGCAAGGAGAACTACAGTTCTGCAGCCTGTGGAACAAAAACCACATTCACAGAAAGACAGACAAAATGAAAAGGCAGAGGACTTTGTACCAGATGAAGGAACAAGATAAAACCTCAGAAAAACAACTAAATGAAGTGGAGATAGGCAACCTTCCAGAAAAAGAATTCAGAATAATGATAGTGAAGATGATCCAGGACCTCAGAAAAAGAATGGAGGCAAAGATCAAGAAGATGCAAGAAATGTTTAACAAAGACCTAGAAGAATTAAAGAACAAACATCTAGGGGCTTCCCTGGTGGCACAGTGGTTAAGAATCCGCCTGCCAGTGCAGGGGACACGGGTTCGAGCCCTGGTCCGGGAAGATCCCACATGCTGCGGAGCAACTAAGCCCATGCGCCACAACTACTGAGCCTGCGCTCTAGAGCACGCGAGCCATAACTACTGAGCCCACGTGCTACAACTACTGAAGCCCGTGTGCCAGAACGAAGAGTAGCCCCCACTTGCCACAACTAGAGAAAGCCCATGCACAGAACGAAGACCCAATGCAGCCAAAAATAAATAAATTAATTAAATAAATTAAAAAAAAACACCTAGAAGAATTAAAGAACAAACAGAGATGAACAATACAATAACTGAAATAAAAAATACACTTGAAGGAATCAATAGCAGAATAACTGAGGCAGAAGAACAGATAAGTGGAAGACAGAATGGTGGAATTCACTGCCACGGAACAGAATAAAGAAAAAAGAATAAAAAGAAATGAAGACAGCCTAAGAGACCTCTGGGACAACATTAAACGCAACAACGTTTGCATTAAGGGGTCCTAGAAGGCGACGAGAGAGAGAAAGGACCCGAGAAAATATCTGAAGACATTATAGTCGAAAACTTCCCTAACAGGGGAAAGGAAATAGTCACCCAAGTCCAGAAAGCGCAGACAGTCCCACACAGGATAAACCCAAAGAGAAACATGCCGAGACACATAGTAATCAAACTGACAAAAATTAAAGACAAAGAAAAATTATTGAAAGCAACAAGGGAAAAATGACAAATAACATACAAGGGAACTCCCATAAGGTTAACAGCCGATTTCTCAGCAGAAACTCTACAAGCCAGAAGGGAGTGGCATGATATACTTAAAGTGATGAAAGGGAAGAACCTACAACCAAGATTACTCTACCCGGCAAGGATCTCATTCAGTTTCAGTGGAGAAATCAAAAGCTTTACAGACAAGCAAAAGCTAAGAGAATTCAGCACCACCAAACCAGCTCTACAACAAATGCTAAAGGAACTTCTCTAAGCGGGAAACACAAGAGAAGAAAAGGACCTACAAAATAAACCCATAACAATTAAGAAAATGGTAATAGGTATATACATATTGATAATCACCTTAAATGTAAATGGATTAAACGTTCCAAACAAAAGACACAGGCTTGCTGAATGGATACAAAAACAAGACCCATATATATGCTGTCTACAAGAGACCCACTTCAGACCTAGGGGCACATACAGACTGAAAGTTAGGGCATGGAAAAAGATATTCCATGCAAATGGATATCAAAAGAAAGCTGGAGTAGCAATACTCATATCAGATAAAATAGACTTTAAAATAAAGAATGTTACAAGAGACAAGGAAGGACACTACATAATGATCAAGGGATCAATCCCAGAAGAAGATATAACAATTATAAATATATATGCACCCAACATAGGAGCACCTCAATACATAAGGCAACTGCTAACAGCTACAAAAGAGGAAATCGACAGTAACACAATAATAGTGGGGGACTTTAACACCTCACTTACACCAATGGACAGATCATCCAAACAGAAAATAAGGAAACACAAGCTTTAAATGATACAATAGACCAGATAGATTTAATTGATATTTATAGGACATTCCATCCAAAAACAGCAGATTACACTTTCTTCTCAAGTGCACATGGAACATTCTCCAGGATAGATCACATCTTGGGTCACAAATCAAGCCTCGGTAAATTTAAGAAAACTGAAATCATATCAAGCATCTTTTCCGACCACAACACTGTGAGATTAGAAATCAATTACAGGGAAAAAAACGTAAAAAACACAAACACTTGGAGGCTGAACAATACGTTACTAAATAACCAAGAGATCACTGAAGAATTCAAAGAGGAAATCAAAAAATACCTAGAGACAAATTACAATGAAAACACAACGATCCAAAACCTACGGGATGTAGCAAAAGCAGTTCTAAGAGGGAAGTTTATAGCAATACAAGCCTGCCTCAAGAAAGAAGAAAAATCTTGGGCTTCCCTGGTAGCACAGTGGTTAAGAATCCACCTGCCAATGCAGGGGCAGGGGTCCAAGCCCTGGCCTGGGAAGATCCCACATGCCGCGGAGCAACTAAGCCCATGTGCCACAACTACTGAGCCTGAGCTCTGGAGCCCGTGAGCCACAACTGCTGAGCCCACATGCCACAACTACTGAAGCCTGCACGCCTAGAGCCCATGCTCTGCAACAAGAGAAGCCACGACAATGAGAAGCCCACACACCACAACGAAGGGTAGCCCCTGCTCACCGCAACTAGAGAAAGCCCGTGCACAGCAATGAAGACTCAACACAGCCAAAAATAAATAAATAAATTTATTTTTAAAAAAAAATAAAGAAAGAAGAGAAATCTCAAATAAACAATCTAACCTTACACCTAAAGGAACTAAAGAAAGAAGAACAAACAAAACCCGAAGTAAGTAGAAGGAAGAAATCATAAAGATCAGAGAAGAAATAAATGAAATAGAAACAAAGAAAACAATAGCAAAGATCAATAAAACTAAAAGCTGGTTCTTTGAGAAGGCAAACAAAATTGATAAACCTTTAGCCAGACTCATCAAGAAAAAGAGGGAGAGGACTCAAATCAATAAAATTAGAAATGAAAAAGGAGAAGTTACCACAGACACTGCAGAAATACAAAGCATCATAAGAGAGTACTACATTGGCTTCCCTGGTGGCGCAGTGGTTAGGAACCCGCCTGCTAATGCAGGGGACACGGGTTCGAGCCCTGGTCCGGGAGGATCCCAAATGCCACAGAGCAACTAAGCCCATGAGCCACAACTACTGAGCCTGCGCTCTAGATCCCGCAAGCCACAACTACTGAAGCCCGTGTGCCTGGAACCCGTGCTCCGCAATGGGAGAGGCCACCACAATGAGAAGCGCACACACCGCAAAGAAGAGTAGCCCCTGCTCGCCACAGCTGGAGAATGCCCACGCACAGCAACTGACCCAATGGAACCAAAAATAAATAAATAAATAATTTTTTTTAAAAAAAGAAAGACTATTACAAGCAACTCTATGCCAATAAAATGGACAACCTGGAAGAAATGGACAAATTCTTAGGAAGGTATAACCTTCCAAGACTGAACCAGGAAGAAATAGAAAATATGAACAGACCAATCACAAGTAATGAAATTGAAACTGTGATTAAAAATCTTCCAACAAACAAAAAGTCCAGGACCAAATGGCTTCACAGGTGAATTCTATCAACATTTAGAGAAGAGCTGACACCCATCGTTCTCAAACTCTACCAAAAAATTGCAGAGGAATGAACACTCCCAAACTCATTCTATGAGGCCACCATCACCCTGATACCAAAACCAGACAAAGATACTACAAAAAAAGAAAATTACAGACCAATATCACTGATGAATATAGATGCAAAAATCCTCAACAAAATACTAGCAAACAGAATCCAACAACACATTAAAAGGATAATACACCATGATCAAGTGGGATTTATCCCAGGGGTGCAAGGATTCTTCAATATACACAAATCAATCAATGTGATACACCATATTAACACACTGAAGAATAAAAACCATATAATCATCTCAAGAGATGTAGAAAAAGCTTATGACAAAATTCAACACCTATTTATGATAAAAACTCTCCAGAAAGTGGGCACAGAGGGAACCTACCTCAACATAATAAAGGCCATATACGACAAACTGATAGCAAACATCATTCTCAATGGTGAAAAACTGAAAGTATTTCCTCTAAGATCAAGAACAAGACAAGGATGTTCACTCTCACCACTATTATTCAACATAGTTTTGGAAGTCCTAGCCACAGCAATCAGAGAAGAAAAAAAATATGAAGGGAATACAAATTGGAAAAGAAGAAGTAAAACTGTCACTGTTTGCAGATGACATGATACTATACTAGAGAATCCTAAAGATACCACTAAAAAATTACTAGAGCTCATCAATGAATTTAGTAAAGTTGCAGGATACAAAATTAATGCACAGAAATCTCTTGCATTCCTATACACTAACAACGAAAGATCAGAAAGAGAAATTAAGGAAATAATCCCATTCACCATTGCAACAAAAAGAATAAAATACCTAGGAATAAACCTACCTAAGGAGGTAAAAGACCTGTACTCAGAAAAGTATGACACTGATGAAAGAAATCAAAGATGACACAAACAGATGGAGAGATATACCATGTTCTTGGATTGGAAGAATCAATATTGTGAAAATGACTATACTACCCAAAGCAATCTACAGATTCAATGCAATCCCTATCAAATTACCAGTGCCATTTTTTACAGAACTAGAACAAAAAATCTTAAAATTTGTATGGAGACAAAAAAGACCCCAAATAGCCAAAGTCGTCTTGAGGGGAAAAAAAGGAGCCTGAGGAATCAGACTCCCTGACTCCAGACTATACTACAAAGCTACAGTAATCAAGACAATATGGTACTGGCACAAAACCAGAAATATAGATCAATGGAACAGGATAGAAAGTCCAGAGATAAACCCACGCTCCTATGGTCAACTAATCTATGACAAAGGAGGCAAGGATATACAATGGAGAAAAGACAGTCTCTTCAATAAGTGGTGCTGGGAAAACTGGACAGCTACATGTAAAAGAATGAAATTAGAACACTCCCTAACACCATATACAAAAATAAACTCAAAATGGATTAGAGACCTAAATGTAAGACTGGATACTAGAAAACTCTTAGAGGAAAACAGGAGGAACACACTTTGACATAAATCACAGCAAGATCTTTTTTGATCCACCTCCTAGAGTAATGGAAATAAAAACAAAAATAAACAAATGGGACCTAATGCAACTTAAAAGCTTTTGCAAAGCAAACTACAAACAAGACGAAAAGACAACCCTCAGAATGGGAGAATATATTTGCAAATGAATCAATGGACAAAGGATTGATCTGCAAAATATATAAGCAGCTCATGCAGCTCAATATTAAAAAAGAAAAAACCAATCAAAAAATGGGCAGAAGACCTAAACAGACATTTCTCCAAAGAAGACATACAGATGGCCAAGAAGCACATGAAAAGCTGCTCAACATCACTAATTATTAGAGAACTGCAAATCAAAACTACAATGAGTATCACCTCACACCATTTAGAATGGGCATCATCAGATAATCTACGAACAACAAATGCTGGAGTGGGTGTGGAGAAAAGGGAACCCTCTTGCACTGTTGGTGGGAATGTAAATTGATACAGCCACTATGCAGAACAGTATGGAGGTTCCTTAGAAAACTAAAAATAGAATTACCATATGACCCAGCAATCTCACTACTGGGCATATACCCAGAGAAAACCATAATTCAAAAAGACACATGCACCCCAATGTTCACTGCAGCACTATTTACAATAGCCAGGTCATGGAAGCAACCTAAATGCCCATCGACAGACGAATGGATAAAGAAGATGTGGTACATATATACAATGGAATATTAACTTAGCCATAAAAAGGAACGAAATTGGGTTATTTGTAGAGACATGGATGGATCTAGAGACTGTCACACAGAGTGAAGTAAGTCAGAAAGAGAAAAACAAATATCATATATTAACGCATATATATGGAACCTAGAAAAATGGTACAGATGAACCGGTTTGCAGGGCAGAACTAGAGACACAGATGTAGAGAACAAACGTATGGACACCAAGGGGGGAAAGTGGCAGGGGGGTGGGGTAGTGGTGGTGGGATGAACTGGGAGATTGGGATTGACATACATACCTGCTGTATAAAAAAATAAATTAAATAAAATTCAAAAATCAGGGCTTCCCTGGTGGCGCAGTGGTTGAGGGTCCGCCTGCCGATGCAGGGGACACAGGTTCGTGCCCCGGTCCGGGAAGATCCCACGTGCCGCGGAGCAGCTGGGCCCGTGGGCCATGGCCGCTGGCAGTGGGAGAGGCCACAGTAGTGAGAAGCCCGCGTACCGCCAAAAAACAAAAAAAAAAAACAAAAACAAAAAACAAACAAACCAAGATTATTTAGAGATAATGGAGATAAATCTAAAATACAGTCAGCTAAAAAAGTTGAAAATAGATGCCTCTGCAAAAGTGGAAATGAGGGAAAAGGTAGTGGACTGCCTTCTGTTTTCATAGAAAACCTTATAATACTTGTTATTTCTTTAAACCATGCATATGTATAACTTTTGTTTGTGAAAGAATGTAAGTTTCCTGATGGCAGGGACCATGAGAGTCTTCTATTAAAATCCCCAGTGCTCCACCTGAAGCAGGTGTTCAAAAAGTATTTGTTATTCAAGTAACTGAAGTCACCGTTCTTGAGGCCCTAAACGGCTCCTTGTAAGGCACAGCATTAAGATCAGGATGCGTGTGATGCCTCCAGGGACTGCAGGCAGGGTCTGGCCCCTGCAAACTCCTCTCCCCGACTCCTCCTCTAGTGCCTCTTTCAGGTGCTCACATGCACATTGTTCCTTCCTGCCTCGGGAAATTTGCACTTGCTGTTCCTTCTACCTAAAAAAGCTCTTCACCACCATCACCTAGTTCTCTCCCATAAATCCGTTAGACTTCAGCTCAGATGTCACTTCCTCCAGGAGATCCTGTCTCCTATCTCCCTCTTCACCAGCCTGATGGGGCCATGGTGGGCCTACCCCAGGATCCCCAAGGACCTTGTAGGTTATGTTAAGGCATTTACTCTTCTATCTAGAAGAGAATAAGGAGCCACCAAAGTGTTGCCAGCCAGGAAAGATAAGATCAAATATGCTGGTAGGTCTGGGGCTCAGAGAATTGTGAACAGCAGCAGGCAGCTTACCTGGGACACAGATGACCTTTGCTCAACAAACAGTGGCCTCATCCTACCTCCCCAGGGTACCTCCAGTAATTCCCTATGGTAGTGTTTTCCAGAATGGGGCATGACTATCACCGGGGGCTCTAGGGATAATTTTAGTGGCATATAACCACATATTTTTCAAAGATTAACATATTTATTTCAATGGGGATTCAAAAATATAACCTGCATTCTAAACCCATGATTTCATGGCTGTTATTGTTTAGGACAAACTTCATGAGGTCGATACTCAATTGACTAACTAAAGCTTGGGGCCTCTTGCTCAAGTCAAACTTGCCAAGTACCCTGAAAATCCCTCTACATCTTTCTCTATACAACTCTCCTGCCTGAAATGTCCTTCTTACCCCCTGCTTTGGAAAATTCTACATACCCTTCAAAGTCCCAGTTGAATCCCCGCTCAGCAAAGTGGCCTTATAATTAGGGTAGGAGATTGACATGGTGGTTAAAAACTAAGGCTTATCAAACGTAAATTTTGGGCTTTGGGTGATAATGATGTATCAATGTAGGTTCACTAATTGTAACAAATGCACCACTCTGGTGTTAGATGTTGATAGAGGAAGCTGTGTGTTGGCACAGGAGGCATATGGAAACACTGCATCTTTGCTCGATTTTGCTGTGAACTTAAAAATGCTCTAAAAAATAAAGTCTATTAAAAAAAAAAAAAGGCAAGGGGGTTCCCCGGTGGCCTACTGGTTAGGATTCTGGGCTTTCACTGCAGGGACTGGGTTCAATCCCTGGTTGGGGAACTGAGATACTGCAAGCCCCAAGGCTCGGCCAAAAAAAAAAAAAGTCAAACCAAGGCTTAGAAATTCGATCTAGCTGTGTGACTTTAGGCAAGTTACTTAACTTCTCTGAACCTAAACTTCCTCATCTGTTGGATAGGAATAATAGTGCCTACCCTTAGAGGACTGTGGTGAGAATTTAATGTTATCATGCATATAAAAGTACTCAGTATATGTCTGGCATACAGTAAGCCTTCCTAAAAGTTACCTGTTATTTTCATGAAAGTGGGGAGCCACAAATATGAGAGGGCTTTCCCTACTTATTTTAATTATTCATCTTTGTACGCCTTTCACATAGTAGATGCTTAGGAAAAGCTGGTTGGTTGTTGGAGGCCTTGCTGCCTTTGGGAGGGATTATTCTCATCCACATCTCCACACCTCCTTATTCAGTGAGCAACAAGATGCTGGCGGATAATGGGTGTCCACACCACAATCCCACGCTGTCCTGAGGAGGATTCAGAGCGGCTGGAGGAAGGCCCGGCGACTGCTCCGCCGCCGCCATGGCAACTTCAGCCCCATTCCTGGAACCCAGCTCGGGAGGAGCAGGGTATCGAAAGTCAGTCTCCCCAAGGGCGGCTCTCCCAAGGTCGCCAGGGCCTGGTCCCCCGCCCCAGCGCCGAGGAGTCTCCGGGTCCAGGCAGGCGCTGCTCCCTGCGGCCACACGGTGGCGGCGTAGAGTCGAGCTCCGCGCCCCACCTGGGAAGCGCTAATGAGGCACAGCCCCAAAGGTTGGGTCTCCTGCTCCCCACCCTTGCCAGGACAGGTCACGGTATCCAGGCGAGAGAGCCGTTGGGCCTAATCTCACCTCACCTCAATACCTCCAACTGGACCCTCGATTCCCGATACTAGGCCGGGCACTCCCAGCTCACTTGACTCGCCCTCCACCCCCGACAATCGTTCCCGGGGCCACCCCGCCCTGCCGCCAGTCCCGCGCAGCACACCTGGCGGGTACCGGGCCAGCCCTTGCTCAGATTCAGGCTCGAGCCCGCCGGACCCAGACCGAGCGTCTCGTCCCACTACCAAGTGCGCCGGCCCGCAGGGAAGGAGGTGGGCGTGCGCTCGAGCTTTGTGGTCCTCACTGCCCCGACCTCCGGCCCTCTCCATTCTCTGCTTCCGCTTCCGGGCCTGCATCTTCTCCAAACTTCTCTGAACGCCGCGAACCCCCTTCCCACACTTGGAATGCAGGTCCCAAGGGCTGATAATATAGTCAGGGTTTGACCTGTAGAGGGGTCCCCTTACAGGCACTGAGAGGTAAACAAGCTAAGCGCGGGCACGTGCCAGGGCGGGGCTTTGGGGCGGGGCATCAGAAGGGCGGGGCCTCGGCGCTTGAGTTGCTGCGGGCCGAGGAGGTAACCCAGGCGCGCGCGGGGTGCCGGGAGTGCAAACTAAGCGGAAATGGGGCGGGGGGAGACGCAGAGCTGGGGGCGGGGCGGGCACTGGGGGTGGTTTGAGGGAGCGCAGGGCCGACTAGACTTGGGAGCTGAATGGGCTGGCCGTGGGGTTGGGCCTGGACTGGGGACCCAAAAGCGAGAAGGGCCTGAGTTGGGAGGGGAAGAGGAGGCAGGAACCCCGCCCACTTTCTAGGTTGGGTTCTTGGAACTAGTCAGGAAATCCTGGGACTCAATCTTGGGGCTTGATCTTCTGTAGGCGATGGTTTTTATAGAGAGCGCTGATAGGGCACCCGTTTTCCCCACATTCCGGGAACTGCTCAGGCTTGTCCCCCAAGAGTTTGGGGGCTCAGCAGCTTCCTCCCTCCACACGCTGCGGGGCGGGTCCCACCCTGAGAGCCCGGCAAGGCTCTTTGGTCCCTCCAGAGCCCCCCCATCTTCAGTTTCAACAAGATTGGGGGAGCGGGGAAGTCTTGGGTGCCACAGGCCACATACATCTAGAAAGATCTTTAGGCCCCAGGACCTTTTCTTGCCCCTGCCCTCTTCTCTGCTCCAGCAAACCTTACTCTCCTTAGCAGAGGTATTAGAAGGGTCCCCATGGGGAGAAAGGGAGCAATTTCTACTGGCTCCCTTCTATTGCAGTCTGCAAAACAGGACGTGGGGGCAGGGGGGAGCCTTCGAGGGCTGAAGATGGGGTGCCCTGTTTACCCTTCCTGCCCAGCCTAGTGGCTGGCAGGAGCTCAACCGGCTCAGCGATAGGACTTCGGTGCGCAGAATCTTGGGGTCCTTCGTTTGTCTGGTGCTCTGTTCCCCCGTGGGCCTGGGAAACACACGGGAAACCCTACCTGTCTGTTTTTCCCCCCTTTCAGTGTTTTTCTTTTATGTAAAAGTAATTCATGAGTCTTTTTTTTAAAATTAAAACCTTACAAAAATATGGATTTGAAAAATGAAAAACACTCATCTTCACTGGTGAGATAGCTGCGGTTTTTCTTATTTGTAGCATACTATATATAAATATATATAAAGGGGGTCACACCACATATTGTTTTGCAACTTGCTGTATACTGTGGACATTTTTCGTGTCATTATTTATAGAGATACCCCATTTTTAAGGAGTTCATAATATTCCAGAATATGGGTACCCCATAATTCATTTGATCTTCTACTGATAAACATTTAATCCTACGCCTGTGTTTATAATGATCTTTATGTTGTTTTATTTTTACAAGTATGTACTTACTGTAAAATTTTTAAATACTGATAAAGGCAAAAAATATGGATAAAGACAAAGTTCACCATATTCCTCCTGTCTACAGGTAACTAACTCCTTTATTTTGTAAGCTACACTTTATGGAACGCTTGCTATATGCCAGATACCATGCTAAGTCATTCACGGAACAGCAATCTGAGGTTTGGAGAAATGTCTCCAGTGAGGCTTGCCCAAGGTCACACAGCTAGAAAGTGGCAGAGCCAGGACCTGGACCCAACTTTATCTGATTCCAAAGCTTTGCTGGCATCTTCCTGTTAACATGCGGGTGTCTTTCCTTCCAATCTTTTTTTTTTTATTTCCAGGCCACGGGACAAAAATACTCACATGTAAATATGCACTGCTTTTCCTCCTTCCCAGGCTTAGGAGCCTTTGTAAGGAGGGCAGAGGGAGAGAAATAGACCTATAAGCAAAAGAGTGGAGAGACCTGGAGGAATTTCCGCCCAGTCCCAATCAGGAAAAGCTGCTTCTGAGAGAAGGGAGGGGAGTGAGGGAGCTGGCAGAGTTTGGGTGGTCAGGAATTTGGAAAAAGAGAAAGAAGGAAGAGGTTTGGGGAGCTGTTGTAATGGTGTGGAACTTTGAGGAAGAGAGATTTAGGAGGATTCTGAAAGGATGTCTTGCCCTGAGCTGTGCCGTGTAATCCCTTTGCAGTGTCCTCCAGAGACCTTTGGTAAAGACTTTTGTTTCCTGTCAGTGCTTTTTGGAGTTGGATCGATTTCTTTTGGCAAAGAGGGAGCAAATAAAAGACCAGCTTTCTTCAGGTTCACATGCATTTTTTGTATTTCTTCTTTTATGAAAATGAAATAGCCTGCCTTTGCTCACTCAGTACCCTCCCCCTAGAATGCCCTGCCTTTCCCATGTCCTTCTCCATTTCCCTCATCCTCCAAGGTCCACCTCTCTCCACCTCTTTCCCCTCCTTCTGTTGGCCCTAGCTCTTTGCAAGTCCTTCATTATACCCCAAATCAGGGCAGATGACTGGCCCCCTACTGATAGGCCATATTGAGTAGGAATTTTGCCAGCACCGGAATCTCTTTGATTACAAGAAACTGTGCTGGTTTGTTGGTTTTAGAAATCTCCTTGTGTCAAGTGGAGTACCCTTGCACCAGTTATCATTCCCCGGGGAAGACTCTAAACACTTCTACCCATTTCCTCTTGGTATCTGAGTAGTCAAGGAAGACACAATGCAGTCAAGCACCGGATGGAACCACGCTTTGCTCACATAGAGAAGAGACAGCAGGATCAGCTTCAGTAGTGGGTGTTGGTCCCTCATTGCCGGGGGATCTCTCCCAGTGATCAACACAGGGCACTTCACCTATGCTCACCCTTCTTGTGCCATAGTGGAAGGACCCTATCCCCTCCAAGAGGAGGACAGATAATAACCATGGGGTTGGCTAGATGCCATACGACCGACATGCTTTAAGCAGAGACAAAAGAGTACTCATGACACCTGAAACAAGGAAAGATACTCCCACACAAGGTGATAAATCCAGCTGGCTGTGTGGGCTCTTTATCTCTTGGTCAGGAAGTGTTCCAGGCTCAGGGCCCATTCTTACATAATTGAGTAAGGGTCAAAAAACTGCAGGCATGAGACTGTCTTTCTCAACAGTTGGCCATCGTGACTCGTTTCCCTCTTTGTTTTGGCTGCTAAGAAGCTCAGAACTATTCTATTTCTGGATCTGTATTTTCTCTTTGTCCCAATTTTCTTAATTATTTACTTTAAGGCTTAAAAAATGTTTTATTATGGAATATTTCAAACACATGAAAGTAGAGAGAATGTAATAAACTGTTATGCACCTGTAACCCATCCTCAATAATTACCAACATTTTGCCAATCTTGTTTCATTTACCTCCCCACTTTTCCCTCCCTCTGAAGTATTATAAAGCAAATCCCAGATATCATATCATTTCACTGGAATTATTTCAGCATATATCTTTAAAAGATAGGGCTTTTTCAAATATAACTACAATGCCACTATCATACCTAACAAAATTAATACAAATTCCCTAAAATCATTTAATACCTAGTTCATGTTCAAATTTCTTTAATAGTTGGTTTTTTCCAATAAGAACTCAAATAAGGCTCACACATTTCATTTGGTTGATATGCGTCATAAGTAACTTTTCATCTATAACAGTTTCACTTTTCTTTTCTTCTTTTTTCATGCTATTTATTTGTAAAGGAAACCAGAGCGTTTGCCCTGTAAAGGTTCCCACATCCCAGAAGATTTGGCTGATTGCTTCCTGATGGTGTAGTTTAACTTGTTCTTCTGTCTCTTGTATTTCCATTAAACTGAAAGTTAGATCTAGAGCTTGATTAGATTCGGGTTTAATGTCTTTAGCAAGAATACCTTATTGGCAATGGTGCTGTCTACTTATTATTATGTCTCATCTAGCGGCACCTATTTAGTTTAAATATTTTTATTGATTGACCCATGGTTTCAGGGCTCTTGGCCTGCTCTTTTCATTATAGAATTCCCCATCAACCTGTTATCTGTTGGTTTTAGCATCTGCTGATGATCCGTTATTTCATTAGGTGTTGCAAAATGGGAACCGGGCCCTGGCAGTGAAAGCGCCAAGTCCTGGACTGCCAGGGAATCCCCCATGACTTTCTAATTTTGTCATTCTTTTTTTTTTTTTTTTGGCCACGCCCAGCAGCATGTGGGATCTTAGTTCCCTGACCAGGGATAGAACCCGAGCCCCCTGCAGTGGAAGCACGGGGTCATAACCATTGGACCACCAGGGAAGTCCCTCTGGCATTCTTTTTGCATTCATTAGCTGGAATTCTTCCATAAAGAACAACGTTTCAATAAAAATTATTTTTAAAAATAAAATTAAATTACAAAAATAATTTAAAAATAAAACTTAAATGAGTGCTTCCCTGGTGGCGCAGTGGTTGAGAGTCCGCCTGCCGATGCAGGGTACATGGGTTCGTGCCCCGGTCTGGGAAGATCCCACGTGCCGCGGAGTGGCTGGGCCCGTGAGCCATGGCCGCTGGGCCTGAGAATCTGGAGCCTGTGCTCCACGGTGGGAGCGGCCACAACAGTGAGAGGCCCACGTACCGCAAAAAAAAAAAAAAAACTTAAATGAAAAAATAAAAGAATAACTTTTCCTCATTCATTATTTGATTTTCCTGAAATAGTTTGTACAAAGAAAGACAGGATAAATGCTTGATTCCTTTAATGTATTTTTATAAGTTGCCTGAACTCCTTTGTGGAACAAGGTGTTAAAAAAAAAAAGGGCAAGCAGAGTAGTGGAATGGAAAGAGCACAGGCCTCGGACTCAGACAGAATCCTGATTCCATCACTTCTTACCTGTGTAACCTTGGGCCATCCATCTGAGCCTCAGTTTCCTTAACTGCAAGTTGGGGACCAATATCCTCAACTTCTCCAAACTTTCAGTAGAATCATTTCCAGGCCTAGATCAAGCAATTCCTCGTACAGGAAGTAAAATACAGTCACTGTGGAAAATTCAGATGCAGATAAACACAAAGAATATAGAAGCTTTGTGAAAAGCATCTAGCATATGCTTGGCCTATAGTCAGTATTTCTGACAACTCCAGCTTGGCTCTCGGGCTGCCCTGTGTTAGAATCCTTCTGGAAGAGAGTAAGTTTAGCCAGCAGAGACTCCAGCCTCAGTCCAAGAAAATCCTAGTAAGAGTCAGAGAGGGTGTTTTGGGGAGAGAGCAGGAGGTCTTATGTCAAGAGCTAGTGAACTGAAGTTAGACCTACCACAAGCTTGCAGTGAGATCTTGGGAGAGTCACTTAACCTCCCAAGCAACAGTTTCTCACGTGTAAGATAGAGGTTGTCAAGGCTGACCTGCCAGAGTCGTTGGGAGGGCCACCTGAGATGTTGATGTGGAGATGCCCACCTTGGAGGCAAAAATTGGGCAGTGCTCAGCAAATAGGGGTTAGCTTGATCTGTCTGGGAACTCCCTTTCTGAGCTCCCATCAAGTGTAAAGTTACAAGTGTCTCTTATCACTGAAGGGCTGTGTAAGGGCTGGCTTGGAGCCCAGGCTCCAAGTGCTGTGTGAATTGGGTAAACCTCTTCCTCTCTGGGGCTTGGATTCTTCCATCTGTGAGATGACCAGATTAGGGGTCCAAATCTAAATGCCCCCAGGAGCAGACAGGTAGCAAGTGAATGAAGTGGGGGAGGCAGTGAGATAGTAGTGGGTGGTGGAGACTGTGGTGACCTGATGAGCTTGCTTTATCTGAGAGAGGCTGCCACTCCATTCTGCTGATGGCCACAAAACTGGAATGTGAGCGCAGGTGGCCTTTTTTTAAAAAAAAATAAAGTTATTTCTTTATTTTTGGCTGCGTTGGGTCTTCCTTGCTGCACGCGGGCTTTCTCTAGTTGTGGTGAGCGGGGGCTACTCTTCATTGCGGTGCGTGGGCTTCTCATTGTGGTGACTTCTCTTGTTGAGGAACATGGGCTCTAGGCGTGCGGGCTTCAGTAGTTGCGGCATGCGAGCTCAGTAGTTGTGGCGCACGGGCTTGGTTGCTCCGCGGCATGTGGGATCTTCCCGGACCAGAGATCAAACCTGTGTCCCCTGCATTGGCAGGCAGATTCTTAACCACTGCGCCACCAGGGAAGTCCCTTGCCTGACTTTTAAAGAGGCTGGAAAGCTGTATTTTAAATTTTCTTCTTCCTTTTTTTTTTTTTTTTAATACCTTCTTTTTACAAAACGTCTGTCCAGGGCTGACTTTCAATAGATCCCAGCGAGGGAGCTGCTCTGTTATGTAGGAAACCCTGATCCAGAAGCAGGTCATCTATGAATGGTTTAGCACCAGGTTCCCCACCAACGTGTGCTGTGTGACAGGTGAAGGGGCTGCTGCCTTTCTGGCCGCGCCTTGTGTCCCAGGACCAAGGGGTCTTCCAACCCAACCCCGGTCCTGAGGGGCTGCGGAATGCACTGTGCTGTATTTTTAATTTTAAATTAAAGTGATGGCAAGTTACTTGAGATATTTAGCAGCCTGTATGGACTAAACAAAATGTAAAGTAGGGTTAAGAGCATGGATTCTAAAGTAAGAGAAGTTCATGCACCAGCTTTACCACTTAATTAACTGTATGTCCTTGAGCAAGTCATTTAGCTTCTCTGTGCCTCACTTTTCTTATCTGTAAAATGGGGGTAATTATTGCACCTACTTCACGTGATTGTTGTGAGGATCACATAAGCAAGGACAGGACTAGGGTGAGGTTAACAGAATGAGGTTAATGAGGAATCATCTTGGGTGCAAAATTTAAGGGGGTGCCAAAAACTCAACAATCAAGATATATTTTCAAAAGTTAAAAGTAATGCAAAAAAAAAAAAAATCCATGATGACCAAAATAGCAACATTTTAAGTGAAGACAGGATATGACCTTGCACTTGTGTGACTTGGCCTTAACTCACCTCACCCTAATCCTGGGTCTGTGGGGTCCTGGCTTTATTCTTAAAATAGGATGGTACACAAGGAGAACACCCATCCTACCTCCAGGCCCAGTGGTTCACGGGTAAGAGAGAGAAAGCATTTGACTTTGTTCACTGCCATATCACCAGCACCTACAATGGTGCCTCACACATGGTAGGATCTTAATAAATATTTGTTGAATGGGGAAAAAGTTGGGATGATACATGTCCAACCTTAGAACAGTGCCTGGCACCAAGTAGGTGCTCAATAAAAAAATAATGATGATTAAGATTGAGAAGATAATGATGTCATTGTGGGTCCTATTCTGTCTTTTTTTTTTTTTTTTGAAGTACGCGGGCCTCTCACTGTTATGGCCTCTCCCGTTGCGGAGCACAGGCTCTGGACGCACAGGCTCAGCGGCCATGGCTCACTGGCCCAGCCGCTCCGCGGCATGTGGGATCTTCCCGGACCGGGGCACGAACCCGTGTCCCCTGCATCGGCAGGAGGACTCTCAACCAATGCGCCACCAGGGAAGCCCCCCTCTTCTGTCTGTAAGCCAATGGTGAACCTAGTATGTTTGACACCCAAAATGTGTTTTTTTTTCCAAGTTATCAAATTTTATTTTTCTTGAATTTCTTCTTAGATTTTCTGGTAATGTAAAAAAAAGTTTTTAAATTTTTATTTTTATTGGAGTATAGTTGATTTAAAATGTTGTGTTAGTTTCAGGTGTACAGCAAAGTGGTTCAGTTATACATATACATATATTACTTCTTTTTTAGATTCTTTTCTCATATAGGTTATCACAGAATATTGAGTAGAGTTCCCTACTGCTATACAGTAGGTTCTTGTTAGTTACCTATCTTATATATAGTAGTGTGTGTAGAAAAGATCATTTTTTAATCCCAACATGACAAGAATTATCTTCAATAATAATCATGAAATAAAACAAATAATAATAATGGCAGAAAAGCAACAGAGACAGTAAAAACTTGCTTTTATTGAACTTCATATATATACTCAGACCAATAAAATTTTTTAAATAAAATAAAAATTATAGTACAAATGGGAAAAAAGTAAAGGACTAATAGTTTATGGTTATATTAATGTATTTTTTAAACAAAAAGGTACATACACACACACATGAAGAAATGCCTCTAAAAGAGGCAACTTGGCAGGTTCAGAGAATGACTTGCATAGAGAATGACAGAACTACAGTAACCGTTTTACAATCACTGTGCTATCACCGTTGATTTCAAATCTGCTGTTTAAATGCAGGGACATGGGGACATGAATGCTCCTGATGTGAGCTCCAATGATGCTGACCTGCTATGAGCTCTCAAACTGAAGGTATATGTTGGCGCCAGTTGTGTAACTGGGAGTTCTTCAAATTAGCTTCCATGTAGAATATGTTATTTATTAAAGGTTAGGTGATAAAATGTACTAATTTGAAGTAATATATATATCTCATAGTAATCGCGGCAATTATTTAGAACTTAGACCAAGAAAGATCTCTTCAGGAGGGAGGATTTTATCACCAACGACATTGTTTAGAATTGCCAGGGCACAGTGATAAAAAAAGCAGACCCACCCAGTTTCATTAATGTTTTAAACTTCTCTACAGACAATGCATGCCTTATTTCTTGCACATGGAGGACTGGCTACCACCCTTAACTGATTCACCTCTGCCCCAGGCCATCAGTTTCCTATCTCTGGATGAGACAGTCCCAAAGGTCCTTCCAAAGATGACATTGCACTACTTTCTAATTGTGGCTTTGCAAGCTATTTCAAGCCATGTGACCCTGGGTAAGTCAGGTTATTTCTCCAAGTCTCAGTTTCCTCATCTGTGAAATGGGAACAATAACCCCAAGCCATGCCTTACCCCATAAGGGCTCCATGAGGTAGTGTGGGAGAAGACTTTTTGTAAAGAAGGAGGCACTGCATACAAGTGGCAGGAACACAGCTGGCAGGCCTTGATGACAAAGGTGATGATGTTCCTCTGAAGTCATAAATAAGTTGTTCCTAGATTGAGGATCTGAGTTAGGGGAAGGGGAACCAGCGGGTGCTGGACTTTGCAAATCACTGACAGTGACTTTTTTCTTCCAGGAAAAGTCTTGATCCTCTTGGCCCAGAAGCAGGGGGCTGATCACAATGACCCCAGTTCCTCTGCTGCTGTATTACAACCCAGCTGGATGGAGCACTTCCCTTCCAGGGGAAGGTGGCTGAGGCAGAAGCAGGGTGTGAGAAACTACTGATGCCAGCTGGCTCTTGTCCTCAGAAGTACTCTGAAATTAGTTTACCTGCTTGTTTAACCAAAGAGAATGTAAGTTCCTAGAGCAGGGGTTAACAAATTTTTTTTCTGAAGAGCCAGCTAGTAAACATTTTAGGCTTTCTCAGCCATATGGTCTCTGTTGCAACTACTCGACTCTGCTGTTGTAGTGTGAAAGCAGCCCTAGACCATACGTAAACGGAGCGTGGCTGTGCTCCAATAAAACTTTATTTATGGATACTGAAATCTGAATTTCATATAATTTTTGCACATTATGAAATATTCTTCAATTATTTAAAGATGTAAAAGCCACTCTTAGCTCATAGGCACATAAAAAGAGGCCAGATTTGGCCCACAGGCCGTTCATAGTTTACCCACCCTTATTCTAGAGGGCAGAGACCCTCTCTGTGTATTCCTTTGCTGTGTCCACAGTGCCCAGAACAGTGCCTGGCACATAGCTGTCCATAAGGATCTGTTGATGACCAACTGCTTTCTTCTTCTGCCCCTCTACCTCCAATTCCATTCCCATCTCTTGCTGCTACTATATCCACCTCTACTTCAGCTCCCATTCTCTGTAACCAGCAGCAACAAGCCTCTGTTGCCCCCACCCGGTCCCGGTCTCCAGGTCAGTGGAGGAGCCCACTAGCTAGTTCTCCAGTAGCCCTGGGACTGTCCCATCTGGATGCTCCCATTTTTCCTCTTCTTCTCTGACTACCCTATCTTTGGCCTCATTCTTCTTTTTTTTTTTCAGCACCCAAAATCTTTTTAATAACAAGGCCTGTTATTAAACAAGGCTGACGGGCCTGTCAGCCTCTGGTGCGCTTGAACTTCCAGCCCTTGGGTTTGGTGTTCCTGAGGTCTTGCCGAGATGCCTGTACACCTCTTGGTCTTTACCAGAGAGGAGGCCAGCGCCACAGCCCTTGGGAGTGTCCAGGGCCAGTTGGTCAAAGGTGAGGATCTTGCCCCAGGCCTTGGGGATGTGGCTCCAGGGCAGTGCCCACACCTTCAGTTCGGGCACCTACTGGGCATACACATGATCAGTTTTAGTTCCTATAACCACACCTGTTTTGCCTTCCCCTCCAGGAAGCTTCACCTTCCGGATCATCTGGGAAAGGGATAGAGGCCACCAGTTGGTGCAACTCACGAACAGCCTCTTCAGCACAACTTGACTGAAGGAGTTGGTTGGTCTGGCCAGAAACCTGTACAGCTTGACCAACAGCCTTAGGTAGCTGTCCTAGCTCTTGGCCTCATTCTTTTTTTATTTTTATTTTTGGGCCATGCCACACAGCTTGCAGGATCTTAGTCCCTGACCAGGGATCGAACCCATACCCCCCGCAGTGGAAGCACGGAGTCCTAACCACTGGACCACTAAGGAATTCCCTTGGCCTCATTTTGTTTTTTTTTTTTTGAGTAGGGATTTTTTTTTCTAGTATTTATTTATTTATCATTTATTTGTTTTTGGCTGAGTCGGGTCTTAGTTGCAGCATGTGGGATCTTTCATTCTGGCGCACAGGATTCTCTCTAGTTTTGGTGAGCAAGCAGGCTCCAGAGCACGCGGGCTCAGTAGTTGCAGTGGGCGGTCTCTCTAGTTGTGGCGTGCAGGCTCCAGAGCACGCAGGCTTCGCAGTTGTGGCACGTGGACTCTCCAGTTGTTGTGCCGTGGGCTCAGTGGTTGCAGCACGTGGGCCTAGTTGCCCTGTGGCATGTGGGATCTTAATTCCCCGATCAGGCATCGAACCCGCGTTCCCTGCATTGGAAGGCGGATTTTTTACCACTGGACCACCAGGGAAGTCCCCACACAAGCATATTTTGAAGGCTTGCCACATGTCAGCTGTAGCCAGCGAGACAGCAGTAAACAAAATAAAGTCCTACCTCATGGAGCTTTGTTCTAGTGGGAGAAACAATAAACAAACAGGTAAATATACAATATGATCCCTGGTAGAGAGGCATGCCATGAAAAAAAGATAACATAAGATGATACCGTCGATGGGGAGCTATCTTAGGTAGGGTCAGTCCTCTCCGAAGAGGTGACATTTGAGCAGAGGTGCGAATGAAGTGAGGGAGCAAACTCTGAGAGCTAAAGAAAGAAATGTTCCAGGTGGAGGGCACAGCAGGAGCAAAGCCTGAGGTGGGAGTGTATGTGGCATGTCAGTGAGCAGGCAGCAAGACTGGTGGCAGGGGGGCAGTGAGTGAGTGGTGGTGGGGGGGCAGGGGGAGTAGGGGGCCAGGTCCTGCGGGACTTTGCAGGCCCAGCAAAGTCCTTGGATTTTGTTTGAAGTGTGATGGGGGAGCTACAGGAGGGTTTCAAGCACCTCCATCCCTCAGACCTGGATGGGGCAGACAAGAGAATCCACCCCCTTACTTGTTCACCACTACGCACCTCTGCATACTGAGTACCCGTGAAGCCCCTTCTGGGCTGACAGTGTAGTGAAGTGAATAAGAGCACTGGATTTTGAGTCTGAGAGAATTGGGTTCCCAGCCTAGCTGTAATACTTACTAGCTGTTGGACCATGGGCGATTGCATCACTCCTGAGCCTCAGTTTTCTCATCTGGAAAATGGAGACAATAATTTCTGTCTCATGGTGTCGTTGGGGTGACTGGATGAGCTCTTGCCTCTAAAACACTCACAGTGCCAGGCAGGTCACATAGTTCTCTCTCAATCAGCTGTCATAGTTGATGATGATGATTACTATTTAAATGCTGAGCCAAGTTCTGGCATTTTGTAATCACTTGTTAAAGGGAACTACCATTATGATTGTTCCCCTTATGCTGTTCCACCTGCTGCCAGGAGACACGTGTGCCAAGACCCTCCTCTACTGAATGGCCAAGAAAGAATAATGACAGGCTCTCTTCCTGTGGGGCAGGGCCCATCCAGAACCTGTGCTCTTGAACATTATAGCAAGCACATGCCCAGGTTGCAGTAGAAGGACCTAAAACCCAGCGCTCAGCCTGTCAGCTCAGCCCCCTGCTTCATGCTAGAATAACCTCTTCCATAAGGTACAGAATAAGAACCTCACTGTGTCCAGCAGAGCCCTTTCACACTTATGAGTCATTCACTTAACAAACACCGCAAGTGACTGCCCCGAACAGCCTGTTCTCACCCCATTATGAATAATAATAATAGCTATCATTTATCCACGACTCAGAGTGTAGCATTTCAGAGCATGAGTCCTAGATGTACTGTACTGTAGCTAGATGATGTTGTACATATCACTTAGCCTCTTTGAGCATCTATGTGCCAGGTAGTGTGTCAGGTGCCAGGAAGACAAGAGCCTAGAAGACCCGATTACTGCCCTCTCACAGCTTCCTGTCTAATTGGAGAGCTAGATGTTAATCAGGTAATCACAAAAACAAATGTAAAAGTACACCTTGAGGAGCACTAAGGAGAAGTATCCATTGCCACGAGTGTATATAACAGGCAGGTAAGGGAAGATGTCCTGGAGGAAGTGATTGTGGAGATAAACTGGCTTGAGGAAGACAGACAGTTTCAAGAACAAGGAGCAAGGCCCTGGGGCAGCAGAACTGAAGGAAAGTCAGTGTGGCTGCAGCCTAGAGAGAAACAGAAAACTGTGAGCTGAGGCTGCAGCAGGATCAGCACATTGTAGGCTATGGATTGGTCTCTATAGCTCTCTGCTGAGTGACTGTAACATCCCTTCAACAATCATGGGCAAGCTGACCTGCCCAAGCTCCCAGGCAGGGCCCAGGTGTCCTCTGGGCACCCCCCTTTTCCAGCATAACCCAATACTCTTGGGAGAGAGGACACAGGAAGTGAAACATTCATAGGAAAGCAGAGTCACTACTGGGTCCTTAAATTGAGATGATGCACTTGATATGGAATCCTTTCCTGTAAAAAGGGGAAGGAAGAGGCCAGGAGCCCCAGGAAGGGGGCAGATTGAAGGTAGAATCACTCCAGTTTTCCCCTCACCCATGCCCCTCCCACGCATCCACCTCATTTTCCTCGCCCAGCAGTCCTTTGCCCTCATTCTCTAGATCTCAATGTCTCTTCCCAAGTTTAACTTAAACCGGCTTGCAGCCAGATATTTGGCACCTGGGTGCAATCTGTTCTGAGCCCTGAGTAGGATGACTAGATTTAGCAAATCAACAGGACACCCAGTTAAATTTGAATTCAGATAAACAGCAAGCATTTTTTCAATTTTGAGTCTAAACATTACAACACTAGCCCTGAGCAGCAGGGGTTGGGGCATCGGAAACTGGCTCCAGGCAACTGATACTAACACTGATGTCTATAACAGCTGCCAACTTTGGCGCAGGTTGCCTCCAGTTTAGCCCTCATTAAGGAGGTAATAGAGTGAGTGAACAAAAGAATGAACTCTAGGGACTTCCCTGGTGGTGCACTGGTTAAGAATCCACCTGCCAGTGCAGGGGACACAGGTTCGATCCCTGACCTGGGAAGATCTCACATGCCATGGAGCAACCATGGGCCGTGGAGCAACTAAGCCCATGCGCCACAACTACTGAACCTGTGCTCTAGAGCCCGTGCACCACAACTACTGAAGCCCGTGCACTGCAACTACTGAGCCCTGCAAGTACTGAAGCCTGCACACCTAGAGTCCGTGCTCCACAAGAGACGCCACCGCAATGAGAAGCTGGCGCATCGCAATGAAGAGTAGCTTCCACTCGCCATAACTAGAGAAAGCCCGTGCGCAAAGCCCGTCCGCAAAGCCCGTGCGCAGCAATGAAGACCCAACGCAGCCAAAAATAAAAAATAAAAGGAATGAACACTGGGCCTAGACTACCAGGCTTGTCTTTCAGCTCTGCCATTTTCCAGCTGTGTGACCTTGGAGGGACCCAGAAAATGAAACGCTTAACTTCTCTGTCCTTGGTTTCCTCATCTATACACTGGAGATAATAACAGCACCTAACTCATAAGGTTGTTGTGAGGATTAAATGAGTTTACAGGTAAAGTGCTTAGAATAGTGCCTGGTCCATAGTAAGTGCTATGTTAATGTTAGCTCTAATAATTTATCTAATCACACCAGACCGAATGTAAACTCCATGAGAACAGGGACTTTCTTTTGTTCATTGCTATATCCACAGGAATGAGGAGCAGGGCTGGTTTATAATGCATGCTCGAGAAGAGGGCCTGGCTTGTAATATATAGCCATAAATATTTATTGAATTAAATCTAGTCCTCAGGATCTACCTGAAAGATTGGAATTATATTAATGATTCCCCTTTCACAAATAAGGAAACAGGTTTAGAGGCATGAAATGAGTTTTCCAATGTTAAGGAGGTGGCAGAGCTAGGATTCAAATCCAGATTTGTTCGGTTCCAAAGTCTTTTCCACTCAAAACTCAATTCACTTTAACAGCTGAGGTACTACCCTTGGAAAGTGATGGAATAACAGGAGCATCTGGATTTAGGAGAAATCCTCATGGACTTTGATTTTTTAAAGTCCTAATCTGTTCCCCATCTGCTGTGTACCCTTGGGTAAGTCACCTCATCTTTTTGAGGCTGTTTTATGATGTGTAAACTAGGTGGTGGTGAGGATCCAAGGAGATCATATATTGGTGAAGCCTGACTGGAAGAAGGCTTCTGATAAACAATCCTGCTTTAGAACGGCTTTGCAAATGGACATTCTTCCCCACCCATGAAACACGCAAGCCCATCTCTCCACTCCCCCACGTGTGAATAAATCTCATCACACCTGAACCCCTAACACCTCTTTAGACGGAGGCTGAATCTCTCCGGGGGAAATCTCTCTCCTTGGCCTCCCTGCACCCCAAGCACAGCCCAAGTGTCGGTCAATCCTGGAACGTGGTCCCTGGTCTCCTCAGAGGGGGCACAAGCCCAAATGAGCCCAGAGCTGGGCCTGCAGTTGGGAGAAATTCGGGGAGACGGCTTGAAAAGAGCAAAACATGCGTATTAAGACATCACTTTGGAGGCACTGTGGGTCCTGATGGTGGTGAAAGACTTGTACCCTACCTGGAGCCAGGGCGCAGGAGATTCCACTGTCGCCTTCCGGGGCGGGGTTAGGGGGTCCTAGAGCCTTGTAATGGGGGGAGTAGGGCCCAGGCTCCTTTCTAGCCTTTGCCGGGGTCAGGCCCAGGACATTCAGAGTGTGTGTGGGGGGCAGGGGGAAACAGCCCCCGCTGGGGGGGTAGAAAGAACATCTGGGGAGCTATTCCAAACGAGGTGAGTGGGGGAGATGGGTAGCCCTGGCATGGTCCCCTCCGGGGACCAGGTTTGGGAGGGAGGAGCCAAGAGGGCCTCTTCTGGGCTGAGCAGAGCGCGGGCCCAGGGCTCGCGGTGAAGGCGGGGCCCGCACTCTCTTCGCGGCGGGGGCTGGGGGTCTGTGCTGGGAATGCCGCGCCGCGGGGGCCGGGGCGGGGCTTCATTGGCCCCGCCCTTCGCGCAGGTAGCCAATGGGCGCGGCGGCGCCGGGTGACGGAGGGAGCCAAAGTGCGAGTGCCGCGGCGGCGGCGGCGGCGCGGACGGCCCAGCGAGAGCGAGAGGGTCTCGGCGGGCGCGAGGGGATTAGGGGGCGCGGGGACGAGGGGACGCGGGAGCGCGGATCCTGGGACCTCAGGACCTGGGAGGCGAGGCGGCCCGGACCGCCGGTGGAGCGCGGGCCGCCCAGCGGCGGCGCGATGCCGCTCGCCCAGCTCAAGGAGCCCTGGCCGCTCATGGAGCTGGTGCCGCTGGACCCGGAGGTGAGTGAGCTGGGCGGGGGACGGGCGCTGGCGGTCGGCGAGCCCGAGTCCCCACAGGGGCGGGGCGGCCCGCGGCGCCTCTGTAGCCTGGCGGGCGCCCGCGCGGACGCGAGTGCCCTCCGATCTCTTGCCCCCTCTCCGGCTCCACCCCCTTCTGCCCCGGGTGTGTGTGCGCGAGGGACAGTTCCGCCACAGCGCCGAGAAACCCCTTAGCCCGGAGAGGGTATGCCGTGGTGCGCTGAGATCTGACCCCCGCCTCACCCCACACACCTAGGACCTGTACCGGGAGCTGTCGGAGTTTCCTTCGTTAGGGCAGACGGCCAGGGCTGGGGTGTCAGATGTCTCGGATTCTACAAGAGACAAGGATCATGGGACCCCCCCTCACTTCTCCTTGATGTCTCCCAGCGCCCTACCCCAAGAGCTCCCGCTACTCGGCTGCTGACCCTAGAAGGATTGTCCCTCTTGACCCTAGCAGTTGTGGAATTTGGGGTGACACCGTCCGTCTGGGGCTGAAACTCTTGGTTTTCTTTGCCCCAGCCTAGGGTCAGAGGACACCTGTGTCACCTGCTCCAGGCTGGGGGGAAGAGAATGGGGGAAAGCCCTTAGACATTGTGAAAATTATTCCTGGAGATGAGGAGAACGTTGGTTCCTGCCCCCTCCCATAGGAAGGACTGGGCCCCTGGGGAGTTTGGCCTCTGCCTGCCTAGCCTCTCCCAGAAGCACCTCCTGCCCTCTGAGGTTTCTATGGTGCTAGGCCCTAAGCTTGCAGAAGGCCAGCTCTTCCTGTGCCCTTTGACCCCCAGGGTCAAGGTCAAGCCCATCTGCCAGCAGATGGAGAAAAAAAACTTTTCCCTTAGCCTCATTCTGGGAAGGAGGTAGGTGATACTGCCTTTCCAGAGGGGATGTGGGGATATGCAGGGAGGGTATGGAAACCTCAGTGAGCCTGGGAGCCAAGGTGATTTTCTTCTGGCTTGGGCTCAGAGCCCCTGCTTAGATCCCCTCCTCTGCCCTCTCTTAACTGGGGCAACCACCAAGTGCCCTGCCTCTCAGGGTCACAGGTTGAGATCAGAGTGAGGATCCCTGGTCCCCAGAACCCAGGGTGTGCTGCCCCTTTAAAGGGATGGTCATGGCTGACACTGGCTATTGGAGGGTGGGCGCATGGCAGGATTAGGTAGCCAACCTGAAGGCGCAATTTGGAGTAAATTGCTTTGGGATCCCTGCCATGGGGTTTTTACAGGCCCTGCTCAGTTCAGAAGTTCTCTCGCTGACTCACCCTCTGAGGTGAGGAACACTGCCCTCTGCAGCCCCTATCCACCACAGCCCACCCCCCAAGGACTGGGGCACAGGGGGTTGGGGAGGTGCTCAGAGGTGGATTCCTTTGCCTTGGCATACCGTTGAGACCTAGGCCTCCCTAGAGGAAGGTGGACTGGGAGGGGCCAGGGAGAGACTTAATCTGAGGACTTACCATGGGTTATACTAGTAGGGAAGAAAGACACCCAGGAGCTCAATTCCCGGTCCAGGGCACTACTTCCTGTTTCTCTTTGGGGAATCCTGGGGCAGGGGCCAGGTTTAAACAGGAAACTCAACTCAGTTTTAGTACTGCTGCAGCTGAACTCTGAGAGGAAGAGACTGGCTTATTTCCTAGGATTAAGGGGGCTGTGATTTCTCTAGGAGCTTCACCTTGGAAACACTGTGTGACCCCCAATCAGTCTTTAGCCTCTCTGGGCCTCTGTTTCTCCAATGGCCAGGGCTGGGTTCTGGCCTCTGCTTTCTGGGCCTGAGAGGGTACAGAGTCCCGAGTACCACTGCCCATTTTCCTCCTCCCCACTCCATGGAGGTGCCAGGCGACTGGGTGTTATTGTTTGGGTAACAGGAGCCATGGGGCAGCCAGGGCGCGGGTTGGGCTGTTTTCACTGGAGAACAGGGCCTCGCTGTTCTTAGCCCAGGTGACATGTAAGTGATACAGCAGCCTGACCTGCAGGTATAGGCGCTGCTGCTGGCTCCTGGCCAGGAAGGAGGCAGGCAGAGGGGCTGGTGGGGGCATTTGGCAGAGGCCTGGGATCTGGACTGCCCTGCCCTCCCATGACGCTGCCGAAAATGGGCTGCTGGGAGGCGGGGCCTTGTCTGGGGTGTGGCCCAGGTGGAGTAAACCCATTGGAAGTGTGGTTGACGATTCTGCCTGGGCCTTCCCTGGCCTTGCTGAAAGCAGTAACCTTGACCCCAGGCCCAGCCTCGCTGTGTACAGAGCTTCATTATGTGCCACCCACCCCACTTCACCACTGTTACCTTATTAAAATAAAACAACTCTCAAAACAACTTCTCAAGGTAGGGATTATTACCCCCATTTTCATATGGAACAGCTGAACTCAGAGAGGAGAACTGGCCTGTGAATTAATGTCAGAGTCAGAATTGGAACCCAGATCTCTTGTTGTCTCCAGCCTAGTTGGGGGAGGCTTAAGGACAGGGAAGAGCTGGGATCAAACTGGCCCAGGTGGAAGGTACTCCAAGAGAGGCTCCGGATGTTGGCAGACTCTCCTGTCCAGCCTTTGCTGAGGGCTGGTGGTACCAGCCGGCCCTGGCACCTGGCCCCCAGCTTCCAGCAGCGCGCAGGACTGCCAGTGCTGGGCTCTGAACCCAACTCCTGGGGCTGCTTCCTGCCTGTGGGGCACGTGCTGTCTTTGTCCATCTGCTGCCCGGCCTCTCCAGACGCTGCCCTGGCCCCTCTTCCCGAGACAGAGCTGGTTGGGTGGGAAGGAAGGATGCTTGGTGAAACCCATCTCTGACCTCTGGGGAGGGGGGACAGTGGTCTGGAGGCCCTCTGCAGCTGTCCCCATGAGTAGTGCTCTCTGAGGAAGAGGGAGGAGAGTGGGTCTCCATCCTCCAAGAGGCCAAAAGCCCTTTCCTATACCAGACTTTTTAGACAAGGTCTTCCATTCAGTATTCTGCAAGGTCAGTATCATTGTCCTCGTTCGTTCATTCATTCGTTCATTCAGCAAATATTTATTGAGCACTTATCACGTGACAAGTACTAACCCAAGCAGCAGGGTACAGCTGTGAACAAGATGGACCTGCCCTCGTAGTACAGATGAGGAAACCGAGGCTCAGAGAAGTAATGTGACAGACACAAGGTCAGAATGAGAGGCTGGCAGACCTAGCATTAGCGGCTGTGTCTTTGTGGCTGCAAACCTGTGTTCTTTCCACCATCTGTGCAGCAGTCAGACCAGAGGGGCAAATGAGCCCTGTCTTCCCAGGACCCTGGCTCTAAGCGGGGAAGCTCACCTGTGGTCCTCTTTGCACTTACAGTTCTTTCTCCAGGGCTGCCCACTCCCCTCTAGAGACCTTGTGCAACAGCTCTTACAGGCATGGGGCTCCATGAGGATGGCATCCAAGCTAGAGACCCCTGGACTGGAGGCAACCAAATAGGGCCTGTGGAGCCCCCTGAATCCTCCAAGATACTGCTCTGTAAGCACACACCTCTGGGTACACCCACCACCTCCTCCCCTCCCTCATCAGGGATTCAGGCTTGCAGCCACATGACTCTGGGTCATGGCCCGATGTCTTAGGGACCACAGGTAAGTCCCTCAACCCTCTGAACCTTGTCTGAAAAATGGGAGTAATAGAACTTTCTCTGGGGAATTCCCTGGCGGTCCAGTGGTTAGGACTCTGCACTTCCACTGCCGGGGGCATGGGTTTGATCCCTGGTCGGGGAACTAAGATACCGCATGCCGCATGGCATGGCAAACAAATAAACAGAACTTGCTCTGGCCTCCTTGCTCTCTTTGCTGGGTTGAGCTTTCATTTGACAGGCTACATGCTGGACCCTGATCTGGGTGCCAAGGAGATGATGCTGGACAAGTCATGGCTCCTCCCTGAGTTAATCTGCAGTTTGCTCGGTGCTTTGAGGCCCAGGGGAGGGAGGAAAGGGCTTGAGACTGTGTGGACAGAGGAGATGACATTAGAGCTGAGTCCTGAAAGAAGACCAGGGGTTTGCCAAAGTGACCAGGCAGGAAAGGTTTTCTTGGTAGGAGGAGCCACCGTGCAGATGCATGGGGATGTGAAACAAGCTGGTCTGTTCAGGGTCTCAGGTTGTTCAGTTTAGCTCCGTAATAGGGCCTGATAGTAATAATGGGGACTGTTTGTGGACCAGTTACGTGCTAGGCATATGTACTTTACAGACACTATTTTGCTTGCTTCTTACAGCCACCCAATGAGGTACATCACTTTTATCCCCATTTCACAGATGAGGAAACTGAGACCTTGAGAAATGAAGTAACCTCAGGGTCATGCAGGTGGTAGAAGCCAGAATTTGAACCCACATGGTCAGGTTCCAGAACCCACATTAATCACCTGTGTTGGGCAGTTGGTGATGACGGCTTTGAACGCCATGCCAAGGAGCTGGGACTTTATCCTGCAGGCAGTGGGAAGCCATGGAAGGGTTTGGGGCCTGGTACGTAGGAGGTTCTCAATAAGGAGTGAGTGAGTGACCAAGGGAGTCGATCACTCAAGTGTAACGATTACAGTTGAGTTTTAGGAAGGGTGAGGATTTGGAATGGGGGAGGCTGGTGTATAGGCCGTTGTTACCATCTGGGGGAATTATGTCAAGAGTCTAGAATGCTGGGTGAAGTGGAACTCCATCTACAAATGCACCGTGCCTCCCCCTCCCCCCAGCCCTGGTCGACCTGGTCCTTCTCCCCAGGCTTCTGAGAGATGACAGGTATGTGTATGCGTGCGTGGTGGGGCCTGTAGAACATTGGCCCCTGGGGAGGATTAGGGGCATTAAAGGGGCTCAGGGGGCAGGATGTCCGGGGAGCGACAAGGGGAGGGCTGCTCCAGGGGCAGGGAGATTATGTAATGGGCAGAGCACAACTATGCCTGCTGCGGCCGGGCAAAGCCGCAGCTGCCCTGTGGACCCGGCCCCTGGCTCCAAAGTCCTGGGTCTTCCTGGCCTCTGCACACTCTCGCTGTGCGGGAGGGGTGGGGACAGCTTCTTTCAGCTTCCCAAGGCCCAGATGGGGTAGGTTACTCACCTAATATCACACAGGAAAGGGACGGTGTACCCCAGGGTGAGTAGCACCCACCTGAGGGTGAGGTCTGGGGGCTGGAGGACTGCCCAGGGGCGGGCTCCAGTGCCTGCCTCTCTGCAGGTAGTTCCCCTAGCTGGGCAGTGGGCTGCTTTTCCTCAGTCCTCTTTTGAGCACCTCCTGGTGTCAGAGACCGGATTTTGAATCCCCACTTACCAGCGGTGTAACCTTATGCGCCATCACTAGGCCCCTCTGCGCCTCAGTTTCTTCCTTTGCCAAGTGGGACCAGGGCCTGCCTCCCAGGTCAGGAGGGTTTAATGGTGCCACAGGTGTGAGGCACTGAGCCCAGTGCCGGGCATGTGGCAGGGGCTCGGAAGAGAAAAGCTGTTAGCACCAAGCCCTAATCTCTGCCCTCCCAGGGCTCCCCGTTTTTTAGGAGGGGCAGGCCCGTGTGTAAATAGTCCCTGCGTTGTGATAAGTGGTAAAATGAAGGATCGCAGGACCGTAGTGGAGCAGCAGTGATTCTGCAAGGATAGGGAGGGGTCCCAGAGCTGGCAGGGCCAGGGTAGCCACCATCACTGGGCTGGACACTCTTCCAGACTTTGTTGCCTTCAGCCCTTGCATCAACCCTGGGAGGTGATATAAATACCCTCCTGCTACAGATCAGGAAACTGAGGCCTCTTGAGTTGGTTAGCTGGCATGCACAGTTTGTCTGTGGCAAAGCTGGGAGTCCTTTCCTTCTCACTGGGAGAAGGTGACATTTGAGCTGAGCCTTCAAAGATGAGGTATTTGCCAGGCAGAGAGCCCGAGGGAGAGATGCCGGGAAATGGTCCGCCTGAGTTGTGAGGGGCTGTTGCAGGAGCCTTGATGCCTGTGGAGGTAGAGAGGACACAGCCAGAACTCCCACCCTCACCTCCTTGGCCCCCTAGCTACTGGGAGCAGCCGAGGGTGGGGGTGCCCCATGGGGTCTCTCTTTGCTTTGTGCCACTCTGGTAAGTTTTGACAGTGTTTCCTCATCTCCCTTCTCTTTTCCAGAATGGACAAGCCTCAGGGGAAGAAGCTGGACTTCAGCCGTCCAAGGTAAGGACCAGGGCTAGCACCAGAGCTAGGGACTGTCAGGGGTTGGGGGACCGTTTGCATGGAGTGGAAGAGGAGGGAGGCCTGCCCTCGTCCCCCCCGGGCGTGAGGCCCTTTGGCCCAGCTCAGCCTTCCTTCTCTGGTCCCACCTAATCCTCGAGGCAGCCCTGTGTGTCAGGATTACTTGCTCCAACCTTCCTATTTCTCAGGTGAGGGGACTGTGGCCCAGACAGGGTCAGAATCCAGGCTAGAACTCTGGTTACCCATCACCCAGACCAGGACACTTCCTCAGTTTATTTACTCGTGGCAGCTTGGCCGACTGTATTGAGAAGGTGAAGGGGTGCTGAGAGAGGCTCAGGTCTGCTGGGCCTGACGTGGGCCTGGAATCATCTGGGCACCTGGCGCTGGAGGGAACCTGGTGGCCTCAAATCTAACCAGGGCCCAGTGCCTGGCATGTGGCGCACAGGCCATTTCTCAGGGACCCCACCCCTCAGCCCCAGGCTGGCTCCCTCTCCTCTGCTCTATCTGCTTCCCCTGGGTTCCTCCCTTCAGCCCCTCAGCTCCTGTTGCTGGTTTTGTGTGTTGACAGAAGTGCCAGGGCTGGGTGACAGTTGTGTGACCTTGGGTGGGTCGTTTGTTTCCTCTGGGCCTGGGCTTTCTCATCTCCACGTTGAGCTCCTCCAATTCTCGAGGAGCTGTGAGGTCACAGAGCTGCTGGCTGTGGAGGGGCTTTGGAAGCCACCAGGCAGGACAAAGTATGGGTTCTGGCAGCAGAGCCAACCTGAGTTCGAGTCCTGGCTCCACCATCACCATTTGACCAGAAACTTCTCAAAAGTTTCCTCAGCTGTACCTTGGGAATAATAGTAACCTACTTCTCAGGAGTGACGTGAAGGACAAGTGAGGTAGCAACCGCCTGCCACACAGTGCCTTCAGCAGCAGCAGCGTGGACGCCCTGCTGTATCGCTCAGCGCCACTGCCTGTTAGTGGCCACACCCTCCTGGCTTGGGTCTGCCTGGGCACCAGACCACGAGCTCGACCTTTGAGATAGACCCAGAGCTGGTCCTGATGTTTGCCTTGACTCAGCCTCCTAGGATAAGGGAGCTGAGCTACCCGGGGTGGGGCAGGCTGACAGAAGTAGGCTCCCACCCCCTCCTTTTTTTGGTACTGTGGCAACCTTGGACCACCAAAAGCAATCCACGTGGTGTGGACTGGGCCCCTTGGCTTATCTCAGCCCCATGTCTGGAGAATCTCTTCCCACAAAGGAGCTGCCACTGGTTGCCTAGGAACAGAATGAAGGGCTGTAGGTCTCCAGTGCAGACCCAGAATGTTCAGATCTTGGGGCTGTGGTTCTGGGAGTTGCAGAAGTGCTTGCAGCTTTGAGGGAGCTGGTGGTGAGTGCAGCTTCTCACCTCAGTGCTGGAGAGGCTGGTTGGGAAAGGGCAGGAACTTACCCAGGCGGGCGCCCTATATTTGATCCCAAGCCTGGGACTCCTTCTTGCTCTAGAAGCAAGAGCAGATCCTGGGCTGGGAAGGGAGATGTGGCTGGACACGATGGGTCAGGGAGAACCTCCAATGCCACGTTAAGGGAGAGAAAGCGCCATATCAGGAGCTTTGCATTTGGTTCTCATAACACCCCTGGAGGTTAACTCTCCCCATTTTACAGATGAGAAAATTGAGGCCCAAGGTCAAATAGCTGGTGGGCGATAGGGTCAGGTCTTGCTTGACCAGAGAGCCCACCCTCCTCCCAGCCCAGGAAACACACTGAGTGCTGAAGAGGAGGAGCATTGGGTCCCCGTGACCCCAAGTTCCATCATTCCTCGGCACCTGCTCATTCACCTTCTCCATTGCTCCAGAACCTCCTAGCATCCCCAGTGCCCACTTCTGGGCTCAGCACACCAGGGAGCGCTCAGCCTGTGGTCAGGACCTCATCCCTTTGTTTAGTGGAACAAACTGGCAGCAAGCTGGTTTATGTTTTGCAACATCAGACTTTCAGTGCACCCTGCTGTAGCACTGGGGACCCCAAAATGAATTCAACACCCACCCTCAGGGAGTTCCCAGTGTTGGGGGAACGGTAGTAACAGGAAAGCTGTGTGGAGGGCGCTGTGATGGGGAAGAACAGGCTGTGGGCACCTAAGACCTCCATTCTGCGCCAGGCCTCATAGTGGGCAGTGAAATATACCACCTTCCTACATGTCTCTTGGGGGCATGATGAGATGAGCGCATCCCGGGGGACCCAGCCAGTGGCATCTGAACTCAGGGCTGAGCGTGGACCAGAAGGACAGTCACTGCTGTGTGTGGCAGAAGAGGAAGAGTTGGGATGGACCGTGGGGCACCAGGTCACCTTCCCTGCAGAGCTGGCATTTGGCTGGGCCTCGAAAGGCAGGATTTGGGCAGCTGGAGAGAAAAGTGGGCCTTCCAGGTGGAGGAGAGGCCTGACTTGGAGGGGGACTTGGGAGGCAGGGGCTCTGAGTTCAGAATCCTGCCCCTCTTTCTTGTTTGCTGTGTAACCTTGGGCAAGTGATTGCCCCTCTGAGGCTCAGATGTCTTTTCTGTAAAAGAATAGGGTCCACCCCACAGGGCCACCCAGAGGAGGGAATGTGATGTGTATAAAGTGAAGAATCCAACAGGGTTTGAGGCATACTATTGGTGTTTAATGCTTGTTTATTTTATCCATTTCAGGCAGAAGGGGAGATTGGGGTTTTAGCAGCTATAGTGAGGACTGCAGTCTAGGGTGAGAGCTCCTGGAGTGCACCTGGTGCCCTCAGGCATGCTGGGGCTCCATTCACCCTCCCTCCCTTCCTGGGGGTGGACTGGGTGCCCCAGGCCCCCTCCCCCGGCTATCTCCGGAGCTGGACCCCTTTGAAGCTCCTGCAGGTCTATTTTGAGAGCTGAGCGTCTCCCCCCTCCCCTCCTCTCTTCCTGTTTATGAAACCCTGATCCCTCCCGGATCCCTCATGCTCCCCCTGGCTGGAGCTCAGGCAGGATGTGACTGTGGACTTCGGGGAGCCTTGGGAGCTTCAGGTGTTGAGGGGAACTTCCCTGGGACTAGCCAGGGCAGGCTAGCCCACCTTCCCAGCACCTGAGACCTGCTGGGCTCTGTCCCTTCAGCCTGCCCAGAGGAGACCCTGCGGCAGTAAGAGTGCCCATGTAATCCAGGGAGTTCTGTTTACCACATCCCTTTGTTTCTGTGGCCCATTTTGCTTCTAGAAACAACCTTTTGGGGGTGGAACAATCTAGTTTTGACCTCTATTTTATAGAAAAAGAAACTGAGGCTCAGACAGGGAAAGAGATTTGCCTGGGAACACTCAGCTAGTGAGTAGATGGTTCTTAACTTCCCATGCTGTACTCCTGGCCTCAAGCCTCTTTTCCACGCTGGTTTCTTCCTACATGGAGTGTCTATATTTTTCCTCCTTTCTGCCTGGCCAACTTCTGTTCATCTTCAGGGTCCAGCTGGACTGCCCTGTCTTCCTGGACCTCACCCCAGGCAGATAGTTAGAGCCTCTGGGCACCTACAGCACCTTGACTGCACTGTGTCCCAGGATAGTTGTGTTTTGTTAGTGTGTATTTATTTTGGGGACAGGTCTGCCTTAACATGTGCGCCTCCTAGTGTCTGGTTCCTGGCCTGAGGACAGAGCAGCGGGCCAGTAGCTGTGAGTGATTTCCAGAGGGGAGGCAGGCTGGCAGGGCTTTCAAGGAAGGTGATAATGAAATGCTTAGAGTGTAGGCTTTGGAAGTAAACAGGTTGATTTTGCCCTGAGCTCTCCCCCTTTCTGGCCATGTGGCCTTGGGCAAGTCACTTTCTATCTGAGTCTAGTTTTCTCCTTTCTGAAATGGGATCAGTACTTCCTTGGAGCTAGGACACAGGGCCTGGCAGAATCCACACCAACAAAAGTTGAGGGAAAGAATGACTTCATGCAATAAATGTTCAATTAATAGGCACAATTCTCATTGTCATTCCATGCCAGTCCTGGCCTCGGGCCCAAAGCCACCTCCCCTATCAAGGATGCCTGGGAAATGTAGATCCCTCCTCACCTGCCCAGAGGCATGCTGGGAGAGGCGTCTGGGGACATCTGTCCCACCAGAGGGGGCAGTCCTGGGAGGCCCTGCAGATGATGCCAGCTGGGGGAGGGGCTGTTGGCGTCCATTAGGGCCAGAGATTAGCAGGTGGGCTTGGGTTGCAGCTGCTGGAGGGAGGCCCAGTGTGGGGACCCTATGGGCCAGGGATCAGGTGGGGGGGATCTGGGCTTCTCTCCAGCTGCCTTGTGGGAGGAAGTAAATAAGAGGAAGTATCTCTAGGGGGAATGGGGCAGGGACCAGGGGGTGGGGTCTGGTGCTGTCCTCCCTACTCCTGCCACCAGCGACCTCACAGGCCCTGCACATTCCCTTCAGTGAAGGCAGTTCCGAGACCGTTTCCTTCCTGTTGCCCCTTCCCGTAGCCTGCTAGCCATGGCGAGTCTTCCTTTGCTTCCGAGGGATGCAAGGGTTGGGGGGCCCCAGCCGGCACTGGACCAGAGAGCTTTGGGGCTCTCAGGACTGCCCCAGCCTCCAGACCCCAGACGCTCCAGAAGAAGCTGGAGTACAATGAGAGGCCTCGGTCTAAGGAAGCGTCTTTCACAACACCCAGCAGGCCGTCATCAGGCAGTTATCGGAGGCCCTGTGGAGACTGGAAGGGGAAGTTCGGTGTACGTGGGAGCGTTTCCACATAGGGGATGTCTGTGGACATGGTTTCCGATCATCGGACTGTGTGCATTTGCGTGTGTCACTTTCTGTGGGTGTACTGGTGTCAGGGATGTGGTGAGGCCATGTGGCAAAGGGCTGGGCCTGGTCAACCCCTGCCCCATGGCTACCTGCTCCTCCTCTCAGGCCTCTGTGAGGTCCATGCTAGGGCCTTCTGCCCCCTTGCCCGTGCCAGGGCCCTGGGCTGGCAGGCTTCTTAGGGCAGGGTGGTGTCCGCTCTGTAGGCTGCCATTTTGGGCGGGCCCAGCCATGGGAAGGTCATTACGGGGGAAGGATTTCCCATGCTCTGGACCGGGACAGTCAGAGATGGTGGCCTTGGTGACCTCTGCCCCCCATTCTCTCCAGGGGATGTTTGCAGGTGTGGGGTACCCACTGTGTCACTGCCTCATCTCCTTGTAACTTCTGTCTGTGTTCTAGTCTCCTTTCCTTAGGATCAGAGGAGATGAGGGGTGTCTCTCTGGGCCCACCCTGGAGCCCTGGGTTTGGGGTCTGCATTGTCCCCTCCTTAGCAGGGGAGCCTAAGCCGTCTTCTGTCCCTCCTCCCTGCAGAGGGGGAAGTGAGAAGGAGGGGGTCAGGGACCCTGCCTGCTCGGCCAGGAAAGCTGAAAAAGCAGAAGTAAGGGGAGTAACTGGGCCCTCTGACCGCCAGCTTGGGCCCCACCATGCAGACCCCGGCAGATTTCCCCAGAGTTGAGAGAGACTCACTCCCCTGTCCCAGAAAGGTGAGCAGAGGGTTGGCCTGCCTCCAGCGGGGTCTGTCATGACTCTGGGCAAGGAATGGGTTTGGGGGTGGCTGTGTCCCCTGGGGTTTCCGGGTGACTGCCTGTGTCCCCAGGGAGTGTTCTCAGTCAGAGGCAGACAGACAGGTGGAGATTCAGACCTCAGGATGGGGTGGGTAGGGGTTGCTGTGTGGTCTTGGCCCTCCCCAGCCCCTCTCTGAGCTGGGCTTTCTGCCTGTCCCACCCACTGGGTTACACTCAGGGGCCTGATTAGCCTGCAGCTTTTGTGGCTGTTCAGGAGCCCCTGAAGATGGGGCTGTGTCTCTGAGGGTCAGCATCTAGAATGGGAAGTCCCCAGACTGTCCTGGTGCTAAGGGAGGGGGCAGGATTGGAAAGGCAGGACGTGGCTCTGGCTGACTTACCTGCCCACGCTTTCCTGGTACTTGAGGTCTGCTGACCCCAGGCCAGGCAGTAACCAGGGGAAGAACTTGGGTTTGAGCTGGCTCTGCCACCTGTGCACATTGAGCCTGGGTGAGTCACTGTCCTGTGGGCCTCAGTTTCTTGTTCCTGAAGTGGGGGATGACAGCTTTGGGATATTTGGATCAAAGCCATCAGTGTGCACTCAGGAGGCATCCATCTCGGTCTCCAGCGTCTTGATCCTGGGCCCTTCAGGCCATAGCATGGGAAGGAAACTCCAGAGAAATGGAATTCCTCAGAGATGAGTCTGCCACAAATACCAGACTGCTCTCCCAAGTGCTGGGAGTTTGCAGGTGATGTCCCATCGCTTTCCTGCCCCCAGGCAGACCAGCAGGAACCTGGAGGTTTTCCCTTAAGTCCAGAGTCTGACTCTCGGGGTGTCTTTGTGTCTTTCCTGCCTGTATGTGTGCCCTGGGTATCTGTCAGTCTCTTTGGGCCTCACTGATGCTGACTGCTGCCCACCTGCCTCTGTTGTTGAGCTCCTGTCTCTGTCTCCACTTCATGAGTGTCTGTCTTCACCTGTTGGGTACATGTCACGTATTGGGTGCCTGTTGGGTCGTGTCCCCTTCTGTCTCTGCCTGTTGAGTACATGTCCCCATCTGTCTCCACCTGTTGGGTGCAGGCCCCCATCTGCCTCTGCCTGTTGGATCCCCATCTGTCTCTGCCTGTTGGGTACATGTCCCCATCTATCTTTGCCTGTTGGATATGTGTCCCCATCTGCCTCTGCATGTTAGGTATGAGTCTCTGTCCACTTCTGCCTATTAGGTATGAGTCCCTTCCTGCCTCCGCTTGTTGGGTACATGTCCCCATCTGTCTCTGCCTATTGGATGTGTGTTCTTCCTACGTCTGCCTGTTGGGCACATGCCCCTATCCATCCCTGCCTGTTGGGCATGTGGACTCTCCTACCCATCTGTTGGATGCCCACCTTCATCTGTCTTCACCTGTAGGATGCCTGCCTCTGCCTGTTGGGTGTCCCTCTTTATTTGCCTCTACATGTTAGTTGCCTGTCTCTCCCTGTTGGGTACCTATCTACTCCTCAGTAGCTGGGTTGGCATGGGGCTTTCCCTTTGAAGGCCCACAGGGAGGATGGGGAGGAGGGCCCGAGGGCAGCCCTCAGGCAGTGGGGAGGGGGAAGAGAGAGGAAGGGAGCGGTAAGGGAGCTGGGAAACCACAGGCCCTGAGTGATTGGCGGTCCTGGGCTCGGCCCAACCCCCGCCTTCACCCTGCACATCCGCCTTGGGCCTGGCCACCTCCGCAGCAGCCCCGGACGCTGCCTGCTCCTGCCATGGTGCCTCTGCCCAGCCCAGGCGGATGGAGCGGGATCCCAAGCTGCCCCGTCTGCGGCTCTGGGCCCTGCTCCCCTGGCTGCCCAGGAAGCAGCGGCCCAGGATCAGCCAGACTTCTCTGCCTGCCCCTGGCCCTGGCCCTGGCCCCAGGCGGGATTCGGTGAGTGTGCCCAGATGTCTGGGCCTGGCCTGACTGTGGCCCTTGGAGCAGGTGCCTTGGAAGCCAGTTTAGCCTCAGCTGGCTGTGGGCTCTCCTTGCCCACGCCTGTCCCTGCTGGGTGATTGGACCCTGCCCAGAGTTTCTTCCTGGGGAAGTGAGGAGGCACTTCAGGGCTCCAGGGCCATATGGACAGATTGGAGGGAGGGCAGAGGGGTCCTAGAACAACTGGGACGTGGCAAGGGCTTTCTAGTAGACTTGTATGAAGGAAGTTTCAGAGGGTGGAGCATAGAGTCTCTGGCCTTAGCTCCTACCCACCCCAGACTGGCACTTACCCGGTTGGTGGGGGAGTCTGAGGTGACTCATGGGTTCTTGTGTATCTCAGCCCTGTCCTTCTAGCCAGAGACAGCCCATGTTCCATCTTGACCAGGAACAAAAGCCCAGTTGTGCCTTCCCAGTATGAGAACAAACCCTACTTCCTATTGTGGCAAAACCAAAACCTTTGCAGCAGGGGGAGGGGAGCCGCACAGGGAGGACCTGGGGCAGGTTCGTGGGCCTCAGCCAGAGCCTGGGCTTGCCTCCACCTGGCCGTGCCTGGGCATCCCTCTGGGCCTGAACAGGCTGGAGCAGCAGGAGGTACAGGAGCTCACCTGACCTGGCACCTTGGTAATTTTCCCCTCCCCGGCTTTTGCTATTGATGAACTGGGAGGCCCTGTCAGGGTAGCTGGCTGGTTGGGCCTGTAGGACCCTGTCTGCTGAGATCCGGTGGGAGTAGACTTGGATGGGGGGACATGCCCTGTGCTGACCTGAATGGGGCCCACCGTGCTCACCCGCTCTGTTCCTCCATCAGGATGAAGACGTCCTCAAGGAGATCTCCATCACGCACCATGTCAAGGCTGGCTCCGAGAAGGCCGACCCATCCCACTTTGAGCTCCTCAAGGTTCTGGGCCAGGGGTCCTTTGGCAAAGTGAGTTCTGAGCCCACAGCTGGAAGGGCAGCGCTGGTCATATCAGAGGGCAGGTGGGAGGGTCGCCTTGGAACTTAAAAGATCAGAGGGCAAGGGTTGATGGGTCTAAGGGGAGGAGGAGAGAGGTCACCGTGGTACCCAGTGGGGACACAAGGTCAACTTGGTGCTTAGGGAAGTTGGAGGTCAGCCTGGGACCTGGAGCGTGTGGGAGCTGATGTGTTCGACCCCTGCCCAGCTCCTCCCCTGGTTTCCCCCCCGCTGCCTTCTCAGGTCTTCCTGGTGCGGAAGGTCACCCGGCCTGACAGTGGGCACCTGTATGCCATGAAGGTACTAAAGAAGGCGACACTGAAAGGTGAGTGGGGGGTACCTCCCCATGCAGAGCCCAGGCTGGGCACAGATGGAAGGAGACAGCCCAGCTCTCAAGGGCCTTGGGTCTGATGCAGGAGATAGCTCTGTCACCAGGAGTACCTGGTCTGAAGGTAGAGAAACAGGCCTATTCTCAGCCGCTCCTTATCCCCCACCTCAGCTGATAGCAGAGACAGGGTCCATTCAGAAGCACAGACTTCCGGGGATTAACCCCACCCCTTCCTGCTCCCCTTAAGCCAAGTGCTGACTGTGGCTGAAGGTGCCTGGAAGGAGGCAGGGGGTGAGTGCACTGTGTTTGCGGGGGGCCTTGTGCTGTCAGCAGAGCTGCTTTGCAATGTTAGGAGAGTCAGCGGGAGACGTCTCGGGGTGGAGAAGGGCGTGAGAGGAGAGGAGGGAACCCGGGAAAGGAGGGAGCTGGGTGGGTAGGAGAGGGTGGGTCAAGGCAAGGCCGCAGAGATGGATGGGCTCAGAGAAGGGAGCTGAGCCCAGGTCTAGAATCTCTGGACCTGCAGAGGGCGTGAGGGTGGTTGGAAGTGGGCTTTGGGCCCAGTAGTGTCTCTTTGACCAGCCTGGGAACCAGTGTGGCCACTGACCAAGTGAAGCGGGCCCCAGCTGGGCTGGGGGGCGGCAGATAATAGGAGGTATTGGCCTTGGGGTCATGGAGCCACAAAGGGCTGTCTGTGGGGTGATGCAGCTGTGGTGCCCCAAGGCCATCCTGGTAGGGATGGGAGTCCTTCCCCAGGAAGGGTGGTGGGAGGAGGAGAATGCTGCGAAGGGCTCCCAGGCTGGGGCAGGAGAGGCTGAGCAGACTATGCAGCGCGGTGCAGTTGGTGCTGTGACCAGGGAGCCCGGGAGAGCGTGGGTTGTAGCCTCAAAGGGTGTGGGCTCACATGGGAGTAGCCTTTTTTTTTTTTTAATTTATTTATTTTATTTATTTATTTTTCGCTGTGTTGGGTCTTTGTTGCTCGCGCGGGCTTTCTCTAGTTGCGGCGAGCGGGGGCTGCTCTTCACTGTGGTGCACGGGCTTCTCATTGCAGTGGCTTCGCTTGTTGCAGAGCACGGGCTCTAGGCGCGTGGGCTTCAGTAGTTGCGACGTGTGGACTCAGTAGTTGTGGCTTGAGGACTCTAGAGCACAGGCTCAGTAGTTGTGGCGCACGGGCTTAGTTGTTCCATGGCATGTGGGATCTTCCCGGACCAGGGCTTGAACCCGTGCCCCCTGCATTGGCAGGCCGATTCTTAACCACTGGAACGCCAGGGAAGTCCCGGGACTTTTACTCCTTAAAAAAAAAAGGGGGGGCTTCCCTGGTGGCGCAGTGGTTGAGAGTCCACCTGCCGATGCAGGGGACACGGGTTCGTGCCCCGGTCCGGGAGGATCCCACATGCCGCAGCGCGGCTGGGCCCGTGAGCCATGGCCGCTGAGCCTGCGCATCGGAGTCTGTGCTCCACAATGGGAGAGGCCACAACAGTGAGAGGCCCACAGACCGCAAAAAAAAAAAAAAAAAAAGTGTTTGTGGGATGTCTGCTGAGACCCATGAGTCTGAATTTCAGGCCCAGAGAATCTGCCCTAGACTGGAATTAGGGATTTTTATGCCAGATGGAGAGGGGGCTGATGAAGGCATCCCAGGGGGAGCCACGGGGGCAGAGGCTAAGGGCACACAAGGAACAGGATGCTTAGACTGGCTGGATTGAATGGCCTCCTTGGGGCATGGCAAGAGACAGGGCTAGAGAGATGGGCAGGGCCAAGGGCCAGCCCTGGGCACTGCCGAGAGATGTGAGGAACAAGTAGAAAAGAGAGTCCTTCTTAGCCAGGGCTGGGCGTAGCTGTGTTGGGTGGCCAGACCCTTGGTAACCGCCTTCTTCCTCTGACCAGTGCGTGACCGCGTTCGGACCAAGATGGAGAGAGACATCCTGGCTGATGTAAACCATCCGTTTGTGGTGAAGCTGCACTACGGTGAGACCGCAGACCCTACTTGAGCTCCTACCCTACCTGCCAGCCTTTGCCCTTGCTGGTGGGCTGTTGCCTTCCCTGTATGTTGCCCTGTCTGCCACCCAGCAGGCTAAGGAAGCTGGGATCAGAGGGGCAGGGCCCAGGGCCCAGCTGGTTCCACCATGGCCTTTTCCCGTCTCCCCAGCCTTCCAGACTGAGGGCAAGCTCTACCTTATTCTGGACTTCCTGCGTGGCGGAGACCTCTTCACACGGCTCTCTAAAGAGGTGAGCTGACACCCCACTGCCAGGGCACCAGGATGGAGCTGGCACGGCAGTGAGACCTCAACCTGAGACTCCCCAGACCTGCCCAGCAGTCCCTGACCCACCCTGGGACAGAGCCCATTCCCTGGCAAAGCCTCTGAGAGTTTCCCCCAAGATGGTCTGAGGAGAATCAGGCTCTGGATCTGATGCTGCCCTGATTCCAGAAGCTAAGGGTGGCTCTCACCTCTTTCACCTCCATTCTTTCAGGGCTTCTCTGCGCAGGGCTATGAAGGATGCAGAGAAGCCCAAATCCACCTAGAAAGCTAGATGCTTTAACATTATGTCCCGTTAACCAAAAGGATTTTGAACTCACATAAAAGAATTTGAGGACTTCTCTGGTGGCGCAGTGGTTAAAAATCCGCCTGCCAATGCAGGGGACACGGGTTCGAGCGCTGGTCTGGGAAGATCCCACGTGCCGTGGAGCAACTAAGCCCGGGCGCCACAACTACTGAACCTGTGCTCTAGAGCCCGCGAGCCACAACTACTGAGCCCACATGCCACAACTATTGAAGCTCGTGCGCCTAGAGCCCGTGCTCTGCAACAAGAGAAGCCACCGCAGTAAGCCCGTGCAATGCAACGAAGAGTAGCCCCCGCTCGCCACATTTAGAGAAAGCCCGCGCGCAGCAACAAAGACCCAATGCAGCCAAAAATAAATAAATAAATTTATTTGGGAAAAAAAAAAGAATTTGAGCCAAATATAAAAATGGGGCCATTAATACAACTTAAACTTTAGAAGAGAACCAAACTTTTTAAATTTTTAAAATGTTATTTTAACGTTTAAATAGATAATACATGATTGAAAAGAAAAATATTCATTGAGAAGTCTTCCTCCCACTCCAGCCCCCTCTACCACCCCCCCACAGATAAACATTTTATTGGTTTTTATCTAAGCTTCCCATGTTTCTTTGGAAATACAAACCAATTCATTGTGTGTTCTGAATCCTGACCCCTGCTTTCTTACATACAAAGTACTGTTCTGTAGGTACCGTTCTTTATCTTGCTTTTTTCACAACAGTGTATCTTGGAGATGGACCATATCAGAGCATGGAGGAATCCTAGTTCTAGTTTATGGCTGCACAGCACTCCGTTATGTGGGGGAGAGAGTTTATTCTAGTCCACTGCTTGACCCCTGGGTTGTTTCCAGCCTTTCGCTGTTTGCATTTCAGTGCTACCGTGAGTGACTTGGACGCTAGTCATTTTATTCTTCGGACCCCTTCATACAGAGAAGGGTGTGTGGCACTGGAATCTCTAAGGAGGACTGGGAAGCTACTGCCTGCCCAGTGACCCAGCTCCTGAGGAAGAAGCCATCCCAGCTGAAGCCCTCTCCCGCCTGTTGCAGGTTATGTTCACGGAGGAGGATGTGAAATTTTACCTGGCTGAGCTGGCTTTGGGCCTGGACCACCTGCACAGCCTGGGCATCATTTACAGAGACCTGAAGCCTGAGAAGTGAGTGAAGGCCCAGCCGCGCCCGGCCTCCCTAGGGTGTACAGAGGCAGGCCCTGGGGCCTCTTCTAGGACAGAACCAGCCTGCTGGGGTACGGAGCCAGCCTGATGGGCTGCCCCATGAACGGGTGGGTGGAGCAGAGTGGTGGAGGCAGCAGGCTCACCCGAGGGGCTGCCTGATCTCTAGTAATGCCATTACCAAGGGCCAGGTACCTCTGTGCCTGGGTGTTGCCTACTTTTTTTGCTAATCCAGTGTGACATCTGAGATGCCACCATTGAAGATCATTCCTTGATATGGCCCTTTCTAGAATTTTCCTTAACATCTGAATATCCTCAAGTGGTAACTTGGGAGCCAGGGGCAGGTGCTGAGGTGGAATGAGATGTGGCTTTAGAGTCAGGCAGACCCGAATTCAAATCTTGTCTCTACCACCTACTAGCTCTGTAACCGGGGGAGTTATTTAACCTCCCTGAGCCTTAGCTTCCCCATTGTTAAAATGGGGCCATAAAAATACCTACCTCACACAGTTGTTTCAAGAATTAGCAAGAAGGTAGGCAACACACCTACAGGGCACCACCAACACCCACTCCACCTGCCCATTCATCAGATGAGCGGCCCTGGGTGGATCACCTTCTCTGGGCTGGACCTGACCCCCGCAGGCCCCATGGTGTCCCCTGAACCCACCGAGGGCCCACAGCTGGGGCGCCCTGACTCCCATCTCTCCATTGCAGCATCCTTCTGGATGAGGAAGGCCACATCAAACTCACTGGTGAGTGGAGGGCACCTGACCCCTCGGTTTCAGGGGAGGGCAGGAGGGGCTCTTGACGGGCCTGGGCTGAGTGCCAGGGGATCCGCTTTTTCTGAGAGGCTGTGCCAGGCACTTGGAAGCGGTCAAAAGCCCAGGCCCCAGACCTGGAAGGGCCTGGGTTTGAATCCCAGCTCCCCACTGTGTAACCTTGTACAGGTCACCTAACCTCCCTGGGCCTCAGCTTCCTCCTGAGTGTGATGGGGGTGATGCCCTCAGGCCTCTGGGCAGGAGGGATAGGTGTGCAGGGAATGGCAGCAAGGAAGGCAGGGGGTCCTGAAGATGTGTCTTCTTGCCCTCCTTGCCACAGACTTCGGCTTGAGCAAGGAGGCCATTGACCACGAGAAGAAGGCCTATTCCTTCTGTGGGACGGTGGAGTACATGGCCCCCGAGGTCGTCAACCGCCAGGGCCACACCCACAGTGCAGACTGGTGGTCCTATGGGGTGCTGATGGTGAGTGCCCAGGCCCTGGGCCTCAGTTTCCCCATCTGTGTAAGGGGGTGGTTGATGGTCTCTAAGGCTCTCCTCTTGTCCTCTCACAGCTAAGCTGGCCTCACCCTCCACCCAGCTGCAGTTTCCTTCCTTGGAAGGATTCCAGGCTCAGCCCCCAGCCCTGTGCTGGGCGTCTCCCCAGCTTTGGACCCCTAGCACTGTTCCTCATGGTCTGACTGACAGAGTGGGGAGGGGCAGATGCAGTTCTTGATCCAGGCGGAACTCCTAGGCCTGGAGCTGAGTGGCTGGGGTGGGAGGAGGTGGGGGGCATGGGAGATGGGACCAGAGCCTGAACAGACCCTTGTCCTCTGCAGTTTGAGATGCTGACGGGCTCCCTGCCCTTCCAGGGGAAGGACCGGAAGGAGACCATGACACTGATTCTGAAGTAAGCTTCAGCCCCTCTCTGACGCCTCAGGGTCTCCTCCACGCCTGGCCCCAGTTTGGGGGCCAGAGTAACACCCCGCACCTGCCTCAGATTCCCCATTAATGAGACGCTCCTCTGGGCTGGGCATTGTGCTTTCCAGGGCTCCCTTTTCATCCACAGGGGCCTGTGGGAGGGGAATCCCTGCGTCATTGGGAGGGGAGTTTGAGGATGGCTTGTCTGGACTGAGCTGGAAACTAGACGTGGACAGAGGTGGGAGGTGAGATGGGGCCTCTGGGGCGGAGCTCAGCCCTGACGAGACCCGGGGGCCATTTCAGGGCAAAGCTAGGCATGCCCCAGTTTCTGAGCACGGAAGCGCAGAGCCTCCTGCGGTCCCTGTTCAAGCGGAATCCTGCCAACCGGCTCGGTAAGCAGCCCCAGCTCAGGGGAGGGGAGCGGGGTACAGCTGCGGCCTAGGCCACGGGGCCACATCTGGGGCTGAAAGGGGCCGTTGTCCTTTGTGTGGGGAGACAATGCCTCTGGCCACCCTGCTTTCTGGCTCCATGTGTGGCGTTTGGGGCAGTGGGGTGACCTGTGTGTAGGGGGAAGGCAGGAACTGAGTCATCTGTACTCCCCCTGGGGATGAGGACAGAGGCCCCGCACTGAAGGAGCACGAGCTCAGGCGTCAGAGGCTCAGGCCCCAGTCCCAGCCCCATGACGGGACCCCACTGCCTTGGTACACAGTGGTCCCTCCACAAATATGTGTTGATCGAGTGAGTACCATTTGTGAGCGAAGTGACCCAAGGCAGTTGACTTCTCCCCCCAGAGCCCTAGGTCCTCGTCTCCATGGAGGACAATGATCTCAAGCTCTGTTGATTAAGTGAAGTCAGCGAATGTGTCTGTAGCAGCTGCTCAGTATGTGTTGACTCCTTGGCTCCTGGGTTCACCTGGATCATGACCAGCTTTGTAAGGTCCCGTCCAGGTCCCTGGGCTTGAATGGAGTGAGAGCCTGTCTGGTGGCTGACAAGGGCAATGGGATAAGAGCAGCAGAGATGAGGCCGGAGCTGGGAGGGAGGTGGGGGCCCCCTGCAGATCTCGGAACAGGTTCGGCCTGTCCTGACTTTGGCCTTGGGCGCGTTGCCTGGCCTCTCTTCTCTGGGCTTTCCTTCTCCTGTCAGTACATTGGAGCTTGTTCATAGAGGGGCTCCAGACAGTGGAAAATGCTGAGTGGGCAGTAGGCCTCGGGGTGATGGCTGGATGGATTTGGGGCAGCGTGAGCCCAGCCACTGGTCCCAGGCCACAGTGAGGCGAGGCTGCTCGGAGGACAGGGCGGGTGTCTGCGGGTTGGAGCGTCCCAAGGCAGACCTCTCATCTGGGCTTTTTCAGGCTCCGGCCCTGATGGGGCAGAGGAAATCAAGCGGCATGTCTTCTACTCCACCATTGACTGGAATGTGAGTGTGTCTGTCCACCCCAGAGCCCCAGTCAGGGATTCAGCTGTGGTCGGAGGGGGCTTCTACTGCCTAGGGCCTCCCATAAGAAGCAGAGGTGACACCATGGCCTTGGAGGCATGGGCTCGCCTCCCAAGGGCAAGCGGTCATGCCCTGTCTGCATAGCCTGTGCTCTGTCCAGGCCATTGACTCCTGCACGGGGCCGCTGGCAGGCTGTGGAGGTGCCAAGGTGACCACTGTGCCTGCCCCGCCTTGCAGAAGCTGTACCGGCGCGAGATCAAGCCACCCTTCAAGCCGGCTGTGGCACAACCCGATGACACCTTCTACTTTGACACTGAGTTCACATCCCGCACGCCCAAGGGTGCGCCCTTTGTCCGGTTTGTCTTGGACTGGTACAGGAGGGAAGCAGGGAGTCAGGGGCCTCTTGGGACACAGGGGTGTTCAGGGCTGCGGCAGGCCCAGGTGTGTGGGCAGACAGGTGGATGGGTCTCTGACTCCTTGTCTCCATCTCATTCTGCCTGGTCGTCCCACTCCGGGATCCTGTGGGCCTCTTTGTGCCTGGGTGAGGTGGTGGGGGTGGCCTTCAGGCCACAATAGAGAAGTCGGGACTCCTGCCCCAGGCATCTTCAGCCCACTGGGAAGACCAGACGCATCAGGCTCACACTCACGTCAGGGCTGAAGTATCTGACCCGGCAAACACGTGAGGTGGAGACGGTCTGGCAGCAGAGGTGACAGTGCCCACAGGTCAGGGGCAAGCGTGGGAATCGGCTTTGGCTCCTCTGACCACTGGGCTTCAGTGACTCATCTGAAACGTGGGCCCAGTGATAGACCCACTCGGTCTCTGGGGTTACTGCTAGAGGCCAAGTAGGGGGCTTCTGGGAGGGAACTTGGTAAATCCTAACATTTTGGCTAGATATTGGGGAAGAGTGTTCGTTCTAGAAGGTCTCCTGGAGGGGCAGGTTTAGCAGAGGGGGTGCTTTTCTCACTGTGGCTTGCACATCTCTGATGTCAGGGAGCTTAGCACTTCTCCAAGCAGTCTGTCCCATCTTTATTTGTTGATCTGACAAATACGTACCAAGTCCCTACTGTGTGCCAGCCATGGGAGCATTGATGGTGAACAGGACAGACCCAGGCCCTGCCTTCATATGGCTCAGGCTGTAGTGGGGGAAGAGACATGAGGACAGCTCTGGGCAGCACGACAAGTGCAGCTTAATGAGGCGAGGGCCTGGAGGAGCGGCATGAGGCCAGGTTTCTCAGAGGACAGTGTGTAAGCTGAGCCTCAAAGGATGGACGAGGAGTGGATTGTAGTTAGCAGGAACAGCATGTGCAGGGGCTCGGAGTCTTCCTTAAGGACCTGAGAAGCTTGGCGTGGCTGAGCTGTGGAATGGGGAGAGAGGAGGCTAAGCTCACAAGCACCTTATTGCCAGGCTGAGGAGCTGGGCTTTCCTGAGGGCAGAGGGGAGCATTTGAAGGGTACAGGCAGGGGGTAGACTTGTGGTTGGAACTATCCCTCTGGCTGCTGCGCAGAAGATGGACCTGAAGGGGCAGACCAGAGGCAGGGAGGCCTCCAGAAAGGGATAAAGTGCCTTGGCCTGGGCGGGTGGCGGAGGTGAGGGTCTTTCTGTTCCTTGTGTGTAAGGGCTGGGCTGCTCTAAACACACATGGGCAGATGGGCTGAGGCCGGGGATGAGGGGCCCTGCCCAGGCTGCCACAACGACCAGCTGCTGAGGCAGGCCTGGAAGCCCCTGTGGTCCACTTTGCTGGGCTGCCTCGGGTCAAGGGTACCTCCTCTGGCTCACATCCCTCTCCTGCCCCTGCAGACTCCCCAGGCATCCCCCCCAGCGCTGGTGCCCATCAGCTGTTCCGTGGCTTCAGCTTCGTGGCCACTGGCCTGATGGAGGACGACGGCAAGCCTCGGGCCACGCAGGCGCCCCTGCACTCGGTGGTACAGGTGAGGGGCAGGAGGCTGCTGCTCAGTTGTCCTTTTCCACCTAGAAGCCACAAAGCAGACGGCTGAGAACACAGGCTCTGGACTTGGATAGGTTTGAGTTCAAACCCTGACGCCACTGTGGAGCCCATTGGGCCTCCAGCCTCCTTGAGCCTCAGTTTCCCCATTTGTAAAACAGGGATAACAGCACGGTTATGAGGTTCCTGACACAGCCAGGACATTGTAGGGCCTGGGTAAATGCCAGGGAGTGCCCAGGGTGGTGCTGCTGGGCAGTGGCTGGTCCTGACGGGGGTGGGTGGCGTGGCACTCGGGTCTCCTTCCACTTGTCCCCCATTTGCACACTTTCCCGGCTCTGTAGGAAATGTAGAGTCGAGAGGCAAGAAGGTGGACTTCGGGAACTTCCCTGGTGGTCCAGGGGTTGAGACTCCATGCTTCCACTGCAGGGGTTTGTGGGTTCAATCCCTGGTCGGGGAGCTAGAATCCTGCATGCTGCACCGTGTGGCCGCAAAACGACAGCAACAACAACAGCAAACAAACAAAATAAAAAAAAAATGTAGACTTTGGAGCTCCCTGCCTGGGTCAGAGCTTCCAAGGTCAGGGGCTGTGGAGGGGACATTCACCTTCCCAGTGCCTCAGTTTCCTCATCTATAAATGGGGTTGATGATAAAACCTTTCTCCAAGGATTGTTTCGAGGATTATGTGAGTTGACGTGTGTAAAGTTAAGGTGACTATGTGATTTATTATCCACCTGGGATATCTTGGTTGCGGACAAACGTTAAACCAGACTGGATGTGAGGACAACAGACGTGAACCAGGGCCGTCCACGGGCCGTGGGTCACCTGGTGAAAAGTGCTCGGAACAGTGCCTGCCACACTCTCAGCACCATAGCAGCATCTGATACTGTTAGTGTCTCAGAGCCTCGAGACACCCTTGAGGTGGGCTGTGTCACCCAGAAAGGGAAGGCAACTCACTGAAGGCCACGTAAGTGGCAGAGCTGGGACCTGGCTCAGGACTCCTTCATCCCTCTCAGTCCTGCCTGGGCTTCTCGGAGCTTCAAACCGCTCCATGTGTCTTGTGGCCTATTGCCTGCCCCCTCCAGCACCCACTAACCACAGACTGCAGCCAGGCACCCTGGAGAGAGTGAGTGTGCCCATCATATAGTGTAGAAAACAGGCCCAGACAGGGACAGGTTCTTGCCTGAGGTCACACAGCCAACATTCTACCCCGGGCCTCCAGCCTCTTGCCCAGTGCCATCTCCACGGTGCCAAGGCCTCGGGTTCTGGGGGGATGACCTCTGCATCCTAGAGCTCGGGGTCAGTCCTACCTGTTGGTCTCCTGCAGCAACTACATGGAAAGAACCTGGTTTTTAGCGACGGCTATGTGGTAAAAGAGACGATCGGTGTGGGCTCCTACTCCGAGTGCAAGCGCTGTGTCCACAAGGCCACCACCATGGAGTATGCTGTCAAGGTAGGCCTCTCGACCTTGTCTCGGCCGAGGCCGCTCGGCGGGGTGGAGGTGGGGGGCCGCGTAGCCCTGGCCTGTTGGTGGGGGAGAGTTGGTGCCTGAGGCTCTGTGGACGGGTGAAAGGTGTGCGGCTGAGACTCCACGCCCTGCAGCGTGGGCTCTGTGGCGGGAAGGGAGTCTGGAGTCGGTCCCTCGGACACCACCACACGCACCCCTCTCCTCAGGTCATCGACAAGAGCAAGCGAGATCCCTCGGAAGAGATTGAGATTCTTCTGCGGTACGGGCAGCACCCCAACATCATCACTCTGAAAGATGTAAGTGGGGGTCCTCGACTCTAGGACCGTCTCGGGGCTGCCATTCCTTGGGCTTCTGATCCTCCCGTGCTTATGGATGGGGAGGCCCCTCAGTGCCGCGGATCTGGCTGCACCCAAGTGCCCTCCACTTCAGACCCAGGCAGTCTCTGAGAGCTTTCCTGCCCATCAGGACAGAGCCAGCACCCTGTCCAGGGGCCCAGATAGGTGAAGGCCCTGCCAGGGTGACTGAAGCACAGAGCAGAACACACGCCCAAGCCCCATGTCATTCCTTCCTTCCTGTCCTGGTGAGCCGGTGGCCAAGGGGCCCAGGCCTGGCATCAAGGGGAGGGGCCTGATGATGAGGTCTCTGGCAGGTGTACGATGATGGCAAACACGTGTACCTGGTGACAGAGCTGATGCGGGGAGGGGAGCTGCTGGATAAGATCCTACGGCAGAAATTCTTCTCAGAGCGTGAGGCCAGCTTCGTCCTGCATACCATCGGCAAGACCGTGGAGTATCTGCACTCCCAGGGGGTAAGTCTTGGGTCGGGGGCACCAAGTGGGCGTGGGGGGCGGCCAAGGGTCGTACCGTAAACAGTGTGTGAACCATGACTGGCCCAGGCAATCTTCAACCAGCCAGACAGAGGGGAGACTTGGGATGAGTGAGGGGGCGAGTGGATGGACATAAGGAAGGGAGGGAGGGAGAGATGAGGCCAAACTGTGAAAATGAACATTTGTTCAGGACCTAGGCAGGCGTCATATTGACTTCTTTCCTTACATTATCTCAATTGATTTTCACAACAACCCTGTTAGGTAGGTGCTGTTATTGGCCTCACTTTACAGGTAAGAAGGCTGAGGCTCAGAGATGTGAGCTCACTTGCCCAGGGTCACACAGTCCAGGAAGAATGGAGCCAGAATGTCTGACTGAGGAATTTGGGTGGAGAGCTACAGATGGGGAGTGAGGCTTTAAGTTAGGAACGAGCAGGATCACTGTGGGAGCTGCAAGGCTTCAGGGTGGTGAATCCGGCCATGGGTTCGGCTGTTAGGACAGAGGAAGTGGATGCAAGAGGAAATGCTGCTGGAGACACTGCAGGTGCTACAGAAGAGTGTGTGTCCGAACCGTAGGACTTCTCCTTATCATTGCACAAGGCAGAGCTAGAAAAGGTCCTTATAGGGTATCAAAGCTGAAAACAGAGTCAGCGTGAGTTCCTCTCTGGACGAGATGATGTTTTAGGGTGCTTCTGGTCAGGCAGTATGGGGGTTAAGGACGCAGGCTCTGGAATGAGACTGGCTGTGTCCAGTTCTGCATGTTAGGTTGGGAAAACCTCCCACCTCTCTGAGCCATTTCCTCATCTGCAAACTCATGACAGTAAGAGCTGCCCCTTCACAGGTTGGATGAGGCATGAAGTGAGGTGCTGTGCCAGGGAAGCACCATGGTCCAGCGCAGGTCCCTGGAAAAGGCCACATAAACATTACGAGGAAATAGGACTAGATCATTGCTATGCCTTTTTTTTTTAACATTAACTTTTTATTATTTTTATTTATTTGTTTGTTTGTTTGTTTATTTTGCGGTACGCAGGCCTCTCACTGTTGTGGCCTCTCCCGTTGCGGAGCACAGGCTCCGGACGTGCAGGCTCAGCGGCCATGGCTCACGGGCCCAGCCGCTCCACAGCACGTGGGATCTTCCTAGACTGGGGCACGAACCCACGTCCCCTGCATCGGCAGGCGGACTCTCAACCACTGCGCCACCAGGGAAGCCCAACGTTAACTTTTTAGTATGAAAAATTTCAAACATATACAAATTGTACAAGAATAGAATAATGAACCCCCTGTAACCAGATTCAAGAATTGTCAAGATTTTTACCCCACTCCCTCCCTCTTTTCTTCCTTCCCTCTCCTTCTCCCTCCTTCTCCCTCTTTCAATTTCTTACTTTCTTTTTTGTTGTTGCTGGAGTATTTTCCCCCACTTTTTATTGAGGAAAAAGTTCAAACCTATATAAAAGTTAAAAGAATACTACAAGGGATGTACACAGCACTATATTGAAAATGGATACCAACAAGGACCTACTGTATAGCACAGGGAACTCTGCTCAATATAATGTAAAAACCTAAATGGGAAAAGAATTTGAAAAAGAATAGATACATGTATATGTATAACTGAATCACTTTGCTGAACACCCAAAGTTAACACACTGTTAATCAACTATACGCCAATATGAAATAAAAAGTTTTTTAAAAAAGAAGAGAATAGTACAAGGAAAAACGTTTCCCTTTAAGATTCACCAAATCTTTTTTGGGTTTTTTTTTTGGCCGAGCCACACGGCATGGGGATCTTAGTTCCCTGACCAGGGATTGAACCTGCGCCCCCTGCAGTGGAAGCGCGGAGTCTTAACCACTGGACTGCAAGGGAAGTCCCAAGATTCACCAAATCTTTTTTGATTTTTTTTTTGGCTGTGCCGCATGGCATGCGGGATCTCAGTTCCCCGACAAGGGATCGAAACTGGGCCCTTGACAGTGAGAGCGTGGAGTCCTAATTACTGGACCGCCAGGGAGTTCCCTATCCCACATTCTGAATGTGTCTGTTTGCTTCCTCATGGCATCATTTTAATTGTTTCTCTATTGCCTATGTTTCCTGTAAACTGCAAGGTGCTCCAAAGTGTTAATTAGGTTTAGCTTCTTTTTGGGATCAAGGAGTCAATAAACACTCCATGGGAGGCACAGTGTACTTCACAAAGCATCACGTCCCTGAGCCAACATCTTGTTGCCCCCGTTAGTCATCAGTCGTGTCGGTGGTCACAGTCTGGGGATGCGTGAGTGGGTGGCGGGCAGTGGGTGGGCCTGAGGTGTATCATAAAGGTCCTCACCAACCCTTCATGCAATGGTTTCACCCTTTCAGGACCTTGGCCTGAATCAATCCTTTCATTAGGGTTTGTAAAAATAAAGTAAAAGTTTTGTGAAAAAGATCTTTACCTCCTAACCAGAGCTTCAGTTTGCTTACCACATGTACTGTTAATGGTCACGTTTGAAGTGGTTTAGTTTTTTGAAAAGGCCAGTGCAAACAGACTGATATGGAAACATGTCAGGTCAGACAGTAAATGTGCTTCCTTTTCCTGTTTTGTTCTCACGTGAGTACTAGCTCATGTTACCCACAGAAGGTTTAGAAGACAGAGCTGAAGCAGTGCGTTTCCAGTGGGCCCCCTGAACTCAGAGCAGGGAAGGGCTTTGTAGAGTGGGAGCTGCCTCCAAAAGGAGTGAGCCCCCCATGAGGGGCAGTGAGCTCCAGGACAGACAGCTGCTCGGTGGGGTGTCATGGGAGAATGTTGTTTCTTGCCCAGAGAAAATCTTTGGGATTTTGGAATCTATGGGCTTCTAAAGTTTCTGGCCCTTTCCAAATACCAGGGGTAGATGATGAGGAAATGGGAAGCTCTCCTGGAGGTATTTGGAGGGAGATTCTCGGGGCTGATTATACTTTGGCAGCATCTGTGGTCTAGAAGCTGGGAATCTCATAACAGCCGAGGAATGGGAAGGGACTGACCAGGAGCAGGGTCCACTGGGACCTCCTGTTTGTTTTAACGTTACCTTCCTATTGAAATATCACATAAACAAATCATCATGTATAATTCAATAAATCTTCAAAAAGTGAATACACCCATGTAACTGAGCCCCCAGATCAAGAACTGAAGGATTTCCAGTTCCCCCCCAACCCCCTCGAGCCCCTTCCAGTCCCTGCACCCTCCCCAAGGATAACCATTCTAAGTGAACTTCTAATTTGTGTGTGTGTGTGTGTGTGGTACGCGGGCCTCTCACTGTCATGGCCTCTCCCGTTGTGGAGCGCAGGCTCGGGACGCGCAGGCTCAGCCGCTCCGTGGCACGTGGGATCCTCCCGGACCGGGGCACGAACCCGTGTCCCCTGCATCGGCAGGCGGACCCTCAACCACTGCGCCACCAGGGAAGCCTGTGAACTTCTAATTTTATATAAACGTACTCTTTCATATCTCACTTCTGTCACTCAGCACTCTCAGATTCATCTGCGATGTTGTGTGACTGCAGTTCACTCCTTCTCGTTGCCGTGTGGTTTCTACTGTATGAATAGACCACAATTTAACTGTTCTTTCTACCGTTAATGGACATGGAGTTGTTACCAGTTTTTTGACTGTGACAAATAATGCTGCCGTGACATTCTTACCCTTGTCTTTCGTGAACACTTGCCCATTTTAACGCTGGGTGTAAACCTAACTGTGGAATTGCTGGGTCATAGTGCAGTGTATATTCATCATTAGTAGATGTTGCCAGTTTTTCAAAGTTGTTTTACCTACTTACACTCCTCCCAGAAGTGTGTGAGAGTTCTGGTACTCTCCAACACTTGGTATTTTCCATCTTTTTAATCACAGCCATCCTAGGAGATGAGGAATGGTATCTCATAGTGGTTTTAACTTGCATTTTCCTGACGACTGAGGAAGTTGAGCACCTCTTCGTGGGGTTATTGCCATTTGGACAGCCTCTTTTATGGAATGTCTGTTCAAGTCTTTTGTCCGTTTGAAGAAATTGGGTTGTCTGCCTTTTTCATCTATTTTGCAAGAGTCCTTTGTTTAATACGTGGGCCCTTTCAGGTCTCTTGCTTCCCTCATATTGTTTCTGTAAGGGCCCCAGCATGCCGGGGACAGCTTGTCTGAGAACTCAGCAGGGCTTCACACTTTGGCTTCTCTGTTTAGGCAGATGATTCATGTAGAAGAACTTCACCCTTTTGTGTGTGTGTGGCTGGTCACAGGCGCCCTAACGCACATCCTCCGACGGTGCTGGTGATGACAGAGGTGCCGCCGCTTCACATAGCACTTTCCACAGGCCAGACAGGTTCTAAGCACTTTGCACATCAACTCATTTAACTGTTCCAACGAACCTATGAAGAAAGTATTAGTATTATTCTGCCCATTTTATAAGTGAGGGAGCTGAGGCTCTGGGAGCTTAAGTAAAGGCCTCATCGCTAAGCTGTCCCCAGAGTCTGTGCCCCTAACTTGTGTGTGATCGGATGCTGCTTTGGACAGCATCTGTCCCTTCATTTTCCTCCCCTTCTTGTCTTCTAATTCTTAAGGGCTTCTTAACAAGCACTCACTGTATCTTAATGTCCAGCATGATGGTGGGGCTCAGCCCCAGGGAGTGCTGGCGTTACTATGGCAACAGCTGCCACTTTCCAAGCCCTGTGCTAAGTATTCCTGGTACATAACTCATATGCTCCTTCCCGTAACCCTGGGGGCCGAGCACTCTCATCAGCCCCATTTTACAGGTGAGAAAACCAAGGACTAAAGAGGTTAAGTGACACATCAAGACCACACAGCTACTGCTGGTAAAGCCAGGATTCACACTCTGGCCCATCTGCCTCCTTACTGAAATCACAACTCCGCCCGAGCCACAGCCTGTTGACTCAGTGGCTGCATTTGGCCTCCACAGGGCGGGTGTTTTCTTGTTTGGGATTTGGTTTGGTTTGGTAATTTGGCCGCTTTTGAAACCGGGGCCCGAGTTGCTGTATGGTGCCTGTCAGCTGGAGTGCGCAGCGGCTGCCCCTTGAGCCTGTTGGCCTGGCTCTACGGGGAATATGCAAGGACCATCTCGTGAAGCCAACTAACCTGCGAGACTCAGCTGATCTAACCTGCAAGGTCTCTGTGTGTTTCAGAGGGGTGAGTCATTCATTCATTGCACAGCGTTCACGTAGCACTTGCTCTGTGCGAGTCCCTGTGCTCGGTGCTGGGGGTGAGCCGGTGTTCCACAGAGAGATACGGCTATTTATGGCTGAAGGAACCCCCACTGGCCTGAGCTCAGGGCGCTTGAGGGATGTGGTGGACAAAGGCTGGAACGGACAGCTGAACCTTCCACACCAGGATGGGGACTTCAGGCTTTATCTTGCAAGTAGTAGGGAGCCATTGAAGGTCTTTGACGGTGCTCAAGGCGTACCATGAGCTCATGGGAGGAGGAGAAGGAGGGTGAGAATGAGTTTAGTCTGGGATGTGTTGGGTTTGAGGGCCTATGGGACATTCAGTGGTTGCCGTCTGGTAAGCAGCTGTATGAGCCTGGACTCAGGAAAGCTCTGGGTTAGTGTCAGAGATCTGAGAGTTGTCGATAATTAGGTAATAGTTAGAGGAATGACTATGAATAGAACCATGCCAAGGGAGAGGGGGTGGTTGAAAAGTAAGTGGAGTGGTTCAGCCCCCTCAGGTTACAGATGAGCAAATGGGGCCAGAGGAAAGTCATTTGCTTAAGGCCTCACTAGTTAAGTGTCATTCATCCATTCATTCAGCAGTTATTTATTGAACACCTACCTTGTGCTGGGAACTATTCTAAATGCTGGGATGCAGCAGTGAGCGAAACACCCGTGGAGCTTACATTCCAGTGGGTGGGTTCAGAAGACAATTAAGTAAATATCCAATGGTGGTAAATGCTGTGGATAAAGATAAAGCAGGGTGAGGAGACTAAGGAGTGCAGGTCCGTGATTGCTATTTTATATGGAATGGTCTAGGGAAGGCCTCACTGATAAGGTGACATTTGAGCTGAAACCTGAAAGAAATGAGAATGAGCCAGGCCGATGCTTAAGGGAAGAGTATTCCAGAAAGAGGGAACAGCAAGTGCGAAGGCTCTGAGGCAGGAGTGTGCTTGGCATGTTGAAGGAAGAGCAAAGAGGCTGGTGTGGCCAAAGCCAACTGAGCAAGGAGGAGAGTGCTAGAGGACCAGAGAGCGCAAGCGACGTGGGTAGGGGGCAGGGGAGAGATGAGGTGGGGCCATCAGGCCATCGTAAAGACATTTCCTCTTGAGAGCAGAACCCTTGGAGAGGACACGATCTGGCTTACATTTAATAGGATCGCTCTGGCTGCTCTGTTTAGAACAGGCTGTAGGGGGTGAGGTCAGAAGCAGGAAGACCAGTTAGGAGGTTGCTGCAGTAACCCCGGGGGAGGGATGATAGTGGCTGGGATCAGCGTGCTGCCAGGAGAGGGGCTGAGAAGTGCTTGGGCTCTGGGTGTGTTTTAATGGTAAAGCCAGCAGAGTTTGCTAATGGATTGATTGAGGAATACGAGAAAAAAAGAGGAATTGAGAATGGCTCTTAAGATTTCAATCCAAGCAATGGGAAGGATGGAGTTGCCATTAGGTAAGATTGTGTGATGGCGGATTTGAGGAGTTCTGTGTGGACAAGTTAGAGCTGCCTCACAGACATTGACCTAGAAGTTTCAAGTCGGCAATACCAGCAGCACTAAGGCCCCTTTGTAGCCCCTTCCCCTCTCAGATTCTGGGTCCTTCTGCCCCCTCTCTGGGCCCGTCTTCTAACTCTCCCATCCCTGGCAGTGGACCTGGGCCACCGGCAGCCTGCCCACATGGAGAACTGACCCGGGCCCTCTTCCCTCAGGTTGTGCACAGGGACCTCAAGCCCAGCAACATCCTGTATGTGGACGAGTCTGGGAACCCTGAGTGCCTGCGCATCTGCGACTTTGGCTTTGCCAAGCAGCTGCGGGCTGAGAACGGGCTTCTCATGACACCTTGCTACACCGCCAACTTCGTGGCGCCGGAGGTGAGTGGCCTGGCCTCCTCAGCTGCAAGAGTGAGGGGACCTAGCACGGGGAGCCTCGTGTCCCTTCCAGAGGCCCCACGCTGTCCAGAGCCCGTCTCTGCGGCCTTGGCCCGGGGACCAAGGGAGGATCAGCCCAGGCCTGGGACCCTTGTCCTACCCTTTGGGGAGGAGCAGGCAAGCATATGGGGCTACTTGTCATTGCCCCTCAGACAGACCCTCCCCTGCCTCCCTTCCTGCCAGGTACTGAAGCGCCAGGGCTATGACGAGGGCTGCGACATCTGGAGCCTGGGCATTCTGCTGTACACCATGCTGGCGGGGTGAGTACCCCACTGGCCTGCCCCCCTCAGCCCCCCGCCCCTTCCTCCAGCCCTAGTGTAGCTGGGGTGGTGCTTGTCTGATGGGAGAGACTCAGCCCTGCCTCAGGAAGGCTGAAGACAGGGACATGGCCCTGCCTTTGGGAGCTCCACCTGCAGGAGGAAGTCCCACACTTGGGAGCACCCCATCTGAAGGGGGAGACACAGCCCCCCGCCCCTCCCCACCCCTGGCCCCAGGATGGAGGCCAGAGGCTATACCCAGACTGGGTGGACTTTTCCCCAGATACACTCCATTTGCCAATGGACCCAGTGACACACCAGAGGAAATCCTGACCCGGATCGGCAGTGGGAAGTTCACCCTCAGCGGGGGAAATTGGAACACGGTTTCAGACACAGCCAAGGTGAGGCTGTAAAGCCTGGACCCTGCTCATTTGTGGGGGGTGGGGGGCGGGAGGCAGGATCCCATCCCAGGGCTTTTCAGCATTTCACGAACAGGTGACCTGCAGCCTCATTTCTCCAAGTGGAATGTCCCACAAATCTCTGTTGCCCTATTTCTCCAAGTGAAAGATTCCCAGGCAGACTGCCCCCCACACCTTGTTTGAAAACAACTTGGTGATCATTTACTGGCCCTTCCCGTGTTCTGGGCCCTGTAGGGGAACAGAGGGCTGCATCGTCACAGCCCCTGCCGTGGGAAAACTTAGTGTGAGGTGAGAGACAGGCTTGCGCACAAGGAACAGAGATGCCAGGTGCGGAGAGGCAGGTCCTCCTGGTCAGGGGTACAGGCAGTGGAGACACGAGGAGAGCCCCAGGCTACCGGGCAGAGAGGCCTTCTCAGAGGAGGGGACGTTTGAGCTTTCACTGTTAGCAATGGGTTCCAGTCATGGGAACCTCTGTGTCAGACAGAGGTTGAGCCCTTAATGAACAGTGCCACCTTGCATTAACCTTATGAGTCAGGTATTTTTGTTATCCCGTTTCTCAGAGGCGAAACTGGGGCTCAGAGAGTTAAAGTAACTTGCCCAGGAGATGCAGTTGATGAGCAGGGGAGTCAGGTTTTGAAGCTGCCCAACCCCAGCCTTAGGTTCTTCCCACCTTCCTGCATGGCTCCTAGAAGGTGAAAGAGAAAGGAAACGGCCTTCCAGGAAGAAGTCCTGAAGAAGGGCATGTGCTCGGGGAGGCCGTGGTGTGGAGAGTGGATCGAAGGGGCCACTGCAAGGGTCCAGGCAGGAGATGGCAGGAGATGGCTGCCTTACAGACACAGCTGTGTGCGCCCCTGCTAGCCCTTCCCACCAACCCCTTCCTGCTGTTCCCCCAGGACCTGGTATCCAAGATGCTGCATGTGGACCCGCACCAGCGCCTCACAGCTAAGCAGGTCCTGCAGCACCCGTGGATCACCCAGAAAGACAAGCTCCCCCAGAGCCAGCTATCCCACCAGGACCTGCAGACTGTGAAGGTACAGACACCCAGGCTGCCAGGTCAAGGTTCCATGGGCAGGGACTTGGGGTGGCAGAGCCAGGAGATGCCATGTGTGTCTCTTCCCAGGGAGCCCCAGTCTGACATGCAGGGGTGTCTACAGTGCACTCGTGGCCCCCCTGGTCCTCTAGGGGGCCCAGCCCCTGAGCTCTGAAGCCTCCAGTCTGAGGGATGAGGCAGGACTGATGACCATGAAGAACCACCAAGGCGGGATTAACAGGGGCCTGTGGGGGCTGTGGAACACTGGGAGGGGCTGGCCTGGCCCTGGAGCACATGCGCCTTCCACCCGGGAACTGACTCCCACCTCCTCCCCCAGGGAGCCATGGCAGCGACATACTCTGCGCTCAACAGCTCCAAGCCCACCCCTCAGCTGAAGCCCATCGAGTCGTCCATCCTGGCCCAGCGGCGGGTGAGGAAGCTGCCATCGACCACCCTGTGAGGGGCCAGAGCGTCCGGGCCGCAGGGCAGTGCTAGCTCGACGGAGGCAGCGTACTTCCCAGAGGGAGCGGGCCCGAGTCACAGGGCCAGAGGGAGCGGAGCCCCGAGGGGGCCCAGATCACCCCGGGGAGGACGTAAGAAGTGCCTTCTCCTCCCCCAGGACGCACTCTTCTCGGTTCAGGCTCTGCTGGTTGAAATCGATTCACTGTACAAACTCTTGTCTTCTTTTAAGACAGAAATGGCACCAACCACCATGGGTTTTTACAAGATCCATTTGCCTTTCTGGGAGCAGAAGTAGCCGGTGCAGCCCCAGGAGGGGCACTGAGTCGCACTAGCGCTGTCTGTAGCTGAGACTCCTTAGAGCAGCTTTGGGGTCCCCCTGGGGGGACCCCTACAACTGGCCATGTGTAGCCGTCTGCACCCACCTCCAAGGCAGCCCAGCGCCGCCTTCCAGAGCCCTTGGCTCTTCGGCAGAACTTGCTCTATCCCCATCGGCTCCTTTTCTCTTCTGTTCTGCTGGGGCTTCTGGAACCACTTTCTGCTAGAGGAGAGGACCAAGGCCCCGCGGCTCCCAGCTCCAGGCACCAGCATCCACATTGGCCGTACCACTGGGTCCTCTGCAGTCAGGTCGGGCAGCCCCTGAAGGAGCATCTGGAAAGCACTTTTTGGCTGACTTCTGTTGGAGTCTGCCACAGGACAGAGTCCACAGGAGGCCTGTGGGGCAGGCCAAGAGGGGCAGGGGCTTTTTTCATTCCTTCCTCAGCTGGTAACTCAGGGTTCATCTGTCCACGGCCTTTCTAATAAACTTACAGTTGAGTTGAAGCTCGCTTGTCTCCGCTTGTCATCCCTGGATTTGCCCTCCCTCTGCTATTGGGTGTTGAGGACTTTGGCAGTGACAAGTAGTGGACCAGGGCCAATTGGCCCAGCTGCTTGGAGCTCAGTTGGGGAGCATGTGGGAGTCCCGCTGGCTCTGCCCACACATTCCTGTCAGGGATTCCAATATGGTATTGATCGTAGTAATGGAATTACTAGCCACTAGTGACCAAGTGCCAGGGCCTTACACGTATTTCTCACTTAATCTTAACAACCCTGTGAGGAAGATGCTATTATATTATTATCCCTGTTTAATAGATGGGGAAACTGAGGCCCAGAGGGGGAATGACATTTCCTAACACAATTTTTTTCTGAGTACCTATGCTGGCCCTGTTCCAGATGCTGGTGAACCAAGTGGAAAACAAGGTCATTGTTTTCCTGGGTCTTACTTCCAGTGGGGAAGCAGACAAGTAAACAAAGGTCAGCTACTGATGAGACATGCGGAGTTAAATTGGGATGAGAGATGAGGTGATCAGGGAAGGCCTCTCAGGGGAGGTGACCCACAAGCTGAGATCTGAATGATGAGAAGGGCCCAGCCAGGACCAGGAAGCAGAGGGCAGAGTCAGAACAAAGGCTCCAAGGAGGAAACAGGCTGGCCATGCTCAGGGACTGGAGAGAAGCTGACAGGGCTGTGGTGTCAGGGCCAGGGCCAGGCATGCTGGGCTATGTAGGCCAGAGTAAGGAGTTAGGATTTAATTCTAGATGAGATGCTAGCTCCTAAAAGAATTTAATTAAGCAGGAGAGTGACATGATTTGATTTATATTTTAAAAAGACGACTCTAACATGTAGAGAAATGATGCGGGGAGAGGGCAGGCAAGAAGCAGGGCGGCCAGGTCGGTGGCTTCTGCAGTAGCTCACACGAGAGAGGAGGTCGCCTGGACTAGGGTGGTGGGAGTGGAGATGGGGAGGGAGAAGACAGGGTCCGGATATGCTTCGGAGGTAAAGTAGACCGCACTTGCTTGCTGTCAGTTTGGATGTAGAGGCTAAGAGAAAAAGGAGACGCACAGATATCTTGTAGGTTTTTGACTCGAGCAGTTGAGTACTGAAGGAGAAGTTGGGGGGAAGCAGGTTTGAGAACTCTGGGAGATGCCTTAAGATATCCAAATGGAGGTGTCAACCAAGAGTTGTAATTAGAAGTCGGAGTTCTGGAGAGAGGTCTGGATTGGAAGTATAAATTTGGGAGTCATTAGTTTGGAGAAAGTTTGTAGAGCCAGGAAGCTGGACTTTCATAGTGTGGTCCATGGACCGGCAGCATCCGCATCACCTGGGAGCTTGTTAGAAGTGCAGAATCTCGGGCCCATCCCCAGACCTGCTCAGTCAGAGTCTAATTTCAGTGAGATCTGCATGTGATTTGTGTGCACGTTAGAGTTGAGAAGTGCTATTGTAGGGACTGAGCAGAGGAGGAGACTGATTGAGCCCTAGCACCTGCTAGCATTTAGCAGTGAGTGGGGACCTGCCAGTCCGGCAAGATTCAAAGCTTTATGAACCAGGGTCTTTTGCTTCTGGTATTTCTCAACCTCCTCACTTTATAGATTAGAAAGTAAGGGCCCAAGAGGTAAGTCTTCTTATGATGGAAGGAGATTGTGACACTAGCAGCTCAGCTTCTGAGCTGGCCTCGGCTTGCAGGTTCTGAGCTAGCAGCCTCCCCACAGGAGCAGGGAAGGCTGCACTGGAGCTCTGGTGAACACCACTGACACACATAGTACTGAGTCCCTGACCTGGGTGTGTTCCGCTTCTCTGTGCAGTGAAACCAACATTTTCTGTCCCACCCACCACCCTAGGTTGTCCACCCTGGACCCCATCATCACAGCTGGAATCCTGAGCACCATCCCTGACCCCTTCCCCCACTTCCTACATCCAGTCTTCCTCCTGGTCCCATCAATATCGTTCCCTAAATATTTGTGGGATCCATCCCATCCTCTCCATTCTCCCTGTTTACCGCATTTTTTCTTTGCCACAGGCTACTAATTCCCTTCAGTCTTTTTTTTTTTTTTTAATTATTTAGTTTTGGCTGCGTTGGGTCTTTGTTGCTGCGCGCAGGCTTTCTCTAGTTGCGGTGAGCGGGGGCTACTCTTCGTTGCGGTGCGCGGGCTTCTCATTGCAGTGGCTTCTCTTGTTGCAGAGTACGGGCTCTAGGTGCGCAGGCTTCAGTAGTTGTGCGCGCAGGCTCAGTAGTTGTGGCGCATGGGCTTAGTTGCTCCGCGGCATGTGGGATCTTCCTGGACCAGGGATTGAACCCATGTCCCCTGCATTGGCAGGTGGATTCTTAACCACTGCGCCACCAGGGAAGTCCCCCATTCAGTCTTTTGTGTCCGCAGCATACTCCATTATAATCACAAATCTGACCCAGCATCTATCCTAGAGTGGCTCCTCTCTGCCCACAGAGAGAGCCCAGACATCCTAGCCTGACAGCCAGTGTCCTGTCTGATCTGGTCCCCGCTGAGCCCCAGCATCAGCTCTCATAACTTATCCCCATACTGCTCACAAGACCTGAACATGTTCCTGCCTCCACTGGATTCTGCCTGGCTAACTTCTACTCATCCTTTAGGAAAATTCAAATGACACCTCCAGGAAGCCAAAAAGGACATCCCAGACAGGGTTTGGCAGTCGTCCTTTGGGATCCCCAGACGCTCTCACTCCATCTCTTTGTATATCACACAGCTTTGGAGTTAGCTGATGATGTGTTTTCTCCCTACCCAGTCTGTGAACTCGAAGGTATGGGCTGTGTTTTGTTCATTTCTATCCCAAGCACCTAGCACCAGGCCTGGCACACAGTATATTGGTCCTCAGCTAGTGTTTGTTGAAAGGGTGAGCAAGAGAGAATGCAGGAACAGTGGACTTGGTAGTGCTGGAGGAAGTATAGAAACTTCACCCACAGAGTTGCAGGAGCCTGGAAAGGCATCTAGGGAGGAGGAAAGGAAGCTGATGCTCTGAGACACCAAGCAGTGTCTTGCCCCAGGCACCAGAGGGAAGATTCAAGAACTAGGAAATGGTGATGGGTAGAGTGGGAGTCCACAACCGCTTTCTCAGCAGCTAAACCCCAAAACTCAAATATTACTTCCCTTCTCTGAGCCTCAGTTTTCTCACTTGCTAAATGAGGATCAAAATCTGTGCTCATCTCACAGCATAACCTGAAGATCAAATGAGCAAGTGAGTGTGAACATGTTTTGGAAGGTAAAAAGTGTGGCTTGTACAGTTAAGCTTGTTCTAACTTTCATAAGGTCGGGACGGCCCCCCAGGAACTCGGTGGACTCCAGAAACACAGTTCCAAGCCACCAACATCTCAACCAGGAACTTTCCTGAGTGCTGACTCTTTGGGCAAAACCCACTAATAGAAATTACCTGGCTTGGGGAAACAAATTGTCAGTCCAGATGTCCCCAAGTTCCAGAGTCACTCTTCCCTTCAACACTTGAATAAGAATGCCTGAGCTCCCACCCTGTAGGATGCCCCTTCCCATGAAATATCCGCTCCAGTCTATTTTTTTTAATATATATATTTTTAATTAATTTATTTTTGGCTGCGTTGGGTCTTCATTGCTGCGCCTGGGCTTTTTCTAGCTGTGGGGACCGGGGGTGGTTCTTCATTGAGGTGCACAGGCTTCTCATTGCGGTGGCTCCTCTTGTTGCAGAGCACGGGCTCTAGGCGTGCAGGCTTCAGTAGTTCTGGCACACGGGCTCAGTAGTTGTGGCTCGCGGGCTCTAGAGCACAGGCTCAGTAATTGTGGCACACGGGCTTAGTTGCTCCGCGGCATGTGGGATCTTCCTGGACCAGGGCTCGAACCCATGTCCCCTGCATTGGCAGGCGGATTCTTAACCACTGTGCCACCAGGAAGTCCCCGTTCCAGTCTATTAAACAAATACTATGTGGAGATGCTGGATGCCAGGTGTTTTCCAGGCTTTATTTCATTTGATCCTCATGTGAAGGAGATATGCTTTTTTTTTTTTTGGCTCACCGCGTGGCTTGCAGGATCTTAATTTCCCGACCAGGGATCGAACCCATGCCCCCTTCAGTGGAAGAGCAGAGTCCTAACCACTGGATCACCAGGAATTCCCAGAGATATGATTAATTCCATTCCACACATGAGAAAGTTGAGGCTAAGAGGTTAAGTGATTGGCCCAAGGACACAGCTAAGTGGCAGAGCAGAACTCAAATCGAGGTTTGTGTGGTTCTGAAACTCACCCTTTTTTTTTTTTAAGTTTATTTAATCTATTTATTTTGGCTGTGCCAGGTCTTAGTTGCAGAATGCGGGATCTTTAGTTGTGGCATGCAGACTCAGTTGCGGCATGCATGCAGGATATAGTTCCCTGACCAGGGATCAAACCTGGGCCCCCTGCATTGGGAGCACGGAGTGTTAACCACTGGACAGACTACCAGGGAAGTCCCTGAAACTCACTCTTAACAGGGTGTTGTCCCACCTCTCTGCTTCCAAGATGCCCAAGATCTACTTACATGTTCCACAGACCTGTCTGGTTATCACTTTTCCCCTCAGCCAGCCATGTGGTCATAAAGGTTCCTATAATATTGGGGTCTGGTCTCAATTAGAAGATGTAGTTGTTAGAAAATTACATTTACCAGCTGGCAAACAGCAGGAAACACCTTAGGGAATTTGAGGAGTTTCCTATGGACAGTCTCAGAAGGTAGTGAGTTCCCCATCACATGGGCTGCACATGCAGAGAACTAATGGGACTTGTCAAGGTCTTAGAGAATATTCCTGTTCCCAGTCGGGGACTCTTTAGATGATTTTACACACCCCGTCGGAGTCAGAGACGCCAATTCTCAGTTGTTGGCACAGGCATTGAAGTCCCTAGTTGTTTCCTGTTTTCACCCACTTACATTTTGTGTTTTTGATGATTATTTCTGAGACAGGCACCGTCAGAGAAAAATCTGGTTTCCCCCAAATGTTATGCATCCAAACGTTTGGTACTTTGGTTAACACATGGCTTTAATCCTTGATTTGGCCATTCATTTAATGGCTATGATAGTAGGCATGATTGAGTTCCCACTTTTTACGGGGCACAATATATACATCACCCCTAATACTCAAAGCAATCTCATGAGGTAGGTATGATCATTTCCATCTTATAACAAGGAAACTGAAGCTAAGAGAGGAAGCTTGCCCACGGGTCTCCAGCAACACACGAGGTGGCTGAGCCAGGTTTTGAGCCCACGTCTAATTTGGCCCCAAAGCTCATACTAAGCCACCTTGCTGCATGGGCTAAATTTCACCTTACAGTGACTCATAAAATCTCACAGTTAGAAGGGTTCTAAAGGCCTAGACCCAGTCTCTGCCCATGACAGGAATCTCCCATAGATGGTTATCCGGTTTCTGCTCAAATACCGCCAACCACTACAGAGACCCCACCACATCACAAGGCAGTCCCCCGTACGGCTGGAAAGTTCCTCCACTTTGAACTGAGGTCTTCTGAGTAGCTTCCATTTCTTGGGGGGGGTTCCCGCTAACTCCAAGGACTCGAGGGAGAAATGACTCAGCAGTAGCAGGAGGGAAATCTAAATGACACTCCCACCCCCACCCCCAGTGAAGGCAGCTGCAGCCACAGGCCAAGGGTTGCCTTTAAGGCTGTGCTGTCAAGAGAGAAAGACGTGGAGGTGAGCAGGCGGGCTTTGTGGGCCATCCCCGTCCCTCGGGCTGTGCAGTGGACCCCACCTACTCGCTCCCGCCCAGCTCTCTGTGAAGGCAGGAGTGGTGGTGGGAACAGTGCTGGACCTGCAGTCAGACGGACCTGCAATCACTCCCCAGCCCCAGCGCTGACCTGCTGTGTGAACTTGGGAGAGTCATTTCACTGCCCTGAGGTTTCCCCAACTGTCAAATGGGGCTGCTGTGAGCATCAAAGGAGAGGGTATGTCTACAGAGCCATTTGCTTATAAGCAAATGGCAACCAGGACATAGGAAGAAGTCTAGAGCTGTGGTTAGGCACAGACTGTGGGGTCAGGGCTGTCCTGGTTTTGCTGTTTAACTTTTTTCTTGAAGTATAAGCATTTCTGGGTTAGAATCCAATTTGGACCCCTTGTCTGTGTGACCTTGGGCAAGTCACTTAAACTTTCTGCCTCAATTTCCCTATCTTAAAAATGGGAATTAACTGAAGAACCTGGGGCAGGACAGG